>NW_006781519.1:4762995-4873946 GCF_000442215.2 Lipotes vexillifer
TCCTGCTGATTTCCTTAACTACTTTGATACTAACCATAGTGGTTTTTAAAATATCTGTTACTCTTGAAATATAGCTGCTTTTTTCTTTGCATTTTTCTTTTAAATGAACAATGGCTGTACTTCTGTGAGAGAAAAACAAATGATTTGCTTTGAAATATTTAAAACACTTTACAGTATTTAGACCAGAAACACACCAATATCAAATTGCATATTGATAAAATCTATAGGCAATATATAATATTACAGTGCCTTCTTGCAAGCTAGTAGATTGTTTTCGGGTTGTACAGTCAGACAGACCTGAATTGGCATCCCAGTATGACCACTTAACATGTTAGGTAATTAAATTTTGTCATTATCTCTTTCCAGTCTTACTTCTCCTGTCTGAAAAATGGGAATAATTATTTATTTAATCTGTGTTTTGCAAGACTTAAGTGAGATAATGTGCTAATTACGTGGCACAATACATGGCAAACAGCAGGTATGCAATGAAAAAATTATATTCGTATATAAGAATGAAGACATTTAGAAGTATCCTTGAGAAGCCAATCCAATACATATAATTAAAAGAAGGAACTATTTTATGCACTCATTATGATTTTGGGGTCCATGTGTTATTTTTATTATTCCAGGAAATACTCATGCACATAGAAAAATATATACTTTTTTTCTGGTAGAAACTACCCAAATGTAAACTCTACAACAGAAGACACAATAATTGTCTTCCTTGCTGTTGTATCATTGACTTCTGAAAGAGCATTGGATACACAATAGGACCTCAACTAATAATTATGCAATGAAAAAGAATTGATATCCATTTAGGGAAACCACCTAACCTAGACATATTAAATACATTTCAAACATGTGGTTCTTCATAAAACATTTCTTGTGAGTTAGCCTAAATTGTATTCTTGTGTAGCAAAGTTTCCCTTCTCAAAAGCTAAAGTTCACTTCAACCCCCAAAGGGAGACCCAATGGAAGCAAATTAGCAACACCTCAATGTTAAATTCAGACTGATTTTAGAATGTGTGTAAATGAAGATGCATTTTCACTACAATGCTGTATGCAGAAAATATAAAATATATTCTTAAGAAGGGATGTTTATATGATTTTTCTATTTTATTTATTTATTATTATTATTTTTTTTTTTCCGGTACATGGGCCTCTCACTGCTGTGGCCTCTCCTGTTGCAGAGCACAGGCTCCAGACGCACAGGCTCAGCGGCCATGGCTTATGGGCCCAGCCACTCCGCGGCATGTGTGATCTTCCCGGACCAGGGCAAGAACACGTGTCCCCTGCATCGGCAGGCTGACTCTCAACCACTGCACCACCAGGGAAGCCCAATTTTTCTATTTAAAATTCATGTTTATAAAATGTAAATCAAAGCTGTATTTTTGGTAGTAGTTCAGAGCGTTAAGATGATTACAATAGGGAGACTTCTGTACTGAATTGTAATACTTCACTGTATTTCTCAGTACATACTTACCCATATCCAAATTTTCATATATTAAATCTAGTGAGGAAAATCTATTTTCAAAGCACTAGCATTTTCTATTTTATGTCAGTACTTTATTTCACTGTGGTGTTTCTCACATATCTGAACCTGATATTGCCTACATTAAAAATAAAATATTTTAATTTGATCCATGTAAATGTATAAAACACAATCAATGTAGCTTTTCCTGTTAGTCTAAGATTATAGTTATATTCCAACAATTTTAATGGTTAAATTATTTCCCAAGTTTATATGTTTGTGTTATTAAAGGGAAGTATTCTAATGTCCTAAATTATTTGGGTAGATGACACATTTTAATGACAAAACTATGTTAGCGCTCATGTTGAAAAAACTTAAAAATCTGTATGTTCCCCTTTTATCTAACACGTGGTTATTTTCCATCTCCTTTTGAATTCTGCAAGATTTAGAAACATGCTTTAATATTTATCAAAGCATGCTGAGAATTTTTATTAATTATTTATTAGATTATCAAAATGGGGCAGCATATCAATATAACTAATAATGTACTAGAAGAGGAAAACCATTTTCTCTGAAAATCCTTGTCCATATGTTTTGTGCATGGGGATGTATTCCTTTAAAAAATACAGTTAATCTTTTGCTTACTTCAACAAATTAAATGTTTAATGAAAATATATTGCATGCTGAATCTTACAGTACCAGGTACATAGTGAGTATTTGTGGCAGATCAGATAGCTGTCCACCAAATATTTGTGTTCACTTTCCATAATAGTGAGGGTGTGGCTGGAAAATTGCATATATGAATATATAACTAGTTCTTACAAAAAAAATGAGTGAAAGTGTTGTATGCTTCCACTCACAAATATGATATATAAAACTCTCATGTATGTTCTTCTCCCCTTCTAACAGGCTGGTATAAAAAGGAACAACATGATAACTTCTGGAGTCACATGATGACATGGTAGAGACAAGATGGAAGAAAACTGGAAACAGTACTTGAAGTAGAGCTACCTAACCAGGGACACTTGTAATGGATAAATCTGTTTGTGTGTGTTTACAGTTGGAGTGAGGAGTGGGTTGGTATAAAACTAAATTCTTGTCTTCCATAATAGGAAGTAAATAAAAATAACAATAATTATGTAACAATAAAAGCAATAATAACACTAGCTCCATTTATTAAACACTTATAATTCACTAATCTAAATGAGGTAGATACATTCAATAGTTGAATTTTTATTACTTTGTGATCAGAGTAAGAACTCTTGTCATCACCATTTTATGAATTTATGAATTTGGAAACTGTTCATGCCCAGAAGGTTTAAATAAATTGCCCAAGGTCATGTAGCTAAAACTGTAGGATTTAGATAGAAAGCCATGCTGGCTAACTTAAGTCTGAGGTTTTAAACACTACCCATATCAAAGCTTTGTATTGCCTCACATTGAAAAATCAAGAAATAATAGAAAAAAATATTATTTAGAAATATTAAGGAATATATAAGAATAATGTAAAAGAAGTGAAAATGTTTGAGTCTGCAGAAAGGAGTTTCAGGGCAGGGAAAGACTGAGCCAAATGACTGTGATTTCTCATTATAAGCTTAGTAGAAATTTTTTTTTATTTCAACACTATGTAAATGTATCACTTTCAAAAATAAGAGAAAGGAGTATATTTCAAAATACAGCTTGTGTATATTTATTATGTTACATGACTTCTCTAGAGTGTCCAAAATCCCACTAAAACATGTGGTTAGAAAATGAGAACAAATAAATGCTTAGATAATAGTGGTGAGAGTGGACACCCTTGTCTTGTTCCTGATCTTAGAGGAAATGCTGTCAGTCTGTTTCTGCCTTGTAAATAAGTTCATTTGTCTTGTTTTTTTCTTAGATTCCTCAAATAAGCGAATCATATGATATTTGTCTTTCTCTGACTGACTTACTTCACTTAATATGATAATCTACAGGTCTACCCATGATGCTGCAAATGGCATTATTTCATACATTCTTATGGTTGAGTAAAACTCCATTGTGTATATGTACCATATCTTCTTTATCCATTCCTCTGTCAATAGATGGTTAGGTTGCTTCCATGTCCTGGCCATTAAATAAAATACTGCAATGAACATTGGGGTGCTGTATCATTTCAAATTATGGTCCTTTCCAGGTATATGCCCATGACTGGGATTGCTAGGTTAAATGGTAGTTCTATTTTTAGCTTTTTAAGGAAACTCCATACTGTTCTCCATAGTGGCTGTACCAATTTACATACCCACCAAAAGTGTAGGAGGGTTCTGTTTCTTCACATCCTCTCCAGCATTTATTGTTTAGATTTTTTGATGACGGCCACTTTGACTGTTGTGAGGTGATATTTCATTGTAGTTTTGATTTGCATTTCTCTAATAATTAGTGATGCTGAACATCTTTTCCTGTGCATCTTGTCCATCTGTATGTCTTCTTTGGAGAAATGTCTATTTACATCTTCTGCCCATCTTTTGATTTGGTGGGGTTTTTTTTGATATTCAGCTGCATGAGCTCTTTGTAAATTTTGCAGATTAATCCATTCTTGGTCACAACATTTGCAAATATTTTTTCCCATTCTGTGGATTGTCTTTTTTTGTTTGTTTGTTTTATTTATGGTTTCTTTTACTGTGCAAAAGCATTTGAGCTTAATTAGGTCCCACCTGTTTATATTTGTTATTATTTCCATTACTCTAGGAGACAGATCAAAAAAGATATTACTGCAATTTATGTCAAAGAATGTTCTGCCTGTTTTCCTTTAGGAATTTTAGAGTATCCATATTTACATTAAGGTCTTTAATCCTTTTTTAATTTACTTTTGTATATGGTGTTAAAGAATGTTCTAGTTTCATTTTTTTACATGTAACTGTCCAGTTTTCCTAGCACCATTTCTTGAAAAGACTGTCTTCTCCATTGTATAATCTTGTCTCCTTTGTCATAGATCATTTGACCATAGGAGCGTGGGTTTATTTCTGGGCTTTCTATCCTGTTCCATTGATCTATATTTCTGTTTTTGTGACAGTACCATACTGTTTTGATGACTTTAGCTTTGTGGTATGGTCTGAAGTCAGTGAACCTGATTCCTCAAGCTCTGTCTATCTTTCTCAAGAGTATTTTGGCTATTCAGGGTATTTTGTGTCTCCATACAGATTTTAAGAGTTTTTTGTTCTAGTTCTGTGAAAAATGTCATTGGTAATTTGAAAGGGATTGCATTGAATCTGTAGACTGCCTTGGTTAGTATAGTCATTTTGACAATATGTTTCTTCTAATCCAATAATACAGTATATATTTTCCTCTGTTTGTGTCATCTTCGATTTCTTTCATAGCATCTTATACTTTTTGGAGTACAGGACTTTTGTCTCCTTAGGTATGTTTATTCCTAGGTATTTTATTCTTTTTGATGTAATAGTAATGGAACTTTTTTTAAAAATTTCCCTTTCTGATCTTTCGCAGTTAGTGTGTAGAAATGCAACAGATTAGTGGGTATTTATTTTGTATGCTGCAACTTTACTGAATTCATTGTTAAGCTCTAGTAGTATTCTGGTAGAATCTTTACGGTTTTTTATGTATAATATGCCATCTGCAAATTGTGACAGTTTTACTTCTTCTTTTCCAAGTTGGATTCCCTTTATTTTATTTTATTTTTTTTCTTCTCTGATTGCTGTGGCTAGTACTTCCAAAACTATGTTGAATAAAAGTGGAAAGTGGACATTCTCATCTTGTTCCTGATCTTAGAGGAAATACTTTCAGCTTTTCGCCACTGAGTATGATATTAGCTATAGTTTTGTCATTCATGACCTTTATTATGCTGAGGTATGTTCCCTCTATGCTCATTTTCTGGAGAGCTTTTCTCATAAATGGGTGTTGAATTTTGTCAAAAGGTTTTGCTGCATCTACTGAGATGATCATATGGGTTTTATTCTTTAATTTGTTGATGTGGTGTATCACACTGATGGATTTTTGGATACTGAAGAATCTGTGCATCCCTGGTATAAATTCCACTTGATCATGGGCTATTATCCATTTAATGTATCGTTGTATTCAGTATGCTAGTAATTTGTTGAGGATTTTTGAGTCTATGTTCATCACTGATATTGGCCTGTAATTTTCTTATGTCGTGAGATCTTTGTCTGGTTTTGGTATTAGCATGATGGTGGCCTTATAGAATGAGTTTAACAGTGTTCCTTCCTCTGCAAATTTTTGGAGGTGTTTCAGAAGGAGAGATGTTAACTCTTCTCTAAGTGTTGGATTGAATTTTCCTGGGAAGCCAACTGGTCCTGGACTTTTTTTTTTGTTGGGAGTTTTTGTTTTTGTTTATTTAACATCTTTATTGGAGTATAATTGCTTTACAATGGTGTGTTAGTTTCTGCTTTATAAGAAAGTGAATCAGCTATACATATACATATATCTCCATATCTCCTCCCTCTTGTCTCTCCCTCTCACCCTCCTTACCCCACCCCTCTAGGTGGTCACAAAGCACCAAGTTGATCTCCCTGTGCTATGAGACTGCTTCCTACTATCTATGTATTTTACATTTATATGGAGTTTTTAAATAACGGTTTCAATAACAGTGCTTGTGTCTGGTCTGCTCTATTTTCTATTTATTCCTGATTCAGTATTGGGAGATTGTATCTTTCTAAGAATTTATCTATTTCTTCTAGATTGTCCATTTTATTGGCAAGTGGTTGCTTGTAGCAGTCTCTTATGCTCTTTTGTATTTCTGTGGTGTCCATTTTAATGTCTCCTTTTTCATTTCTAATTGTATTGTTTTGAGCCCTCTCCTTTTCTTGATGAGTCAGGCTAAAGGTTTATCAATTTTGTTTATCTTTTCAAAGAACCAGCTTTTATTTTCATTGATCTTTGTTATTGTTTTCTTTGTCACTATTTCATTATTTCTCCTCTGATTTTTATGATTTTTTCCTTCTACTAACTTTAGGTTTTGTTTGTTTTTCCTTCTCTAGTTGCTTTAGGTGTAAGTTTAGGTTGTTTATTGAGGTTTTTATTGTTTCCTGACATAAAATTTTATTGCTATAAACTTCCCTCTTAGACCTGCTTTTGCTTTGTCCCATAGGTTATGGATTGTTGTGCTTATTTTTCATTTGTCTCTAGATATTTTTTGATTTCCTCTTTGACTTCTTCAGTGATCCATCAGTTGTTTAGGAGTATATTGTTTAGCCTTCACGTTTGTGTTTTTTACAGTTTTTTTTGTCTTGTATTTTATTTTAATCTCATAGCATTGTGGTTTCAAAAGATACTTGATATGATTTCAATTCTCTGAAATTTACCAATGCTCGCTTTGTGGCCCAGCATGTGGTCAATGCTGGAGAATGTTCCATGTACACTTGAGAAAATGTGTATTCTGCTGCTTTTGGATAGAATGCTCTATAAAATGTCAATTAAGTCAATGGGGTATAATGTGTCATTTAAGGCCTGTGTTTCCTTTTTGATTTTCTATCTGGATGATATGTCCATTAACTCAAGTGCAATGTTAAAGTCCCCCACTGTTATTGTGTTACTGTTGATTTCTCTTTTTATGACTGTTAACACTTGCCTCATATATTTTGGTGCTCTTATGTTGGGTGAGTATATATTTACAGTTGTCAGATCTTCTTCTTGGGTTGATCCCTTGATCATTATGTAGTGTCCTTGTTTGTCTCTTGTAACAGTCTTTATTTTAAAGTCTATTATATCTGTTATGAGTATTACTGTTCCAGATTGCTTTAGTTTTCTTTGCATGTTTACCTTTAGTTTAGTTTTACCTTTAGTGTAACTTTAGTTTAATATAATTGGAATACCTTTTTCCATCCCCTCGCTTTCAGTCTGTATGTGTCCCTAGATCTGAAGTGGTTCTCTTGTAAACAGCAAATATACAGGTTTTGTTTCTGTATCCATTCAGCCAGTATATGTCTTTTGGTTGGAGCACTTAATCTGTTTACATTTAAGGTAATTATCCATATGTATGTTTTTATTGCTTTGTTGTTTGTGGTTTGTTTATGTAGATGTTTTTTCTTCCCTTCCTCTTTTCTCTTCTCTTGTGATTTGATGACTAACTTTAGTGTTGTGTTTGGATTCCTTTTTCTTTTTTCTGTGTGTATCTATTTTAGATTTTTGGTTTGTGGTTACTATGAGGTTTTGATAAAGCAGTATATATATATATATAATTGTTTTATATTGCCAGTCTTTTAATTTCAAATGCATTTCCAATATCCTGCATTTATGCTGTCCTCTCTCACAATTGCTGGTTTTGAAATCATATTTGTGTACAGATGATTTCCTACCTTTACTGTTTGTTTGCCTTTATTGGTGAGCTTTTCCATTCATAAATTTATTGTTTCTAGTAGTGGGCTTTTCTTGTTTCCACTTAGAGATGTTCCTTTAGCATTTGTTGCAAAGTTGGTCTTGTGGTGCTGAATTCTCTTAGCTTTTGCTTGTCTGTAAAGATTTTGATTCTTCTAACAAATCTAAATGACAGCCTTGTTAGGTAGAGTATCCTTCATTGTAGGTCCTTCCCTTCCATCACTTTAAATATATCATGCCACTCCCTTCTGGCCTGCAGAGTTTCTGCTGAGAAATTAGCTGATAACCTTATGGAAGTTCCCTTGTACCTTATTTGTTTCTTTTCCCTTTTTTCTTTTAATATTTTTTCTTTGTCTTTAATTTTTGTCAGTTTGATTACTATGTGCCTCCACGTGTTCCTCCTTGGGTTTATCCTGTATGGAACTCTCTTCACTTCCTGAACTTTGGTGACTGTCTCCTTTCCCATGTTAGGGAATTTTTTGGCTATTATCTATTCAAATATTTTCTCATGTCCTTTCTCTTTCTCTTCTCCTTCTGGGACCCCTATATTAGGAATGTTGGTGCATTTAATGATGTCCCAGAGGTCTCTTAGGCTGCCCTCATTTCTTTTCATTCTTTTTTCTTTATTGTGTTCTGTGGCAGTGATTTCCACTCTTCTGGTTTCCAGCTCACTTATTTGTTCTTCTGCCTCAGTTATTCTGCTATTGATTACTTATAGTGTATTTTTCATTTCAGTTACTGTATTGTTTACCTCTGTTTGTTCTTTAGTTCCTCTAGGTCTTTGTTAAATATTTCTTGCTTCTTGATCTGTGCTTCCATTCTTTCTCTGAGATCCTGGATCATCTTTACTATCACTGCTCTGATTCTTTTTTGTGTAGATGGCTTATCTCCTCCTCATTTAATTGTTCTTCTGGGGTTTTATCTTGTTCCTTCATCAGGGACATACTCCTGTGCCATATCATTTTGTCTAACTTTCTGTGATTGCATTTTTTGTTCCTCAGGCTGCAGGGTTGTAGTTCTTCCTGTTTCTGTTGTCTGCCACCTGTTGGATGAGGGCTTATAAGAGACTTTGGCAGGCTTCCTGACAGGAGGGACAGGTTCCTGCCAACTGGTGTATGGAGCTGTGTCTTGTCCCTCTGGTGGGCAGGGCTATGCTCAGGAAGCCTTTAAGCAGCCTCTCTGCTGATGGGTGGGGCTGTGTTCCTGCCATTTTGGCTGTTTGGTATGAGGTGTCCGAGCTCTGGAGCCGATAGGCTGTTGGGTGGGCCCATGTCTGTGAGAAGATGGCAGCCTCCAGGAGGCTCACACCAATGAATATTCCCCAGAACTACCCCTGTCAGGGGCTTTGTCCTCACACTGAGCCACAGCTGGCCCCCGCTTTCAGGATATCCTTCAATACTAACAGGTAGGTCTGGCCCATCTCTTATGAAGTCACTGCTTTTTTCCTTGGGTGCTGGTGCTCACAAATCCTTGTGTGCAACCTCCAAGAGTGGATTTTCTGTTTCTCTCAGTTCTATGGGATTCCTGCAATCAAACCCTGCTGACCTTCAATGCCAGATGCTCTTGGGGCCCTTCCTCTCCTGTTGCCAGACACTCAGGCTGGGCAGCCTGACATAGGGCTCAGAACTTTCATTCTTGTGGTATAGTTGCTTTCCAGTTAGTGCATTGCCCTCTCACTGGGTATGGGATTTGATTTTATCATGATTGTTCTCCTCCTACCATCTCACTGTGGCTTCTTCATTGTCTTTGGATGTAGGGTATCAGTTTAGTAGGTTCCAGTGATTTTTTGTAAATTGTTGTTCAGAAATTAGTTGTGATTATGGTGTTTTTGTGAGAAGCAGTGAGCTCAAGTCCTTCTACTCCACCATTTTTTCTCCTTCATGACATACTTTTTATTGAAAGCTTAATTCTCAAATTTATAGTGATAACATTAATCAAGTAGGTGCTGTTTTAAAGGATGTAAAATTATGTAGTGTCCCAGAAGTGGCAAAGGTTTAAAAACTTACATACAACCACATCAAGGGTAATTTTTAAATTAGTTAACCTTCAAGATATAAAAACAGGAAGCCTATAGTGTATGTATGTTGCTTTTTTTCTTAATCTGGCTCATATAAAAATGGGGTTTTATTATATTTATCTATAATTTTATATGCCTAAATTAAATCTTAATGATATAAAAATAAATATATTATAAATGCACTTTTATAGTATAAATGTCAATAGAAAATAAATGTAAATAGTAAGTATTATAAAAATATAAGTAAAAACTAAATTTAAAAACATGGGGAATATTACTCCATGATATTGGGAGGTCTGTAAGACTATAAACTCCAGTCTAGAAACTGTCCTGTTGCTTGATGAGAATAACAAAACTCCTAATATTCATGTAAGTAAAACATATCCAATCAGATAGGCCCTTTAAATTGAAGAAAGGAGAATTCCCTGGTTGCACATTGGTTAAGAATCTGCCTACTAATGCAGGGGACACAGGTTCATTCCTTCCTCCAGGAAGATCCCACATACCATGTAGCAACTAAGCCCATGCACCAGAACTACTGAGCCTGCTCTCTAGAGCCCGCAAGCCACAACTACTGAGCCCACATGCCACAACTACTGAATGTGCATGCCTAGAGCCCATGCTCCACAACAAGAGAAGCCACCACAATGACAAGCTCGCACACTACAATGAAGACTGTCCCCTGCTCGCTGTGACTAGAGAAAGCCCACATGCAGCAACAAAGACCCAATGTAGCCATAAATAAATAAATAAATAAATTTATTTATTTTTAAAAATTGAAGAAAGGTCACTATTGTAATTTTTATTATGTCACTGTTTCCTTTATTTAGCTGATTGTACAAAAAGAGAAAATCTTACTGGGATTTGCTACATCTCTAAATAACACGAGAGTCATTATGGTAAATAAAAGCCATTGCAGCTCATAGGTAGAAGAAACATTTGGTGAAATACTTTACCAGTACAAGTTAGGTACGGTTAAGAGATAAATTACTTTATGATCCTTTGGTTGAATGCTTGAATCCTAAATGTCTACAATGGATGACTTATTTAGGGCTTGCAGTCATATATTTAAACTGAGACCAGTCTGCATGATTTGTGTTTTACTCTAACTATATTATTTTGCTCAGTTGCAGGAATAAATTAGAGGGTAAGCTGGTTTTTACCAGAGTTGGGATGTTTTCAGGAAAACGTTTTTGAGAAAGAGAGGGACAACAGATTTGACCATGTGTGAAAGGAAGAGATTCTAGTGATGGACACTGGGCATATAAACTGGCTAAGAAGAGGAGCGTGGGCATGTGGTAGATGATAGACAATAAAAATTTTTCCATTATATTTGTTACAATGAAAAATTATGATTCTGTGTGATGATGTAGAAGCACAGATAGTTTTCATCAAGTACAATTCAATTGTTCTAGTATATATGTACCGATCATATCATAAAATAATTTCAACATGTATGGCTTTATGTTTAACATTTTAATCAGAAAATGTCCTCAAGTACAGAACATTTCTTGGATATTCTGATGAAAATTCTAGCGATTTCAAACTGGCCAAAAGAGCGTTTTAATAGCAACCTATTTAGAGCCTGGAGTTTGTGCTACACTCCTCTCTTTATCCTGATATTAAAATAGTATTGGTAACATTTGGAAGTAGTAAACATCTGAGAAAAAATGTGGAAGGAGCAGTAGACTCCAGTTCAGAGTGTGGGCAGTGAATTTGCAGCAGGTATCTGGAGGAAGTGGACAGTTAGAATATTATATTCACAACATTTTGCAAATCTGATTTCTTCTTTTTTTTTCCTACTCAAAGATTCTTTTTTTTGTAAATTACAAAGATTACCCCCCCTTTCATTTCTTGAATCTCTATGTCGTTCGTCACCTTTTAGCTACAACTCCAAGTGGGCATTGCATTTTAAAAATAAATGGAGGTCACTCCAACTTGGAATTCCATCTGTGAAGAAACAACTGCACAACGCTTTCATTCATATGCTGTACTCATCAGTTTCACACCTGGAGTGCAATCAAAGAAACAATTATGATGCTTGTATGGAAAAGCATATATCTGAATTAATTTACAAAGTCTTTAAAAGTCAAAGAAAAAGAGGTATACCTCATTGGACATATCCATTACAAAGACTTCAATATTTAGGAATATATTTTTTATGGTTAATGACATTGTTGAACTTTTAACATTTCTCTCAGTATTTTAATGTGTATATTTCTTAAATGGCTGACACTTTATATTTTCATAATCTTTACAAGATTAAGAAAAAAATGGACTCTATGTGTTCATGTGTACAAATCTTTTTTCTACATATTTTTTGTCCTTTTTGTAATAATATACCTTTCACAGAAAAAGCAACTGAAATTTCACTGATACACAGAAAAAGCTGTTTTGATTTTTATACTTTTGCTTCTATATTGGAATTCCAGGCAGTCATTGTAAAATTCTTTCAAGTAAATATAACACAGCTTTCTCTAATGTTTTGATTAATACCTTTTTTTTCTCAACTAATGTCAGAATTTTCACTAGATTTGAGGTAACTCTTTGAAAAACAGAGCTCTGGAAAACTTGGTTTACTTAATCCTATGCAAGTTATGAATACTGGCTGTCCCATTCTACAAGTACATAACTTTGAAAGAAGATAGTATCTAATAATGGCTAAAAGCTAAAGTTCTGGAGTCAAAAGAACTAAGTTTAAATTATGGTTCCACCACGTACTAAGCATTTTATCTTAGAAAAGTTGCTTAAAATCTTTAAGTCTCAGATTTTCCTCTGTAAAATGAGGATAATAATAATACCTACCTGCTGTAATTGTGGTGAGGATTAAATGTAATAATGTTTTTATGAGACACAAAATAGTGCCTTGTATACAATAAACACTCAATAAAAACTGTTAGCTATGATTACTCATGGTATAAATATTCCCAGCCCCTTCTATTGCATGCTTTATGTGAGGTATCGTTTTAGATACCTACTCCAAAAATGTTGCTTACGGCCTGTAAAATAGTGAGAGAATAGGAGCACATTGTACTTCTGTTCAGGATTAGGGCAAAGGTTTAAGCACTCTGTGCAACCCTATAAAAGGAGAATAAGCCTATAAAGGGACTATGTCATTTCACCCTTGTGCCATGAGATACAAGAGTGGAGGGCACAGGCCAAGACAAACGGGTATGAGAAACTTGTGGCAGTAATTAATGTAGTAGTAGCAGTTATGGCCAGTGGTCTAAGTCAGTAGTCACTGTGTGAGGAGTGGATAGGGGAAAAATTCCTAAGTTAGATCAAAACATCCTAGTCTAGCTGGTACATCTGAGTTTTGCTCTGGTTCCCCATAATTATCAGCTTAATTATAGGATGTTTATTTTGTCTCCAAACCTTATTATAATCTGGACCTTATCTTCCTTTAAAGAGCCGTGTCCTTCCTCTGTTTTCTTTTTCCCCAAGAATATATAAAATAAAGAGCTTTTACATATTTTAATTTATTTTTATTATTTTAATTAGATTGCAAAATATAGGATTAAGAGACATGGCTTCATATTCCTTCTTTGATATTAACCAAGCCAGTTCATCTTGAAACACCACATAAAGTCTATTCTTCTCCCACTTTTAAAAAAATAAGCTAGGATAAAGGTCAAATGAAAATAATGTGGCTCCTGTTTTTTGGTTGAATTGTTTAATAGTGTTGAAATTATTTTATCAACCCTATTAAAATTATATTACTCTCTTCTGTACTGAAGGACACATTTAAAATATGATAGATTTAATTTAGATAAATTTGAGGTCATTGAGAAAAGGAAAAAATAATGTTCTACTAGAAACTTCATACATGGAAACTGCTCATAATAAAGATAAGGTATTTGAAGACCTCTTGACTGTCTACATCTTGAATGTTTTGATATTTTAAATTCTTCTAAATCTTATAATACCTTAAAAGAAAGGTACAATTTCAAGGTACAACTAATTTGATAATAATAGATAATTTCTAGAAACTGTACATGAACCACAACAGCAAAATATGACTGATGTAGTTTCTGATTATTATTTCACTGAAAACGCTAATAAAAACAATGGAAAACGATAGTTAAGTTTAATTTCTTTGTGGAAAGAAACATTTCAAGTTCATAGTGGTCCTGCTTATGGCAATCTATGCCATGAGATGCAGTGAAATATATTGTGAAGAAAGTGGACCATGGAGTCGGTTGTATCATATTGGACATGCTTTTTAATCACACTGTCTCTCCATTTCCTCTTATGAAAAAAAACAGAAATTAAATAACCACATAATACATTTGTTCTGAATATTAAATTATATATATATATATAACATTGTCTAGCACATACTTGGTGTTTATAAATATTTGATTTTCCCTTCCATGTCTGTGAGAGGAATAGATAAATTATTAACCATGAAGTGGTTTTATCATGGCTAAATTGACTTAGAGAATTGTTAAGTTTTCAAAAATCAGACTTTCCATTAGTCAATGAATTGATCAAACTAAACAAAATAATCCATGTGATCCAAAGTCTCATCCATTTATCAATTAAGATTAAGTGGTTAAATAGATAAGGTACAGCAAGCACATCTGTGTCATTGTATATCTGAGAATCAGATAAGGTTAAATAAAAGGATCAAAGAAAAATATTGAAAAAATATATTCCTGTTAAAAGTACTAACAAGATTGAACACACTTTCATTATTTTGTGTTAATGTTGCTATTATGAACCACAAACTAAACCAGACAGAAAATGTTTCTTTAAAACAGGACTACATGCTCTGTCAAATAGAGCTAAATAAGAATAATATCCTTATCACTAGCTTTTAAAACCTTTATACTCTGGAAGAAGTAATTAACCTTTTTTGACTTATGCAGAGAAGATTTTCAGTTGGAATTACTTTAATTATTATGTTAATAATCTTTAGTATCTGTAGGTTGTTGAATCATTATGCTTCATATTACTCTAAATATGTTCCATATATAGATAAAAGGTTTTCACTGGTTTAGAAATGTTATAGGGAGAAAAATGTTTCTGAAAAAATGTAATTATTATGGATATAATTTTTTTTTTATTATACTATATTGAGACTTTTTGCATCAATGTTCATCAGAGATATTGGCCTGTCATTTTCTTTTCTTGTGTCATCTTTGTCTGGTTTTGGTATCAGGGTAATGCTGGCCTCATAAAATGAATTTGGAAGTGTTCCTTCTCTTTTTTGGAAAAGTTTGAGAAGGACTGTTACTCATTCTTCTTTCAATGACTGGGAGAATCACCAGTGAAGCCTTCTGGTCCTGAACTTTTATTTGTTGTGAGGTTTTAATTACTGATTCAATCTCTTTACTAGTAAATCAGTTTCTTCAGCATTTCTACTGCATCATGATTTAGTCCTGTTATGTTCTACGTTTCTAGGAATTTAGCCGTTTTTTAGGCTGTCCAATTTGTTACAGTATAACTGTTCATAATAGCTTCCTAGAGTCCTTTGTGTTTCTGTGGTATCAGTTGTAATATCTCCTCTTTCATTTCTGATTTTATTCATTTGTGTCCTGTTTATTTCACGGTGAACCTAGATAAAGACTTTTCAGGTTTGATTATCTAATTCAAAGAACCAGCTCTTAGTTTCACTGAATTTGTCTTGATTTTTTAGTCTCTATTTCATTAATTTTTCTTGAATCTTTGTTATTACTTTCCTTCTACTAAGTTTTGGCTTTGTTCTTTTTTCCACTTCCTTGGGGCATAAAGTTAGGCTGTTTTAGATTGTCTTGTTTCTAGAGTTAGCCATTTATTGCTATGAAGTTCCCTTTTAGAACTTCTTTTGCTGCATCCCATAAATTCTGGTATATTTCCATTTTATTTATTTCAAGGTATTTTTTATTACTTCTTTTTTTCTTTGACCCATTAGTTGTTCAGTAGCATGTTGTTTAATCACATAATTTAAAATTTTCCAGTTTTCTTTGGGTAATTTCTAGTTTTATACCATTGGGGTTGGAAAAGATGCTTGATATAATTACAAACCTCTTAAATTTATTAAGACCTGTTTTGTGGCCGAATATACAATCTATCTTGAAATATTCCATGTGCACTTGAGAAGAATATGTATTCCGTTGTTTTTATTTTTTTATTTTTTTATTTTTTTTTAACGGTCCAACTAGTGTTTACTTGAGCATTCTTTTTTTTTTTTTTAACATCTTTATTGGGGTATAATTGCTTTACAATGGTGTGTTAGTTTCTGCTTTATAACAGAGTGAGTCAGTTATACATATATATATGTTCCCATATCTCTTCCCTCTTTGTCTCCCTCCCTCCCACCCTCCCTATCCCACCCCTCCAGACAGCCACAAAGAACCGAGCCGGTTTCCCTGTGCCATGAGGCTGCTTCCCACTGGAAATCTACCTTACGTTTGATAGTGTATATATGTCCATGTCTCTCTCTCGCCCTAACACACCTCAGCCTTCCCCCTCCCCATATCCTCAAGTCTGTTCTCCAGTAGGTCTGTGTCTTTATTCCTGTTTTACCCCTAGGTTCTTCATAGCATTTTTTCCCCTTAAATTCCATATATATGTGTTAGCATACGGTATTTGTCCTTCTCTTTCTGACTTAACTTCACTCTGTATAACAGACTCTAGATCTATACACCTCATTACAAATAACTCAATTTCCTTTCTTTTTATGGCTGAGTAATATTCCACTGTATATATGTGCCAATCTTCTTTATCCATTCATCCGACGACGGGCACTTAGGTTGTTTCCATCTCCGGGCTATTGTAAATAGAGCTGCAATGAACATTTTGGTACATGACTCTTTCTGAATTCTGGTTTCCTCAGGGTATATACCTAGTAGTGGGATTGCTGGGTCATATGGTAGTTCTATTTGTAGTTTTTTAAGGAACCTCCATACTGTTCTCCATAGTGGCTGAACCAATTCACATTCCCACCAGCAGTGCAAGAGTGTTCCCTTTTCTCCACACCCTCTCCAGCATTTATTGTTTCTAGATTTTTTGATGATGGCCATTCTGACTGGTGTGAGATGATATCTCATTGTAGTTTTGATTTGCATTTCTCTAATGATTAATGATGTTGAGCATTCTTTCATGTGTTTGTTGGCAGTCTGTATATCTTCTTTGGAGAAATGTCTATTTAGGTCTTCTGCCCATTTTTGGATTGGGTTGTTTATTTTTTTGTTATTGAGCTGCATGAGCTGCCTGTAAATTTTAGAGATTAATCCTTTGTCAGTTGATTCATTTGCAAATATTTTCTCCCATTCTGAGGGCTGTCTTTTGGTCTTGTTTATGGTTTCCTTTGCTGTGCAAAAGCTTTGAAGTTTCATTAGGTCCCATTTGTTTATTTTTGTTTTTATCTCCATTACTCTAGGAGATGGGTCAAGAAGGATCTTGCTGTGATTTATGTCATAGAGTGTTCTGCCTATGTTTTCCTCTAAGAGTTTGATAGTTTCTGGCCTTACATTTAGGTCTTTAATCCATTTTGAGCTTATTTTTGTGTATGGTGTTAGGGAGTGATCTAATCTCATACTTTTACATGTACCTATCCAATTTTCCCAGCACCACTTATTGAAGAGGCTGTCCTTTCTCCACTGTATATTCCTGCCACCTTTATCAAAGATAAGGTGACCATATGTGCATGGGTTTATCTCTGGGCTTTCTATCCTATTCCATTGATCTATCTTTCTGTTTTTGTGCCAGTACCATACTGTCTTGATTACTGTAGCTTTGTAGTATAGTCTGAAGTCAGGCAGCCTGATTCCTCCAGCTCCATTTTTTGTTCTCAAGATTGCTTTGGCTATTCGGGGTCTTTTGTGTTTCCATACAAATTGTGAAATTTTTTGTTCTAGTTCTGTGAAAAATGCCAGTGGTAGTTTGATAGGGATTGCATTGAATCTATAGATTGCTTTGGGAAGTAGAGTCATTTTCACAATGTTGATTCTTCCAATCCAAGAACATGGTATATCTCTCCATCTGTTTGTATCATCTTTAATTTCTTTCATCAGTGTCTTATAATTTTCTGCATACAGGTCTTTTGTCTCCTTAGGTAGGTTTATTCCTAGATATTTTATTCTTTTTGTTGCAATGGTAAATGGGAGTGTTTTCTTGATTTCACTTTCAGATTTTTCATCATTAGTATATAGGAATGCCAGAGATTTCTGTGCATTAATTTTGTATCCTGCTACTTTACCAAATTCATTGATTAGCTCTAGTAGTTTTCTGGTAGCATCTTTAGGATTCTCTATGTAGAGTATCATGTCATCTGCAAACAGTGACAGCTTTACTTCTTCTTTTCCGATTTGGATTCCTTTTATTTCCTTTTCTTCTCTGATTGCTGTGGCTAAAACTTCCAAAACTATGTTGAATAAGAGTGGTGAGAGTGGGCAACCTTGTCTTGTTCCTGACCTTAGTGGAAATGCTTTCAGTTTTTCGCCATTGAGGATGATGTTGGCTGTGGGCTTGTCATATACGGCCTTTATTATATTGAGGAAAGTTCCCTCTACACCTACTTTCTGCAGGGTTTTTATCATAAATGGGTGTTGAATTTTGTCAAAAGCTTTCTCTGCATCTATTGAGATGATCATATGGTTTTTCTCCTTCAATTTGTTAATATGGTTAATCACATTGATAGATTTGCGTATATTGAAGAATCCTTGCATTCCTGGAATAAACCCCACTTGATCATGGTGTATGATCCTTTTAATGTGCTGTTGGATTCTGTTTGCTAGTATTTTGTTGAGGATTTTTGCATCTATGTTCATCAGTGATATTGGCCTGTAGTTTTCTTTCTTTGTGACATCCTTGTCTGGTTTTGGTATCAAGGTGATGGTGGCCTCGTAGAATGAGTTTGGGAGTGTTCCTCCCTCTGCTATATTTTGGAAGAGTTTGAGAAGAATAGGTGTTAGCTCTTCTCTAAATGTTTGATAGAATTCGCCTGTGAAGCCATCTGGTCCTGGGCTTTTGTTTGTTGGAAGATTTTTAATCACAGTTTCAATTTCAGTGTTTGTGATTGGTCTGTTCATATTTTCTATTTCTTCCTGATTCAGTCTTGGCAGTTTGTGCATTTCTAAGAATTTGTCCATTTCTTCCAGATTGTCCATTTTATTGGCATAGAGTTGCTTGTAGTAATCCCTCATGATTTTTTGTATTTCTGCAGTGTCAGTTGTTACTTCTCCTTTTTCATTTCTGATTCTATTGATTTGAGTCTTCTCCCTTATTTTCTTGATGAGTCTGGCTAATGGTTTATCAATTTTGTTAATCTTCTCAAAGAACCAGCTTTTAGTTTTATTGATCTTTGCTATTGTTTCCTTCATTTCTTTTTCATTTATTTCTGATCTGATTTTTATGATTTCTTTCCTTCTGCTAACTCTGGGGTTTTTTTGTTCTTCTTTCTCTAATTGCTTGAGGTGCAAGGTTAGGTTGTTTATTCGAGATGTTTCCTGCTTCTTAAGGTGGGCTTGTATTGCTATAAACTTCCCTCTTAGAACTGCTTTTGCTGCATCCCATAGGTTTTGGGTCGTTGTATCTCCATTGTCATTTGTTTCTAGGTATTTTTTAATTTCCTCTTTGATTTCTTCAGTGATCACTTCGTTACTAAGTAGTGTATTGTTTAGCCTCCATGTGTTTGTATTTTTTACTGCTCTTTTCCTATAATTGATATCTAATCTCATGGCGTTGTGGTCGGAAAAGATACTTGATATAATTTCAATTTTCTTAAATTTACCAAGGCTTGATTTGTGACCCAAGATATGATCTATCCTGGAGAATGTTCCATGAGCACTTGAGAAAAATGTGTATTCTGTTGTTTTTGGATGGAGTGTCCTATAAATATCAATTAAGTCCATCCTGTTTAATGTATCATTTAAAGCTTGTGTTTCCTTATTTATTTTCATTTTGGATGATCTGTCCATTGGTGAAAGTGGGGTGTTGAAGTCCCCTACTATGAATGTGTTACTGTCGATTTCCCCTTTTATGGCTGCTAGTTTTTGCCTTATGTATTGAGGTGCTCCTATGTTGGGTGCATAAATATTTACAATTGTTATATCTTCTTCTTGGATCGATCCCTTAATCATTATGTAGTGTCCTTCTTTGTCTCTTCTGATAGTCCTTATTTTAAAGTCTATTTTGTCTGATATGAGAATTGCTACTCCAGCTTTCTTTTGGTTTCCATTTGCATGGAATATCTTTTTCCATCCCCTTACTTTCAGTCTGTATGTGTCTCTAGGTCTGAAGTGGGTCTCTTGTAGACAGCATATATATGGGTCTTGTTTTTGTATCCATTCAGCCAATCTGTGTCTTTTGGTGGGAGCATTTAGTCCATTTACATTTAAGGTAATTATCGATATGTATGTTCCTATTCCCATTTTCTAAATTGTTTTGGGTTCGTTATTATAGGACTTTTCCTTCTCTTGTGTTTTTGTCTAGAGAAGTTCCTTTAGCATTTGTTGTAAAGCTGGTTTGGTGGTGCTGAACTCTCTCAGCTTTTGCTTGTCTGTAAAGGTTTTAATTTCTCCATCAAATCTGAATGAGATCCTTGCTGGGTAGAGTAATCTTGGTTGCAGGTTTTTCTCCTTCATCACTTTCAGTATGTCCTGCCACTCCCTTCTGGCTTGTAGAGTTTCTGCTGAGAGATCAGCTGTTAACCTTATGGGGATTCCCTTGTGTGTTATTTGTTGTTTTTCCCTTGCTGCTTTTAATATGCTTTCTTTGTATTTAGTTTTTGACAGTTTGATTAATATGTGTCTTGGCGTATTTCTCCTTGAATTTATCCTGTATGGGACTCTCTGTGCTTCCTGGACTTGATTAACGATTTCCTTGGCGTATTTCTCCTTGGATTTATCCTGTATGGGACTCTCTGTGCTTCCTGGAGTTCATGAACTATTTCCTTTCCCATAGTAGGGAAGTTTTCAACTATAATCTCTTCAAATATTTTCTCAGTCCCTTTCTTTTTCTCTTCTTCTGGAACCCCTATAAGTCGAATAATGTTGGTGCGTTTAATGTTGTCCCAGAGGTCTCTGAGACTGTCCTCAGTTCTTTTCATTCTTTTTTCTTTATTCTGCTCTGCAGTAGTTATTTCCACTATTTTATCTTCCAGGTCACTTATCCGTTCTTCTGCCTCATTTATTCTGCTATTGATCCCATCTAGAGTATTTTTCATTTCATTTATTGTGTTGTTCATCATTGTCTGTTTCATCTTTATTTCTTCTAGGTCCTTGTTAACTGCTTCTTGCATTTTGTCCATTCTATTTCCAAGATTTTGGATCATCTTTACTATCATTATTCTGAACTCTTTTTCAGGTAGACTGCCTATTTCCTCTTCATTTGTTAGGTCTGGTGGGTTTTTATCCTGCTCCTTCATCTGCTGTGTGTTTTTCTGTCTTCTCATTTTGCTTATCTTACTGTGATTGGGTTCACCTTTTTGCAGGCTGCAAGTTCGTAGCTCCCGTTGTTTTTGATGTCTGTCTCCAGTGGCTAAGGTTGGTTCAGTGCGTTGTGTAGGCTTCCTGGTGGAGGGGACTAGTGGCTGTGTTGTGGTGTATGAGGCTAGATCTTGTCTCTCTAGTGGGCAGGTCCACGTCTGGTGGTGTGTTTTGGGGTGTCTGTGGACTTATTATGATTTAGTATATAGGAATGCCAGAGATTTCTGTGCATTAATTTTGTATCCTGCTACTTTACCAAATTCATTGATTAGCTCTAGTAGTTTTCTGGTAGCATCTTTAGGATTCTCTATGTATAGTATCATGTCATCTGCAAACAGTGACAGCTTTACTTCTTCTTTTCCGATTTGGATTCCTTTTATTTCCTTTTCTTCTCTGATGCCTGCTGTCCCCACGACTGTCGCGGCTTCGGCCACCGGGACCCTTCCGGAGCCGGCAGCCTCAGTGAGGCCGCCCTCCCCTCGGGCTCTGGGGCAGTTCCGTGATGGCAGAGGCAAGAGACCCCGAGCCGGGAGTCCGGCCTTTATTATATTGAGGAACGTTCCCTCTACACCTACTTTCTGCAGGGTTTTTATAATAAATGGGTGTTGAATTTTGTCAAAAGCTTTCTCTGCATCTATTGAGATGATCATATGGTTTTTCTCCTTCAATTTGTTAATATGGTTAATCACATTGATAGATTTGCGTATATTGAAGAATCCTTGCATTCCTGGAATAAACCCCACTTGATCATGGTGTATGATCCTTTTAATGTGCTGTTGGATTCTGTTTGCTAGTATTTTGTTGAGGATTTTTGCATCTATGTTCATCAGTGATATTGGCCTGTAGTTTTCTTTCTTTGTGACATCCTTGTCTGGTTTTGGTATCAAGGTGATGGTGGCCTCGTAGAATGAGTTTGGGAGTGTTCCTCCCTCTGCTATATTTTGGAAGAGTTTGAGAAGGATAGGTGTTAGCTCTTCTCTAAATGTTTGATAGAATTCGCCTGTGAAGCCATCTGGTCCTGGGCTTTTGTTTGTTGGAAGATTTTTAATCACAGTTTCAATTTCAGTGTTTGTGATTGGTCTGTTCATATTTTCTATTTCTTCCTGATTCAGTCTTGGCAGTTTGTGCATTTCTAAGAATTTGTCCATTTCTTCCAGATTGTCCATTTTATTGGCATAGAGTTGCTTGTAGTAATCCCTCATTATTTTTTTTATTTCTGCAGTGTCAGTTGTTACTTCTCCTTTTTCATTTCTGATTCTATTGATTTGAGTCTTCTCCCTTTTTTTCTTGATGAGTCTGGCTAATGGTTTGTCTATTTTGTTTATCTTCTCAAAGAACCAGCTTTTAGTTTTATTGATCTTTGCTATTGTTTCCTTCATTTCTTTTTCATTTATTTCTGATCTGATTTTTATGATTTCTTTCCTTCTGCTAACTCTGGGGTTTTTTGTTCTTCTTTCTCTAATTGCTTGAGGTGCAAAATGTGAAATGTAATTATTATAGATGTAAATTTTTAAGAGAAATTTATTTTATTGTTCAGAGTCAATTGTCCATTATTCTTAATAGGAGAGAAATGAGAGATAAGTAGAATCTGTAGGTAGATTGCAGCCTAGTCAGACATTTAAACAATTTTTCTTGTCAGACATTTTATCCGATTTATTAACCAAAAGCAAAATTAACTAATTTGCTATAGAGGATCATCTTCTTCCACATTGTCATCAATTATTTGTTGATAGGATTATTAGTCACCATAAAATGGGGTTGTTATAGTTAGATAGTTTCACTGACTTTACGGAAAACAGGTATATATCCTGGCTATTTTGGGCTGCCAATACAACCCTTTTAGATTGGTCATCTGGCGTGCTTTAGAACTTATCCTTATGATATTAACTGGAATGAGTTTTGCAGGTATCCATACGCCCTGTTAAATTCAAATAATCAGAAGACTTTCCTCAGTGCTTTCTGAATTGGACATGCAAGCTACACAAAATATACACTTTCTACCACATTTATTAAAAAATAACAAATACTAACAAACAAAATAGCTTGCTGGATATAGATAAGGTAACATCCCCAGTAAATTCTATGAAATACTTAAGTAAGGAATTACCATACTGCATAAACTATTCCATAATATGGAAGAAAAGGAAATAACCTCTAATTAGTTTTATGAATACACCATAACCTTGATATCAAATCCTTACAATGATATCAAGAGAAGGAAAAATTTCAGGCCAATCTTCATCATGAATGTTGATAGAAAGATTCTAAACATAATATTAGCTATATGGATCAAGAAAAAATAAAAAGAATAACAAATTGAAACAAAGTATGTTTATAATAATAAAAGATTATTTTAACATTAAAAAACGACCAATGAAAATTAACACATTAACTGATTAAATGAGAAAATCATATGACCATTTAAACTGATGAAGGAAACATATTTAATAAAATTTAGGGCTTCCCTGCCAATGTGGGGAGCGCGGGTTCGTGCCCCGGTCTGGAAAGGTCCCATATACCGCGGAGCGGCTGGGCCCGTGAGCCGTGGCCGGTGGGCCTGCGCGTCCGGAGCCTGTGCTCCACGATGGGAGAGGCCACAGCAGTGAGAGGCCCGCGTACCACAAGAAAAAAAAAAAAAAATTTAACAACTGCCTGTGATTGAAAGTTTAAAATACTAGAAATAAGAGCGAATTTCCTTAATCTGATAAAGTGTATCTACAGAAAACCTACATCAAACAACATCAATAATAGTGAAATGCTGAAAAGTTTTTATCTGAGACAGATAATGACATAAGGATGCCTGACATCACCACTTTTTACCTATTCTACTAGAGGTTTTAGCCAATAGATTAAGGTAAATAAATAAATAAATAAGAGTATCAGTATTCAAAAGAAAATAATAAATCTTTTATTATTTCCTGAAGCCATGATTGGCCACTTAGAAAATACAAAAAAAATCTACATATAAATCATCAAAATTAATGTAGGAGTGCAGCAATTTTTTGACTAAAGGTAAAAATATAAAAGCAAATTCTATTTCTATATCCCAGCAACAGTTAGCAAGTGACATTTAAAATGTATAATTAACAATAATATTAAAAATATCAGACACTGATGCTCATGAAAATTGTTGGAGCTATACACAGGAAACTACAAAGTATTTCTGAAAGAAATTAAAGAAGGTGTAAATAAATGGAGGATTATACCAAATTTATGACTTGTAAGATTCAATATTGTAAGGTGTAAATTTCCTAAATTATTCTATAGATTCAATGAAATCCAAATAAAATTTCCATCAAGTTTTGTTGTCGTTGACAGCATATTCTAAAATTTACACAGAATCACAAATGACAAATTATTCCACACCCTTTTGAAGAATAAGATCAAGGTGGCTTGATGTACTATACTGAATATCAAGATTTATTATAAAGTTACATCAACAGGAATGTGTTAGTAGTTCAAGTGTTACCGAGTCCAAGCTCACTCTGCTCACTGCATGATGGGCCAATAAGTTGGAGAGGAGGTGTTGAGGCAAGGAATAGTGAGTTTATTTGGAAAGCTGAGCATCCAAGGAAATGGAGGGCTAGTGTCCTAGAGTACCATCCTATTGAGGTCTGGATGCTAGTTTCTTTTATAGAACAGAGAGGGGGAGGAGGTGAGGAAGTAAAGTAAAAAGACCATAAGTCTTGCAAAATATCTCCTGGTTTTGGCCAGCCTCGGGGAGGGGATGCATTAATTTCTTCTTTTCTGAAGCCATTCACAGGTGGTCAGGGTCAGCATGTCTCCCTGTGAGCTGAACAGATACACTTTAGTAACATTCAGGCAGAGGGGCAGGGTTCCCCAAGGCAGGCCCTTATGTATGCCTATAGCTATAGACAGAACAAAAGCAATGGAAAGCAAAGGTAAAAGGAAAAGGAACAGATCCAATATGGAGCCAGATTTTGTTCTTCCCTGTTACACAAATATGGCCAAATAGACTGATAAAACAAAAAAGAACACCTAGATATAATCCCACACATATGTGTTCACTTGATTAATGCCAAAAGTGGCAGTGTACCTCAATGCCAGTAACATACTGTTTTAATTAATGTAACTTTGTAACATATATTTGAAATTAGGAAATGTGATGTCTGCAGGTATTTTTCTTCTTTCTCAAGAGTACTTAACCTCTTTAGGGTCTTTTATGGTTCCATATTAATTTTAGAATTGTTCTTAATATTTCTGTAAAAAGTGTCACTGGGGCTTTGATAGGTTTTGCTTTGAATATGTGCATAACTTTGGGTAGTATAGACATTTAAACAAGTTCTTTTATTTCAATCTATGAACTCTGGATGGCTTTACATTTATTTGTGTCTTCTTTACTTTCTTTCATTAATGTTTTGTAGTTTTCAGTATACAGGTCTTTCAACTTCTTGGTTGCTTGTTCTTAAGTGTTTAATTTTGATGCCATGGTAAATAGGATTTTTTTCTTAATTTCCTTTTTAGACAGTTTGTTATTAATGTTTATAAATTCAACTAACTTGTGTATGTTGTTTTGTATCCTGCAACTTTAATTAATTCATTTATTAGTTTAAACTTTATTTGTGGAATCTTTATGGTTTTATACATATAAGATCACATCATCTGTGGAAATAAATTTACTTCTTCCTTAAATTTTGATTGATTTTTTTTGTTTGTTTTTTTGTTTGTTTCTTTCTTTCTTTCTTCCCTAACTGCTCTAGCTAGGACTTTCAGTACTATATTGAATACAAGTGATAAGAGTGGGTATACTTGCCTTATTCCTGATCTTAGAGGAAAATCTTTCAGTTTTTCACCATGGAGTGTGATATTAATAGTGAGATTTTCATATCTGGTCTGTGTAATATTTAGGCAAATTTTGTCTATAGCTAGTTTTTTGAAATTTTTCTCATGAAAGGATATTTAATTCTGTCAGATACTCCTGGCATTAATTGAGATGATCATGCGATTTTTATTATTAATTCTGTTAATGTGGTGTATCACATTTATTGATTTTTATATACTGAACCATCCTTACATCCAAAGCATAAATCCCACTTGATCATGCTGTATGATACTTTTAGTGAGCTGTTGGATTTATTCTGCTAGTATTTTTTTAGGGACTTTTTAAACTATGTTTATCAGGGATATTGATCTATAGTTTTTTTTTGTTTTTTGTTTTTTGTTTTGTGTGTGTGTGTGTGTTTGCCTTTTGTATCAAAGTAAAGCTGGAATCATGAAGGAGTATGTTGGTGTTCTCTCTTCTACATTCCCTGGGAGAATTTGGGAAGGATTGGTGCTAAGTTTTCTTTAAATGTTTGGTAGAATTCACCAATGAAGCTATCTGGTCTGGAAGTTTCCTTTGTTGGGAATATAGTTTTGCCTTTATATGTACAATTTAGAATCAGCTTTTCAATATCCAAAGAATAAATAACTGGAATTTTGATTGGGATTGTGTTGAATCTAGGGGTGAATATTGCAACTATATGAAATATCTCTTCATTTATTTAGATCTTTGATTTCTTTCATCAGAGTATTATAATTTTCCTTATATAACAGTTGTACATATTTTACTAGTTTTATACCTAATTATTTTTGTGTGTGTGCTAATGTAAATGGCATTGCATTTTTAGTTCCAAATTCCAATTGTTTGCTGCTATACAAGAAAGCAGTTAAATTTTGTATATTAACTTTACATCCTTCAATCTTACTATAATTGTCATTAATTGTAATATTTTTATTAATATTGTTTTAGGATTGTCTACATAGATAATCATGTCATCTGAAAACATGACACTTTTATTTCTCCATATCTGATCTGTGTAACTTTTATTATTTTTGTGTTATATTGTTTTAGCTAGGAATTTCAGTATAATGCAGAATAGAATTAGTAAGAGAGGATATCCTAGACTTGTTCCTGACTTTATCAGGAAAGCATCTAGTTTCTCTACAATATCTTCTAAAAAATAGAAGTAGAAGGAATACTTCTTAATTCATTTTATGAGGTCAGCATTACACTATTACCAAAATCAGACAAAGACATTATAAGAAAGAAAAAATTCAGGCCAATATGTCTCAAGAACATACATTCAAAATTCCTCAACAAAATATTAGCAAATCAAATTCAACAATGTATACAAAGAACTATACACTACAACCAAGTGGGATTTATTCCAGGAGTGTGAGACTGTTCAACAGTTGCACAGCAATTAATATAATCTATCACATCAATAGCCTGAAGTAGAAAAATCATATGATTATATTTAAAAATGCAGAAAAAGCCTATGACAAAGTCTAACATCCATTCACAGTAAAAATTCTGAGAAAATTAGGAATAGAAGGGAACTTCTTCAAAGTGATTTTAAAAATCTACAAAAAACCTACAACTAACATTATACTTAATGGTGAGGAACTAGATGTTTTCCTGGTAAAGTCAGGAACAAGGCAAAAATGTGCTCTCTCACTAATTCTCTTCTGCATTAGACTGAAGTTCTTAGCTAAAAACAAATTACAATAATAATAAAAGTTATGCAGACCAGGTAAGAATAAACAAAACTGTCATGCTTTCAGATGACATGATTATCTATGCAGACAGTCCTAAAAGTTATGAACAAAAATCTATGAATTAATAACAATTATAGTATGACTGAAGGATGCAAGGTTAATATGCAAAAGTTAATGGCTTTCTTGTATACATGCAAATAACAATTTGAATTTGGAACTACAAATGCAATGCCATTTACATTAGCACAAAAAATTAAAATAATTATGTATAAAACTAGTAAAATATGTACAACTGCTATATAAGGAAAATTACAATACTCTGATGAAAACAATCAAAGATATAAATAAATGGAGATATTTGATATAGTTGTAATATTCACCCCTAGATTCAACACAATCACAATCAAAATTCCAGTTAGTTATTCTGTGGATATTGAAAAGCTGATTCTAAAGTTTATACATAAAGGCAAAAGACCCAGGATATTCAACACTATATTGAAGGAGAAGATGAACTCAGAAGTCTGACAACACCCAACTTCAAGACTTTCTATAAATCTACAGTAATCAAGAAAGTTTGATATTGGCAAAAATTTAGACAAGTAGATCACTGAAACAGAATATAGAGTCCTGAAACAGTCAACTGTTCTTTGCGACAGAAGCAAAGGTAACTTCATGGAGAAAGGATGTTTTTTTTTCAACAAATAATGCTGGAACAACTGGAAAATCACGTAAAAAAAAAATGAAGCTAGACACAAGCCTTTCACTTTTCGCAAGAATTAATTCAAATCGGAGCATAGATCTAAATTTAAAAGGCAAAACCATAAAACTCTTAGAAGATATCATAGGAAAGCACTTAGGTGAACTTGGATTTGGCAGTGACATTTTAGATACAGCACCAAAGGCTTAATCTGTGAAAGAAATAATTGATGAACTGGGCTTAATTTAAATTAAGCACTTCTGCTCTGCAAAAGGCATTGTTAATACAATGAAAAGACAATCCACAGATTGGGAGAAAATATTTGCAAGAGACATATCTGATAAAGGAGTCTTATGTAAAATATATAAATAACTCTTAATAACACAAACAACCTGGCTGAAAATGGGTCAAAGACCTTAAGAGACACCTCAAGAAAAAAGATATATAGATGGAAAATAAGCATATGAAATGATACTCCCCGTGAAATATCATCAAAGGAACATAAATTAAAACAAGAATGAGATACTATTAAGCACCTGTTAGAATTGCTAAACTCCAAACAATAGAAATACCAAAGGCTGGTGAGCGTGTGGAGTTAGAGGGAATCTCACTCTTGCTTGTGGGAATGCAAAATAGTATAGACGCTTTGGAACATTTGGTAATTTATTATAAAACTGAATATAGACTTGCCATACAATCTATCAATTGTACTCCTTTATATTTCCCCAAATGAGTTGAAAACATATATTCACACAAAAACCTGCACAAAAATGTTTTCAGCAGCTTTATTCATAGTTGCTAAAACTTGGAAGTGATAAAAATGTCCTACAATAGGTGAATGGATAAGCAAACTGTTGTATGGAATATTATTCAGTGATTAAAAAAAAAATTGAGGTATTAAGCCAGGAAGACATGGAGGATCCAAAATGCATAATCCTAAGTGAAAGAAGCCAATCTGAAAATGCTGCATACTCTATGATTACAATTATATAACATACTGAAAAAGACAAAACTATGGAAACAGTGAAAGATGAATTATTGCCAGGGTTGGGAAATAGGAAGGAAAGATGAGTAGGTGAAGTACAGAAGATTTTGGGGACAGTAAAACTATTCTGTATGATACTATAATGGTGGATACATGCCAGTGTACATTTGTCAAAACCCTTAGAATGCACAATACAAAGAGTGGACCCTAACATAACTCTGAACTTTAGCTAATAATAATGTATCAATATTGCCTCATCAATTGTAACAAATGTATCACACTAATGAACAATGTGAATAATAGGGGGAACTGTGTGAGGGGATGTTTGGGAACTCTGTACTTTCCACTCAATTTTTCTATAACCCTTAAACTGTTCTAAAAATAGTCTATTAATTAAAAAAAAAAAAAACTTAACAATTCTTATGAATGTTTTATTCCTGGTCTTATTTCAACATGCTTTATGTTATAGTGGAGAGAGTTTGTGCTTTGAAATTAGATATATGTACGGTCAAATTCAGGCTCTGTGATATATCTGTTACATAGTATTGGAACATTTCCTTTGTCACTATGAGTCTCACTTTCCTCATCTGTAATTTGGTCTTATTGCATTCATTAAGGGTGTATGTGAACTTTTTCTATTTCTTAGTTTTTATACATAGGAAAATTTTATGTAAGTTGTCATGTTTGGGTCAGCTATTGTTTGTCTTTTATCCCTTTTTCTCCCTCCACTTCCTGAAGGAGTGGACTCATTTGTTCTCATACTGTTTTGGTCAATGTAGGTTTATGTGAGGATAAACAGAAGAGGTTTTCCCCACTAGAATATTGCTATGGGGATGTGCCTAAGGTAAAGCATTTTTGTTCTGCTTTCAAAGCCTGGAGTTTGGGATTGATATGCACACACTACTATATTTAAAATATATAACCAGCAGGGACCTACTGCATAGCACAGGGAACTCTGCTCGATATTCTGTAATAGCCTAAATGGGAAAAGAATTTGAAAAAGAATGAATAATTGTATGGCTATAACTGAATCACTTTACTGTATACCTGTAACTAACACATATTGTTAATCAACTATAATTAAATATAAAATAAAAAATTTAAAAGGTATTAAAAAAGGGATGATTTTAGGGAGTGCTTGGTGAAAAAAAAAATACAAATTTAAGACTAAAACACAGAGAAGGGAAGTTCTTCACCATCCTGAAGAGTTCTCATTCTCTCTCCCTCTCTCCTTTCTCTTCCCTTCTGTACTATTCCAGTGTTGAAATTTGACATTGAGTCTAAATATTAAAAAAAAAAAATCTGTCTTATACGTACATAGAATTTTGCTACTTATGAAGCACTTGCACATTTCTTATTTCACTTAATGCTTACAAAAACCCTGTGAGTGGTTGTGGCCAAAGTCTGATCTATGACTAATTATGATTATGCAACATACATTTCTCCAGGTGTTTGGTGGATACTTGACAATTCTATGTAGTTTAAAACAAGGAATAGATATTCTTTCTCCATTTCCTTCCCTATCTTCTGAATTTCGTGATTCATTCTTGATCTGTAGCCAATAATTCTGCTTCACATTAAGGGATTTTTATATATGTGTATGTATGTGAGCATGTTTGTTCCTTATATTTGTTGTTGTTATTGTTTGTAGTAGAACGTTTTTGTTGTCATTATCCTTCATCATTCCTCTCTCTGGCCCATTTATTTCAATCATTATTTTTATTCGCACATTTGGGTTTACACTATAAAATTTTGAACTTATACATAAGATTTTTATATATGTATCATATTATACAAGGTAATATTTTATCTAATCTTAAGATAATAAGTTCCGGTATCTAACACTCTCTTTGCCCTAAGAAGTACTAGACCAGTATCTTTGCAATGAACATGTCTTAAGATGACATTTACAGTTGCATTTTTCAGTCTGCCTTATAATTTGTCACAATTTTTTTTGTAATGTTTTAATGTGGCTCTTTTATTCGGCAAAAAAAGTATATTTACATATGCAATTTAGTTAAGTGGTCAGAATTTTATTGTCTCTCCATTTAATAATTCTCCTGTTTCTAAAACAGATATTATGGGAATATCTGCACTCATTAATCTCGTCTTAGACGTGCATCTCCATTAGCTCAGTCCTCTTAAACGGGCATATCTTCTTATCCTACAAATGGATATATAAGATATGGAAATCGATGTGCTGGTTAGAAATATCAAATTAGTTATTAAGCCAGTAAGAGAGTAAGAGAAGAGAAATAAATATGGAGGAGGCATTTTGAAAAGGAAGAACTACAATACTTGTTATTTTTAGGAAATGTGGTTCTGAAGAAACTCCATAGACAAATATTTTCACTAATAAGAATTTAGCAAGATGGCTTGGAAGTAAATCAATGTAGAAAAATCAATTGCTTTCCAGTACTTTAGCAATAGCCAGTCAGAAAGTAAAATATAACAATAAAACTATAAAAGAGATAATAGTAAGCCTGTATTAGTTTTCTATTGCTGAACAGCAAATTACCACAAACACAAACACGCCTTCTATCCCCCCACCAAAAAAAAAACAGTAAGAGGATTTAAAAGCTTGTCTTTTTTTTTTCTCCCTTTAATCACCAGGCTTACATTTTTCACTAAAAATTGTAATAAAAATATATCAATTTACCACTTTTCCTATAACATTTTCAAAAATCAGATATTCTTTTTGAAAATATTTGAAAAATAAAATTTTATAATAGAACGTGGGCTCACAAGGTTACTTGGAGCCAATTCATTGAAAGACCTTTCTTTCAGAAGAATTTTCCAGCATAGTTGTGAAGAAGAGATTTATACCTGCAAAGTGCCAAACTTCAGTTAAAAAAGTGACCAGAGATCATAATGATTAAAATGCTCATAATATGGAATTGTTTTACTGGTGGCACTGATTTGCCACTGCTCTTTTGAGACAATGGCCCATTTTTACTTTAATTTCACTTATATTTTGCTATGTTTTAATCAATTTTACTGAATAATTAGGCAATAGAGTATACAACAACATTAAACTTTGTAAAAAAGTTTATTTCCAAGTGATACTATTAAGTATAATAGACAGGATTTAGAATGTGCTGGTCTTGGAATTTTTATCATATAGCATTATATAGGCTATCGTAATTGAAATGTTAGTGTTTTAGAAATTTAACATAATAAAACTAGAGTTTCATTTTTTGTGTCTGTGTCTGAGGGATTAGATATCCATCCTGTAACCATAACAGAAATCTTTAGTACAACACTTAAGCATGTTTAAAACTATATTTGATTCAAGATACTGCATTGGTTAATCCTTGAATGGAACTCACCATAACTACTTGTTATGTCTTGATTTCAATCAAATGTACTTGCTTTTTTCACTGTAATAAAGCCTTATTAATTTGAATTCTACCTATTTGTAATTTATGATAACTTAAATATGAGACAGATAAAATTTCCTTCTATCATTTTTATGAATAAATTATTTGCTTAGGAAATTAATCATTGAATCAAAACAGGTAGTTAATAAAGAGAAGAAAATACTTTAAAACCATGTTTACAGTGCACAATTGCTTATAAAAATCAATATTTTGATTGCTGATTAGTTTTTCCTACTCAAAAAATCTTATTTTATTGGATTTGTGATACAGATTTAATAGCGGGCACGGTATTGAAACCTTTTCAAGTTAACAAATATTTATTAAGCATCTTGTGCAAAATAAAAGACAAGACACTGTAGGAAGGCATTAAAAGCTTAAGATGTGATTCTTACATTTAGGGAACTCACAGTTGTGCAGAAGAGCTAGAAATATGAATATTAAACAATTGGAAAACTATGAGATGAAGAATATAGCATAAATGGAGGAAATAGAATTGACCTCAAATCAGCTAAATTCCCAGAATCATTTTGCAAGTATTGGATGTAACATAGGATTGTACAAGTAGGTAAAATCATGAAAGTCTATGAATACCAGTTAGAATGAAATGGAAGAGACAGACATTATAGAAGTTTCCCATAGAGAATATTACTCAGATTTTCAATGGATGCATTGGGAGTAGAGAAATAAATATGTAAAATATGGTTAATATTTTTATACAGGGTGTGAAAATATTTTCATTAACATAATAAGGCGATTGTATACAAAGACTTACACGGCATGAGTTTGTAAAGGTAATTAAATTAGTTTAGAACATATTTAGTCCAAAGATAAATGTTAAATCAGAATTACTCTTGCATAATTCACAGATATTGTGGATACTATCTATTAGATAGCAGAGCCCTAACTTGTCTTGCTTTGTTTTGGTCGTGGTTTTATATCTACAGATCTGTTGTTAAATGTCTGATTCTTTTACCTCTGTTCACATCATCCCTTTAAATTACCACAAGGTTTCTCACACTATTATAATACTTCCCTGTACTACTATATTACATTTATAGAATGAATGTTTATTTCCCCTCAAACTTGTAATGTTGAAACTATTTGGATTTGGAGACTTTGGGATAATAAGGTTTACATGAAATCATTAAGGTGGAGCCCTCAGGATGGAATTAGGATCCTCATAATGAGATGAGTGCCCAGAACTCTCTCTCTCTCCATCTTGTGAGTATGTAGCATGTAGACAGCCATCTGCAAACTAGGTAGCAGGCCTTCACCTAGAACATGATCATGCTGGCACTCTGATCTTATATTTCCAGCCTCCAGAACTGTGAGAAACAAATGTTTGTTGTTTAAGCCATGCAGTCTATGGTAGTTTGTTATAGCCCAAACAGATGAACACAAATACCACACATCTGAATGGGTTATGCTCTCTCTAAAATTTTGGCCTCTTTTTCAAAGGTTCAGTGACCATGCCATGTCATTTTTTGTAGTACAAAGTACCAAATGTCATATAGAATTTCTGTACATTTGGGGGGACATTTTGAATTTACTGATATTAGTCTCAAATTGGAAGTGGTAGTACTAGCAATTTCTGAAGTCTGTCTCTCACTGATTTGAGGGTTTTAATTATTAAAGCTACTTACTCAGAACCCCTTATACTATTAATGAGTATAGTGGGACAATAGATGGCTTGAAAACAGAGTCTCAGAAATAACATCCCCTATTCTCAACAAAACATCAAATGGTCACTGTAGTTTATAGTTCCTCTTTCCACTAAAAGATATAGCACAAGAAGGAATGGAGTGGGAGAAAAAAGAAAGATTAAATAAACAGAATAAATAATTGTCAGAATTGTACTTTATTTGATAATGAATTTGATAGCTGTCTTAACATTGAAAACTAGAAGAATTTGTTATTTCATCCTAGTTTACTGTTGACATTTATAGTCATTGCAAAACCCAATTAACTGTCAATCTTTCTTCAGAAGGCCCTAGCTCCATATTTCCCAACAATACAAGGATGCAATGATCCCTGAGAGATTTAATAAGGTGTGAATCCCTTGACACGATGATTCATCATTTCCCAGTTTATCAGTCAGCAAGTATTTATTGAGTACATACAATATGTGAGGGATTCTGAAGTATAATAAAGAGGTATAATTAATTTATTCATTTAACAAACATTTTTGATGCTTAATAAGTGACCGATCTTGTTCTGGAGAACAAAAATACAATCTAGATGGTAATATTAACATGTGAAACAATTAGAAAATCATATTTTAAATATTTAACCTTAGTCTAAGTTATATAATGTAAATTTCAGTACAAAAAAGGTTTATTACCTATATGTGGGCTAAGAAAATATCATAAGAAAAAAATCAATGAGTAAAGCATGAAAAGTATACCTAAAAGTTATCTGAATCTAAAAATTGATTAGATATACATAAACGAGAAAAATATCTCCTAGCCTAAAATTTTTACAGAATGTTGAGTGGCAGTTATTGAAAACCTATATGAAAAATTAAATACAAAATGTGTTTCTATTATTATTTAATCTACATGGGAATTATAGTCTTAATGAATCCTAGGCCTACAATGCCTCTTAGGGCTTATATTAGATAAAACTTTATTTTGTAAATGACAAAAGTATGGCACAGACAAATCCTGAAATACTTTATGTAAATTAATCTTTTTCTCTCAAAAGACATCAAAGCAAAAATAAATTTTCTAAAAAATAAAGATATTATTTTAAAGGAAATTCTATTTTATAGGCACATTAACTGGAAAAAAGATATGAATTTTATGTTACATTTTTAAGATATTTTTACATTTTATTTTTTATTAATTTTTTAAATGAAATATACTTGACTTACAATGTTGTGTTAGTTTAAGGTGTACAGCAAAGTGAATCTGTTATATATATAATTATATCCATTATATTTTTAGATAATTTACCCATATAGGTTATTACAGCATATTGAGTAGAGTTTCTTGTGCTATACAGTAGGTCCCTACACTTTCAAGATGGGAGATAAGACTTTAGGACAGAAGAGCTGAAATCTAATAATTCTTGACTTTACAGTTTATAACATACCCAAATCAAAATTGTTGAAGATAGTGTGCACTAACCATGGAGCTGGAATAAGACAGTCATCATGTAAGTCTTTCAGTTTCTGAATAAAAATGTATAGTTTAATAAATTTGGAAAGCAGAATAAATTCTGTTCCAGAACACTAAGTTAAAACTCTCTGTGATAATTAGCAAAACAAAATATCTAAGATCCAAAGCAATCAGAGAGGCTAGCAAAACAAACAGAATTGCAAGTTCCAGGCATTTTCATTGCAGACCAAAATCCAAAGAAAACATTTGTCTTAATCAGAATCTCCTTCCATCTCTAGTTTACACATACTGTGTACAAATATGACAGCAATGTGAAATTAGGCTATGACTAGTGTGACATAGGAAAGCTGCCCACATGTCTGTTTGCCAGGAAATCATCCAAAATAGTAAAGCCCTAATGGAAATCCCCTTACAATGTTAAAATGAATGGAGCAGCAGTTGATCCTTAAGCCAGTTCAAATTTAACTGTAAGTTTGACAAATTGAGTAGTGATTTTTCATTTGTTTTAGTTGTGCTTGTTTGTTTTGTTTGTTTTTGTCTAATTTGTGTTAGAATTAGCTAACCATATTCCTGTTCTAACATTTGGGATTTTACACAAAATGTAGTATGATATTTTCCCATTAGTCCAAATATTTTCTAGATTTTTTCACTTTATTCTAATTAATATTAACAATAATGCCAAAAACAATTCAATCACTTATTTTCAGATATTATGGCTTAGGTTAATAAAATATCAATATTTTAATATTACTTTTCCTTTTTTTTGTTTTTATCTGTTTTTTTATGTAGAGACTCCTTTTCTCACTCTGTATCACTGTAGTGCCTATATTTAGAAACAGTAGTCCACCAGAATATTAAGATAAATGTTTCCAATTTTAATCTTAGAATGCTACACTGAAAATGAAGAAAACTTGTCAGTAGTTTTCTAGATCCGAGAGTTTAGAAAAAGATTGAGAAATAAAATATTAGAAAAATCTTGCAGAAAATTTCCAACTGGGGAGAAAAAGGATATTTAATTACTTCCTTTGAATCAGATATTTAGAACTATCAATTTTTGTTACTGAATTATATTTTATATAACAATATCCTCTTGCTATTTTATCAAGTGACTATCAAAACAATAAGTAATTAAGTAGGACTTCTCTCTATTATACAAATTTTATTGAATTTTTATACTAAGTTTCCCATATATCTTTTCATTGCCAAATCTAAATACCAAATCTTACAGACCTCAAATATTATAGATATGATTTTTCCTGGATAATATGTTATATAAAAAGTGATTCAGAATTCATTCACTATAGGATACTCTGCAACATGAAATATTCCCCAAAGGTAAAATGTCATTTGGATTTGCAAACAACTTGCAATTTTATTTTGTATATGGATACTCATAAAATGATGGTTCTAAAACAACACTGAGAATTCTCCAAAAAAATTGAAAAGGGAATAACACATGAAACTTTAAAATATCCCATTTGAAGTTAAAGAAAAGAATTGAGTCCTTTCTTAAGGTTCTGTCCCTCTAGACTATGTGGATTAAAACACAGTGGAATGTGAAAGTTTTTCTGCATTGTCCAGATATGGTTTTAAAAAATCATCAAATGACTGCTTCTACTGAAATCATTTTTTTTAATTTTATTTTTTGTTTGTTTGTATTTTGCTAGTACCAGCTGGCATCAGAAGTTGACTGACTATATAGATAGAAAAAAATGAGACTCAAACTTAATGTAAACCATTTTTATGAAATATCAATATGTCATCAATTTGGATGTTATTGTGGCTTTACATGATAGATTTTGTGTAGTTTATAATTTCAGCTATTTTTATAATGAACACAATTTTGATTAATTTCCCTCTCATTCTGGTTCTTTAATACAGGTTCTTAAAAAACTAAATTTATTTTCCCTTTTCCATGGTTTACAGCTTCTTCTAATAAATAGGCTACTGGAAAATCATCCCTAGATTTTGAAACTGCATTAAGTAATTTATTTTTTTGCTTATATTCAAGTTATCAAAAATTTAACTGTTCTTGGCATTTATTAAACGTGTATATTATACGATACACAATATATGAAACCTTATATATTAAATATATGTAATCTTATTTAATCAACACAACAGAGCTATGAAGGAGGCATCACAAGTATTTTACAAAAGAGAAACCAGGCTCAGATAGATTTAGTAAACTGCTAAAGGTCAAACAATACAAATTTTGACTTTTACTTCTTTATTTACTTCTTTGACTAAGTTATTTCATGTTTAAGAATGTTCATTAAATGCTGTTTACTGGCATTTCCATAATAGTTTGGTAGAGGTAAGTATATCATACAATTGATTAGAGTGTTTTTTGTGTTTCTTTTAATGATGAGGATCAAAGAAACCTATACCTGATTATACATTAAACCAAAGGGCAAATGGAAATAAAACTTGGGAATTTAGAAAAGCATATTTTATACTATATTGATATGTTTTTTTTAATCTCTCTACTAATCTAGCTACTTTTTAAAAATGTACTGTAAAGTAGTTCACTTCTAAATATGTGAATTGTGTGTATTAACCATAAACTTTAGTTCCTTTTCTGTAGGTTATTTGCACTTTATAAAAGTCAGTATCATCCTGAGTCCTAAAGGAATGAAAGAAATGAAAACAACAAAAAATAATAACGATCTTTTTAATGCAACCAAGCTAAAATACTTACCCAAAATTTTCAAATATGTTCTTCAACAATCTTTAAAATGGAAAGGTAAGAGTAAGATAAATTTTTTATAGTACTTTCTAAATATGGAAGAACTTAATGCTTTGACCCTAATAGCAATTTTATGTGAAGAAAAAAAATATTTTTTTCTGATTAAAACAAACAACAAAACCAAAATATGCTGGATGCAGAGCTTGTTTAGGTTTGTACATGGTGAATGGTGATTTCATGAAGTGTTTACTTTATTGCTATCTAATAACGTGAGAAATACCGAAGCTTAAAAGCAATTAACTCAACAGGGCAAGAACTATTTTGACATTTAACACTTTGGCTTATTATTCAATTGACACACTATCAAATCTAATGTTTAAAACAGTTTGAAGATAGAAGACAAGTTTTAATCTGTATCATTGTAGAAGTATATATATATATATATGTGTGTGTGTGTGTGTGTGTGTGTGATATATATATATATATATATATATATATATATATATATATATATATATATATATATATACACCTTAGGCAACTGATCTTCAAAATGCTTTGCAAACAGGAGTTTCAACTTAGTCAAAATTTTCACTAACATCTGCATGGTAAAATAAAAATATAAGCAATGCTTAGTGCTCAGGCTGGGATTTTAACAAAACTGAAATCTTAGCTGAAATGTGCTATTCCTATAGAGAATGTTAGTTGTTCAAAATATAAGTTTGACAGTGATGTTTATGAGGTAGTGAAAACTAAGCATGTTACTACATAGTAAAATGTAATGTCAATGTAATGAAAAATGTGTGTTCACTGACAGGTTGAATTTGAACTTTTTATTGGATTGTTTATCTAAAAAGAACATAGGAAGATGAGAGAATATGACAGGTGATAAGCAAATTATTCCTATAAAGGAGATACTATAAAGCATCCCATAGTACATTATATTACAAGGAAACATGAATCTGGATAGGACCCTAAAATAGGAGGGCCAAGAAAAGGTAGCAGCATAAAATTACAACACAGTGTTGTATGAGGAAGATTAATAAGAAGTAGAGGGTGGGCAACATGAATGATTGGAAGGCATTGAAACGAAATTTAGTTTCCTTCAAATTGTATTTATGACTAATTCCCTGATATTCTTAAAAATAAAATAATGTAAGACTGAGCTAATTCGGATGAATCACTTATGATTCTTACCCCAAATTAAGACTCTCTAGCCTCACCTCAGATTTAAAACTAAGCCCCAAGGAATAACTCTCCTTGATAGAAATGGATTTGGGGACTTTTATTAATATTCTCTAAAATATTTACACTATCTCAAAATGCTGGCAACAAAGATACAACATGTTATGAGGAAGACAAATGCAGACTGTAATCATTAAATATATGTTGCTTAAGAAAGAAAGGCACCTTAAAAGTCTGTACAAAATACCCATTTTTAAAATCAAAAAACATCTTTTCTACTCTATTCTTAACAATATCATGATGGATTATATATCTTGATGCCTTTCATAAAAAATGGTGGCAATTTTTTAACCAAATCTATTTTTTAAATTTGTATTTTATATTGGAGTATAGTTGATTAACAATTTTGTGATAGTTTCAGGTGTACAGCAAAGTGATTTATACATATATGTGTATCTATTCTTTTTCAAATTCTTTTCCCATTTAGGTTGTTAAATAATAGTGAGCAGAGTTCATCTGCTACACAGTAGGTTTTTGTTTGTTATCCATTTTAAATATAGCAGTGTGTATATATCAGCACCCAACTCCCTAATTATCCTCCCTGCCACACCATTCTGCCCTGGTAACCATAATTTCATTCTCTAACTCTGTGGGTCTGTTTCAGTCTTGTAAACAAGTTATTTTGTATCATTTCTTTTTAGATTTGCCCATAAGGGATATCATATGATATTTATCTTTCCCTGTCTGACAATCCACTCAGTATGACAATCTCTAGGTCCATCCATGTCACTGCAAATAGCATTATTCCATTCTTTTTAATGGCTGAGTAATATTTCACTGTATATATGTACCACATCTTCTTTATCCATTCTTCTGTCGATGGACATTTAAGTTGCTTCCATGTATTGGCTATTGTAAACAGTGCTGCAATGAACATCGAGGTGCTTGTATCCTTTCAGACCATGTTTTTCTCTGGGTATATGCCTAGGAGTGGAATTGCAGGTTCATATGGCAGCTCTATTTTTAGTTTTTAAGGAACCTCCATACTCTTTTCCATAGTGACTGTACCAATTTACATTCCCACCAACAGTGTAGGAGGGTTCCCTTCTGTCCACACCCTCTCGAGCATTTATTGTTTGTGGATTTTTTGATGATAACCATTTTGATTAGTGTGAAGTGATATCTCATACTAGTTTTGTTTTGCATTTATCTAATAATTAGTGATGTTGAACATCTTTTCATGTGCCTCTTGGCCATCTGTATGTCTTCTTTGGAGAAATGTCTATTTAGGTCTTCTGCCCATTTTTTGACTGGGTTGTTTGTTTTGATGATATTAAGCTGCATGTGATGTTTGTAAATTTTGGAGACTAATACCTTGTCAGTCACACCATTTGCAAATATTTTCTCCCAATCTGTGGGTTGTCTTTTCACTTTGTTTATGGTTTCCTTTGCTGTGCAAAAGCTTTTGAGTTTAACTGGGTCCTGTCTGTTTATTTTTGTTTTTATTTCCATTACTCTGAGAGACGAATCAAAAAAGATATGGCTGCAATTTATGTCACAGAGTGTTCTGCCTATGTTTTCCTCTAAAAGTTTTACAGTGTCTGGTCTCATATTTAGGCCTTTAATCCACTTTGAGCTTATTTTTGTGCATGGTGTTAAAGAATGTTCTAATTTCATTTTTTTTACATGTAACTGTCCAGTTTTCCCAGCACCATTTCTTGAAGAGATTGTCTTTTCTCCATTATATAGTTTTGCCTCCTTTGTTGTAGATCAACTGACCATAGGAGCATGGGTTTATTTCTGGGCTTTCTATCCTGCTCCATTAACCTATATTTCTGTTTTTGTGCCAGTACCATACCTTTTTTGTTGACTTTAGTTTTGTAGTATTGTTTGAAGGCAGGAAGCCTGATTCTTCCAGCTCCATTTTTCTATCTCAAGGTTGTTTTTGTTATCCGGGGTCTTTTGTGTCTCCATACAAATTTAAGATATCTTTTTTGTTCTAGTTCTGTGAAAAATGCAATTGGTAATTTGATAGGGATTGCATCTTTCACCAGCATCTTATACTTTTTGTAGTACAGATCTTTTGTCTCCTTAGGTAGGTTTATTCCTAGGTATTTTATTCTTTTTGATGAGATGGTAAATGGGATTATTTCTTGAATTTCTCTTTCTGATATTTCATTGTTAGTGTATAGAAATGCAACAGATTTCTGTGTATTAAATTTGTAAACTTCAACCTTACCAAATTCATTGATGAGCTCTAGTAGTTTTCTGGTAGCATCTTTAGGATTTTCTATGTATATTATCATGTCATCTGAAAACAGTGACAGTTTTACTTCTTCTTTTCCAATTTGGATTCCTTTTCTTCTCTGACTGCCATAGCAAGGACTCTGAAAACTATGTTGAATAAAAGTCGTGAGAGTGGACATCCTTGTTTTGCTCCAGATTTAGAAGAACTGTTTTCAGGTTTTCACCATTGAGTATGATAATAGCTGTAGGTTTGTCATATATGGCCTTTATTATGTTGAGGTATGTTCCCTCTATGCCCCCTTTCTGGAGATTTTTTATGATAAATGGGTGCTGATTTTGTCAAAAGCTTTTACTGCACCTATTGAGATGATCATATTATTTTGTTCTGCAATTTGTTGATGTGGTGTATCATACTGTTTCATTTGCAGATACTGAAAAATCCTTGCATCCCTGTGATGAATCCCACTTGATCATGATGTATGATCCTTTTAATGTATTGTTGGATTCGGATTGCTAGTATTTCATTGAGGATTTTACAGTCTGTGTTCATCAGTGATATTGGCCTGTAATTTTCTTTTTTTGTGTTATCTTTGTCTGGTTTTGGTATCAGCATGCTGGTGGCCTCATAGAATGAATTTAGGAGTTTTCCTTCCTCTGCAATTTTTTGGGACAGTTTCAGAAGGACAGGTGTTAGCTCCTTTCTAAATGTTTTGTAGAATTCGCCTGTGAAACCATCAGGTCCTGGACTTTAGTATGTTGGGAATTTTTAAATCACAGTTTCAATTTCAGTGCTGTGACTGGTCTGTTCCTATTTTCAATTTCTTCCTGGTTCAGACTTGGGATATTGTACTTTTCTAAGAATTTGTCTATTTCTTCCAGATTGTCCATTTTATTGGCATACAGTTGCTTGTAGTAGTCTCTTATGATACTTTGTATTTCTGTAATGTCAGTTTTAACTTCTTTTTCATTTCTAATTTTATTGATTTGAGTCCTCTACCTTTTATTCTTGATGAGTCTGGCTGAAGATTTATCAGTTTTGTTTATCTTTTCAAAGAGCAAACTTCTAATTTCAACAATCTTTGCTATTGATTTCTTTATCTCTATTTCATTTATTTCTACTCTGATCTTTATGATTTCTCCCCTTCTACTAACTTTAGGTGTTGCTTATTCTTCTTCCTCTAGTTGCTTTAGGTATAAGCTTAGGTTGTTTATTTGAGATTTTTCTTGTTTCCTGAGGTAAGATTGTATTGTTATATACTTCCCTCTTAAAATGGCTTTTGCTGCATCCCATAGGTTTTGGATTGTTGTGCCTTCATTTTCATTTGTCTCTAGGTATTTTTTTATTTCCTCTTAGATTTCTTCAGTGATCCATTGGTTGTTTAGTATCATATTGATTAGCCTCAATGTGTTTGTGTTTTTTACAATTTTTTTCTTGTAGTTGTTTTCTAATCTCATAGCGTTGTGGTTGGAAAAGATGCTGAATGTGATTTCATTTTTTAAAAATTTACAGAGGCTCACTTCATGGCCCAACATGTGGTCAGTCCTGAAGAATGTCCTGTATACACTTGAGAAGAATATGTACTCTGCTGTTTTCAGGTGGAATGCTCTATAAATATCAATTGAGTCTATCTGGTCTAATGTGTGATTTAAGGTCTGTGTTTCCTTATTGATTATCTGTCTGGATGATCTGTCCATTGATGAAAGTGTGGTGTTAAAGTACCCCAATATTTTTGTGATACTCTCAATTTCTCCTTTTATGGCTGTTAGTATTTGCCTTATATATTGAAGTTCTCCTATGTTGGGTGCATATATATTTACAATTGTACTGGAGCTTATAGGCTGTAGGGTTAATTGTGGCCTACAGGTGGCCAATGAGTAATTCCCAGAACTGCTGCTGCCAGTGTCTTTGTCCTGGTAGTGAGCCACAGCCAGCCCCTGCCTCTGCAGGAGACCATCCAATACTAGCAGGTAGGTCTGTCCCAGTCTCTTATGAAGTCCTTTCTTTTTCCCCCCGGGTCCTGGTGTGCACACGACCTTGTGTGTGCCCTCCAAGAGTGGAGTTTCTGTTTCCCCCAGTCTTGTGGAAGTCCTGTAATCAAATCCCACTGGCCTTCAAAGCCAGATTATCTGAGGACTCCTCCTGTTGCTGGACCCCCAGGGTGGAAAGCCTGATATAGGGCTCAGAACTTACACTACAGTGAGAGAACTTCTGTGGTATAATTGTTTTTCAGTTTGTGAGTCTCCCACCCAATGGGTATGGGATTTGATTTTATCAGAGTTACGCTCCTACCACCATCCCATTGTGGCTTCTCCTTTGTCTTTGGATGTAGGGTATATTTTTTGGTAAGTTCCAGAATTTTTTGTCGATGGTTGTTCAGCAGTTAGTTGTGATTCTGGTGTTTGCATAAGAAGGGGTGAGCACACGTCCTCCTACTCCACCATCTTGAACTAATAATCTAACCAAATGTATTCTTAAACTATTGTGTTGGCCAAAAAGTTCATTCTGGTTTTTCCATAACATCTTACGGCGAACCCAATAGAATAACTGAGTATTCTTAAAGAATTAACTTCAGGGACACATACCTATTTAAAAATATGAACCCAACCATCCTGATGTTTTTCACATTGCCATCCCAGTATATTTCCCTTATACAATGGCATTGTGTTATATTCTTCTAGGCTTCTGTCCTTTGGTCTTCAGACAACTCAAAAGTTCATTTGATTTGCATTTCTACTGGTTAGATCAAATTTAGAAAAGACCAACACATGGGGAAATTTTATTATTTTTAGATAATACCTATTTATTTCTACTCCTAAGATTTGTAGTACCAGATTATGTTTTCTTATCCTCCCGTTCAATCTTCATTTCCTACTGTCTAGTACTCTTATTTGCCCTAACATAATATAGTCAAATATTTTCAAAAAAATATACCCTCAATTTACCCTCCCTTTGTAATTCCCCCCTCCTCCCTTCCTTCTTTTTTACTTTTTCTCCTTCTTTCTCTCTCTATATTTTTTTTTCTTTGCAGAGTAAACTATCTCTGTGCATCTTGTTTCTACCCATTTCTGAGCTCCTCACTTTCTAAAGTTCTTTTACAAAACTTACTGGTTATTAAATGAATACTTAAATTTTCTCTGGAATAATTTAACATATCCTAGTTGAACTCAATAGTGCTTATTTTCTTCTATGAGGCAAATTCAGATGTCTTCTTCTTTGATATCATTTCAAAACCTTATATAGCCATCTCTAATACAATTATATACACTGCAAAATATAGAAATTATAACAATATGCTTACAGGCTTGTATACCTTTGGGGCTCTTCCTCCAACTAGTATACCAAATCAGAAGTCATTTTGAAGTTATACTCAAAATCCTGGAAAAATCACTTTCGCTTCCTCTCTCACTCTTAAGATAAATATTTGTCACCAACCTTATTCCTGTGGTTATTACTTGTAATGGTTATTCTTCAAAGATAAATATTACTCCTTGGTGGAAGCCACATTTTATTCACAGGTGTGTATTTTATTATCATATAGCCAAACAAGACTGCTGCTTCAAATATTATTTATCAAAACATCTACTAACATGGAACATTTCATCTGTCTCAGTTTCATCATGACTGTTGCCTGGAAAACAGTCATTTCTGTCCCTTTAGCTCTATTTTCGGCTTTGATTTACATACTGGAATTTTTTTCAATGTAAACAAAGAAGAAACTCAGTTGCTTTTTAAAGGTTCAATAGTCATCTGCTTCTTTTTAGTTGTCTTGGAAGAGGTCAGCTTTAAGCATCCCTAGACCTCAAAAGCCTACTCAGAGATTATTAAAACCTGATTTATCCTAATTGGGAATACTTTAGTTCCTGATCCCTTAGTATCCGAATGACTCCTTGTTTGATGAACTTCTGATTTACTGATATCTCCTCTAATTTTCAGTATTTCATTTATTCTGCTTACTTTGGATTTAATTTGCTCCTCTTTTCCAGTTTCCTAAGGTGGAAGCTTAGACTACTGATTTTAAACCTTTTCTTTTTTTCTAATATAGGTATTGAATGCTATAAATTTCCCTCTGAGCAATGCTTTTACTGCATCTCACAAATTCTAAGTTGTATTTTCATTTTCAATAAATTCAAAATACTTTAAAATTTAGCTTGAGATTTATTCTTTGACCCATGTGTTAGTCTTCATGCATTTGGGGATTTTTCAGAAATCTTTCTGCAATTGACTTCTAGCTCAATTCCATTGTGATTTGAGAGCATGTATTATACGATTTTTATTCTTTTAAATTAGTCAATGTATGTTTTATGGCCCAAATTGTGGTCTATCTTGGTGAATGTCCCATGTAAGTTTGAGACAAGTGTGTATCCACTTGCTTTTGAATAAAGTATTCTATGGATGTCAAATAGACCTAGTTGCTTGATGGTGCTATTGAGTTCAACTATGTCCTTCCCGATTTTCTTCCTGTCGTATCTACCCATTACTGAAAGAAGGGTGTTAAACTCTCCATGTACTATGGTGGATTCATCTATTTCTCTTTACAGATCTATCAATTTTAGCCTTATGCATTTTGACACCTGGTTGTTCGATGCATATAAAGTTAGGATTGTTATACCATCTTGGAGCATTACTCCTTTATCATTAAGAAATTCCCCTCTATGTTCCTGATAATTTTCCTTGCTCTAAAGTTGGCTTTATCTGAAAGTAATTTAGCAGCTACTCTTGTTTTTTTTTATTTGATTAGTGTTAAGATGGTATATCTTTCTCCATCACTTTAATTTTAATAAATATGTTCCTTTAAAATTAGTGTCTTGTAGACAACATTTATTTTGGTCTTGTTTTTTGGTTCATTCTGATGACTTCCATTTTTAATTGGTGTATTTAGGTTATAGATATTCAAATGATTATTGGTAAAATCTAGATTAATATCTAATATATTTGTTTATTGTTCCTATTTGTGTCCTCCACTCTTTTCTGCCTTTGTGGTTTTAACTGAGCCTTTTATGCAATCCCATTTTCTCTCCTTTCTTGGGATATCAATTATACTTTTTAAAAGTTATTTTTACTGTTTGCCCTTTGGTTTGCATTATACATTTACACTTAATCCAAGTCCACTTTCAAATAATATTGCACCACTCCACAGATAGTACAAGTAACTTATAAAAACAAAGTATTCCTAATTCCTCCCTCTTATCCTTTGTATCATTAAATCATCCCTTCATTTCACCCAACATAGGCTATACCATTTAATATTTTGTTCCTATTACTATTAGAATAAATTGTTATCTGTTAGATCAATTAAGAATAAGAAGAAAACTAGTTCTTTTACCTTCATTTATTCCTTTTCTAAAGTTTTTTTTCTTTCTTTATGTAGATTTAAGTTTCTAATTTATATTATTTCCCTTCTCTCTGAAGAACTTTTAACATGTTTTTACAAAGCATGTCTAGCAACACCAAATTCCTTCAATTTTTGTTCATTTGAGAAAGTCTTTATTTCTCCTTCACTTTTGAGGGATGATTTCTCAGAGTACAGAACCAAAGGTTGTTATTTCTCACACCAATCCATTCTTGACACAATACAGTGGACTTTCTAAAATTAATACCTGATTATTAGATTCTTCTGCTTAAAAGTCCTCAGTGGCTCCTTCCCACAAATAAAAATGTCAAAACTCCTTAACAGTGGACCTGCCCCCTGCATATCTTCCAAATTGTCTCTCAATACTCTTTCCTCTTGTATTAAACATTTTTTTTCCAGTCACAATGTACATTTTTCACTTCCTGGAATATTTCAGAGTACCTTCTTTCAGATTTTCAAACATTTTATCTTCTCTGACTAAAACATTTTACCATGTCTCTTACCCTGGTTAACTCTTATGTGTATCTTAGATACCAGCTAAGACATCACTTCCTCTCATACTTTCCCTGATTTCCCCTGCCTTCTCCTCTTAACTCCATACACTATTATAATTGTCTGTTTTCTCCAATGGAATGCAAAATCTCTTATCAGAAAAATTGTGTATTTTATTTACTATGATATCTCTAACCCTTAGCATAGTGCCTGAGATATAATAGATGCTCAGTAAAAATATGTTAAATGAATGGAATTGATGGATTCTTTTTAGTACCTACTAAATACCAGGTGCCATACCAATTACCCTGTATACTGTGGAGGAATGAATACTGTCATAAGTCAGTGAGGATATTTATATAAAATTGTTTGCTAAACTCTAATTCTACAACGATATGTTCTGTAATTTTATATCCGACAGCAAGGGATTATGACAGATGATAATATATTGTAATCAAAATATTCACTTAAAAATTCAGATGGGAAAACTTACCAATTTGGTTAACTAAAATATAGATTCTTTGCAGTTGTTCAAAAGCTCTGATTCTTCATCATAAGTCATATATCAACAACCAAGACAAATTCAGGGAATCATGAAAGAAAGAGAAATTTTAAAATAATCATATATGAGTGAAGTAAGAGGTCATATTTATAGAAACCTTTTAATATGTATACAAACAATCTGAAAATTGAATTATAAATTTCTTTAGGAGTGGGGATTCCACTGTAACTTTATTTCTTTTGTATCATTCATACCATTTGGTGTGTAATTCACTCCATAGAAGATGGTCAAAAGCCAAATGTTTATTATATGCTTAAAAATGTGTTTGAATTTTCTGAAAATTCAAGGGTAATATGTCAGGCCAACTTTTAGAGTCCTCTCTCTTCTACATGTCAAAAGTTCTTACCTTAAATCATTGCCTTTTCTTTTGTCAGTGTTTTATATAGCTCAATATTTTTTTCTATTATGTGAGTTATCTACATTTTTAGCTCAGTAGTTTACTTAAACATGAAAAGACTCAAGTTAGTATTGGTTAAAATAAAACATAATATAATCTTAATGTTACTATAATATCTTCATTACTTTTGTTTTATCCCTTCCAATTCTCATTTCTTTCATCACAAGTTTGCACTGGAGAAGCAGGCTTATTGTTCAGAAGCATTTCATGTGAGAGATATCATATGCACTAGTCTGTTTCTTTTAAAGTTAATATGTATGAGTAATTTTTAGAACATACTTGGGGATAAATAAAATATCTCTCCTAAATACATAATATTCTCTTGGTGAAAGTACCAATTAGCTTTCAAGAAGATTTGAGTTATTTAAAGCTTATTATTACTCTCCTATCCTTTTTTCTAAGGAATGTTTCCAAATCAATTTCCCAGAACTATGGTGTTTTACAGTCAAATATTCTTGGGCTTCTTTATTCCTCTAGTTCCTGCAATGCTAGAAAGACTTCAGTAGAAAAATAAGGCAATATTTTGGGCCCAGATAGTGGCTAGAAATAGTAGATATCTACAGAGTTGGCAAATTCATCTTTATTTGAGGGTTTCAGATAATCTATAAAAATTCAGTTCTATAATATAAGAAATTAGTTGTGTATTCACTCCAAACACTGACTGCAATTTCCCCATAAGTACTTTTAATTTAAAAATTTCCCAAAAAAGAGGCTTTGTGAAAGAAGAATCAATATGCACAATGATTTATTTTTTTTAATAAAAATTTTGTGAGCAAAAGGAAAGAAGGATGTGAAGATGTAAATAACACCAGATCTGCCATGACATTTTAATATTTGTTTTAGAAAAATTAATATAGATTGATTTACCTGTTCACAGGTAGGTAAGAACAAAGAATTAAAGAATCACGTCTCTAAATTCATGTGATACTGCCAAAAATAGGAGAATGGATGAGGTAGGCATTCTAAATAGATTTCCATTTCTATGATTCCCTGAGAATATTTTATGATGCAGCAAAGTCCAACAGAAAAAGAACCAATGTTCTTTCTGAACTTGAGCATGTTGCCTTATTTCTGCTTCTTATAATTCATAAACACAAGTAAAATTTTCTGGTGGCAGTAGTATTTTTAAGAGAATTTCATGGTGTATGCAGATATCAGAAAGTTAAATTCAAAGTAATTTTAAAAAAATTGTCAATTTGGGGCTTCCCTGGTGGCACAGTGGTTGAGAATCTGCCTGCTAATGCAGGGGGCACGGTTTCGTGCCCTGGTCTGGGAAGATCCTACATGCTGCTGAGCAGCTAGGCCCGTGAGCCACAACTACTGAGCCTGCACGTCTGGAGCCTGTGCTCCGCAACAAGAGAGGCCACGATAGTCAGAGGCCCGCGCACCGCGATGAAGAGTGGCCCCTGCTTGCCACAACTAGAGAAAGCCCTCGCACAGAAACGAAAACCCAACACAGCAAAAATAAATAAATAAATCACTAAACTCCTACCCCCAACATCTACTTTAAAAAAAATGTCAATTTGATCATTTATTTTTACAAATTAATTCATATTTGGGATCTATGTAACCCTAGGGTATAAATTAACTGATTAAAGATATCCATAGTCTTTCAATGTAATGGTTTCCAAACACCATAATTTTATTCCACACCATTTTAAAAAATAGCAAGCAGCCCCATGTATGTATGTTTATGCATAATTATACGTATGTGATACTATAGAATATAATATCATCTTTAAAATATAGACAAACAAAATATCAAAGGTTGAATGGAATAGTATTTTTTGCTTTCACTAAAAATATTAACAGTAATTAACATTAACAAAATTAGCAAAAACATTAGCAATAACTTATAGCAACTGCAGTATAACTATATTAGCCGTAACATATTTAGTGACAGCAATGTGACTGAATGTGACAAATCTGATTAATCATGGTTTTTATCTGTCATTTGGCCAATTAGAGACTGCAGTAGTAGTTGGTGTTTCAGCTCTGCTATTCTCTTGATGTTCTCTTGGTACCTTATATCATTTTCAGTACATGGTTGCTTTGAAGGGATCTTTTTAATAAATTGTTCATTTTGTGAGGGTTGCTTTAAGTAAAACAAGATACTATGACTTGTAAATCCACTTAAATAGGAACATGTAATCTGACCTATATCACAAAATGATGTAATGGAACACATTTTCTTTGCCACCACTGCTATCTTGGAAAGCTGTTATTCTGCCCTCAGTATGCTGTGAGACCATGTGTCATACTTTACTATCTGACATTAGAACCAGGGAGGGCATTGATCTCAATCAGTATATAATAGATTAGTAAAGACTACTTACTTATTATTTAAAGATAAATAATAAGTATTAAGTTTTGTCTACATCTCAGTAGGTTATCTTGATGATACTACACTTTGAAGTGACTTCTTCTTAAAACACTTTTCATTCACTTAAAATTTCCCAAAGACTAAGACTTGGGCTCTGGCATTTTTCCTTCTATTCATCACTAATTCAAGATATTTTGAGTCTTTTTGAAATAAATTATTCTCAGCAACCTTATATTATAAGTAAGATCACCACTGCAATTTTACAAATGAGGCAAGAGAACCTCAGACAAATTAAATTATTTGTTGAGTTCCATCAACAAATATGTACTGAGATGGATTGGACCAAAGTCTAATTAAGAGCCCATGTTGTCAAAGGCTACAGTATACTATCCCTTCATTTAGAAATTATCCAGCAAAGAATGGAGAGATTCATGCTGAACTGACATACGTAATTCATGTGTTAATAATAACAAAAACAATAATAATTAATCATAATAGTAGGGAGTAATCCTTACCATGCAGTTATTATATGTGAAGTACTACAGTAAATTCTTTACATTTCTCATTTAGTCTTTATTACAAACCTAAGAATTGAGTACCCTTGTCTTAGTCAACTTGGACTGCCATTGTAAAACACCACAGACTAAGTGGCTTAGGCAACAAAAATTTATAGTCTCAGTTTTGGAAGATAGAAGTCCAGTAGCAAGGTATCAGCATGATAGATTTCTGCTAAGTATTCTCCTCCTGGCTTGTAGATGGCTGCCTTTTCTCTGTATGTTCAATAGTTGAAATACTGGGATAGTGGTAGAGAATGCTCTCGGTTAGTCTCTTCTTATAAGGGCACAAATCTCATCATTAGGGTCCCACCCACATGATCTCATCTAAACCTAAATATCTTCCAAAGGCCCCATCTCCAAATACCATTACAATGGGGGGTTAAGGTTTGAACATGTGAATTTTGGAGACACAATTCCGTTCATAACAACTCATTATTCCCATTTTACAAATGAGGAAACAAATCCTGGAGAGGTTGGATAACTCACCTAAAGTCACTTAATCTGTCAGTGGCCAAACACGGACTAGAATATAAGCAATATGAAGATGTATTGCAAGGTTCTATCCAAAATAAAGACCAAAAATGCAGAGTTATTCTGTGAATATCATAATTATTTTAATGGGATCTACACAGTGCTCACCTTGAACCAATAAATTTACTTACTGCAAGGAAAAGCACTTTCAAGTAGGTTGTTTTGTGTCTTGGACAAAATTAATCATTCAGTTAATTGAACTTTTCACTTTTAAAGGGTTCACTTTTATTTCCTAAAGGCAGATTGGTAATACTAAGTATTCAGCCCATGTAATATGTTAAAATGTCTAGTCAATTAATCATGTCTGTCACTTTAAACACTAAAGCTCTTCTGGGCACTCTTCAAGGAGAAATCAAGTGTAATATTTTCCAATGATTCGGTCTGGCATTAATAATATGGATTATGTATCACTTTTCATCAGTGCCAAATAAAAATGGGATAAACATTGACTCCAGCTTTTAGCAGAGGATCCAAAAGCAAAAGTTAAATGTCATTAGAGTTGTAATAGAAAACACTAGTTGAAAGGACTGGGTATGAACTTACCTTATGCTCAAGATAATCTTATTTAACAAAACCACTAATTCAGTCATAAACCCGGTATTTTTATTTGTTTGTTTTTTCAAATGTGTATGTCTACTGTTGGGCTTCTTGAAGATCATGAGGAAATGCAAGAGGATTAGTAGAAAAAGTGATTTTCTTCATGTCTTAGGCAAAATAATCGTCCCTCAGAATATACATATCCTAACTCCTGGAACATGTGTATATGTTGCCTAACATGACAAAGGGATTTTATGGTAGTAGATGAAGTTAGGATTGCTAATCAGCTCACCTTAAAATAAAGAGATTATCCTGGATGATTTCGGTTGATTTGGAGCAATTCCAAGCGTCCTTAATAGTGAAAGACTACTACAGAAGATTCAGTGTCAGAGTGGTGTGATGTAAAGACTCTACAAAATTTGCTGACTTTGTAGATGGAAGGGGATCATTGGCCAAGGATTAAAGATAGTGTATAAAAGCCAAAACAAACAAACAAACAAACAAACAAAAAACCAAAACCAGTCTGTAAAACATAGTCTATAAAAGCCAAAGCAAGATTCAGATTTCTCCCTAGACCTTCCAAAAGGAATTCAACTGTGCCCCAAACCTTGACTTTACCGCAGTGAAACTGATTTTGGACTTCTGATCTCCAGACTGTAAGATAATACATTTGGGTTAAGTCAATAAGTTTGTAGTAATGGGTTATGACAGAAGTAGAAAACTGATACGCATAAGACTTGAAAAAATTCTGGGTCAGCTGCTTGATATTCTAGGAAATCATTTTTTTCTAAGGAGAGCAACTGTTTGATATGATGATTTAAAAATAAAATCAGAATATTTCAATATTTATAGTGAGGGAAAGGCAAATATATTATATATGAGTTGTAAGAAAATGTGCAGCATAAAGGTTTAAATGTAACAGCAATACCTTAATTTTATAAAATTAAAAAATAATTTTATGCTCTAGATTTAGCATTATACATATTTGATAAAAAAATCACATTTTCATTGTATTTTTAAAAAGATTATCTCAGGAATTCACTGGTTGTCCAGTGATTAGGACTCCACGCTTTCACTGCCAAGGACATGGGTTCAATCTCTGGTTGGGGAGCTAAGATCCTGAAAGGTGCACGGCTCAAAAAAATAGATTAAAAATAGATTGTCTCCTGGATCTTTCAGTGTGTTTGTCCTATCAGCAAATGTTATGTGACATCACATTCTACTTAATTGATTCAAATAAACCTAGATCGATCTTGATTTCTTGTTTTTGGTGCTTTTCCATCCCCCACCTTCCATCACACACACACACACACACACACACACACACACACACACACACACACACACACATCCCTTTGTCCATCACACACACACACACACACACACACACACACACACACACACACACACACACATTCCTTTGCATACAAGGCATACCAGAACTTTGTCTCAAGGGATTCTTTCTCTAGTGAAGTCAACAATGTTTAAATTTAGTCACATCATTCAAATGTAGATTAAATATGAAGTGAAAATAGTTGTTCTCTCCTCATTCATGCCTTGTCTTTTGTTCTCTCCCTCACTCTTTCTCTCTTTCTCTCAAACTCTCTCCATCCCTGTATCTTCTCCCAAAAGCTCAGACCCTGTCTTCTCTCCTGGTAGCCAAGGATCCTGCGTCAATTAGACAACAAACTGCCTTCCTGTCCTTTCCTTCCGTCTAAATTTACCAAAAATATGTCTCATCAATCCAGAAACCCATTTACTCCTTTGTGATTTAAGTTTAATCAGGTAAATAAGTATTTGAGTAGAAGAATTTTTCTAAGTCTTTATTTTGAAATAAAACAAAAATCTGCATGTTCAAGAATTTTCAAATATAGATGCAATGGAAGCTGCAAAGAAATGTGCAATGAAGCCCCATGCACCCTTTACCAGGCCTGTCCCTAATGTTAACATGTTGCATAACTTTTATGCACAGTCTTAAGTCCTGAAGATTTTCTTTTATGTTGTTTTCTAAAAGTTTTACAGTTTTCTATTTTCTGTTTAAGTCCATGACCATTTAAGCTTCTTTTGTTTTTTTTTTTGTTTCTTTGTTTTAGATTTTAATGGTGTGAGCATTAAGTCAATGATCTTTTTTTTTTTTTTTGCCTATAGAGATCCAATTACTCCAGAACCATTTGTTGAAAGACTATCCCTCCTCCATTAAATTGCTTCTGCACCTGTATCAAAAATTAATTGGGTTAAAAACATTTAACTGAGCATATTTATGTGGGGTTCTATTCTGTTCCATTGATCTATATGTCTACACTTCCACCAGTAACAGCTGTCTTGATTACTGTAGCTAATTAAGTTTTTCTTTGAGTAAAATCATGATTTATTACTTCAACAATTTTTCTGAGCTAAGACCACTTTGTACCTTTACAGAAAATAATATCAATAATTCCAAAGGGAGAGAAAGAGCACACACACCACACACACAGAGAGACACAGAGACAGACAGACACACACACACACACACACACACACACATTATACCACAAAGTTCCCAGGCATAAATGGCAGTATTATCTTTCCAAGTAGCATATAATAAACATTTTTTAATCCTAGAAATAAATTACCTTTCATAATGTCAGTTCTTCTTTAAATGACAATCTACACCCCCCACACAATTCCCAAACACTTATTAACAACCAAATTTTCCACAGTTCAGTGCATTCAAATTCTTATACCTTTTATTTCTTCTCTTTGCTTAGTTTCTTCTCCAGAGTCTTGTAAAATGTGCTTGTGCCTATCTTTCTTTCTTTTTCTTTCTTTCTTTCTTTCTTTCTTTCTTTATTTTTGCGGTACGCGGGCCTCTCACTGTTGTGGCCTCTCCTGTTGCGCAGCACAGGCTCTGGATGTGCAGGCTCAGCAGCCATGGCTCACGGGCCCAGCCGCTCCACGGCACGTGGGATCTTCCCAGACTGGGGCATGAAGCTGTGTCCCCTGTGTCGGCAGGCAGACTCTCAACCACTGTGCCACCAGGGAAGCCCTGTCTATCTATATTTAATCTTACATCCATTATATGTTTCTAACTTCAATTACATTTTCTTCTATCTGAGTGCATTTAATTACATCTTCATAGATTTAATGTTTTGTGCATTATTTTTAAACATAATAATGTTTTTATTTACAAAAGAAAATATGTTGGGAATTTCCTGGTGGCCTAGTGGTTAGGATTCTGGGCTTTCACTGCCATGGCCCAGGTTTAATCACTGGTGGGGGAACTGAGATCCCACAAGCTGCATGACGTAGCCAAAAAAAAAAAAAAAAGATGTTATTTCTATTCTTATTATTAAGCAGTATGTACTCACTGTAGAATAGCTAGAAAATGTAAGAAAAGAATCAAATATAAAATGAAAATCTCCCATAATCCTACCACCCAGAAAACAGTGTTTGTTAATATGTTAAAGTATATCCTTCCAAATTGCTTGTCTCTCCTTTTCTCTATCTCTCTCTCCTCAGTAGACAGTTTAATATAAAAATAGAGAAAATATGTGGGGATTGGAATATAGAAATAGAAATATAGAGATACAGTGGGTTTTTATTATTTGTAGATTCCACATTTGCAAATTTGCCTGCTTGCTATCAGTACTACAGAAGAGTCTGTCAGTGATGTGATATGAAGGCTCTACCAACTAAAACTGATTTTGAAGATGGAAGGGGACCATCAACCAAGGAGTGCAGATAGTCTATAGAACATGATGGCATGTTCCCGGCTGAGGTCACAGAAGGCAATACTTTACCTTGTTGTTTCAGCTCTCATGCAGTAAACATGCTTCCTTTTTGTCTACTTAATTCCATGTTTTTCTAACTTTTGTGCTTTTTGTTGGTATTCCACTGTTTTAAATGGCCTCCAATCATAGCAGTGAAGTTCTGTCTAGTGTTCGTATGTGCAAGAAAGCTGTGACGTGCCTTATGAAGAAAATACTTATGTTAGAAAAAACTTTGTTTTTCTATCTGTATATACAGAGGACCAACTATAAATTATATGAGGATTTTTGACTGTGTGGAAGGTCGGCATGCCTAACCCCCATGTTTCTCAAGGATCAACTATACATATTAAAGTGTCTTTAAAGTGAAAGTGAGACACACATAAAATGAGTTTACATATTGATCAGTTAAAAAATACATTGTGACCAGAGTCTCACAGGAACCTAATCTGTTATTTCCTCTAGAAGCAATGGTTCAATATTTGCTAATTAAGTGTTTGTTGCAACTTTATAGACCATAACTACCATGAATAATGAGAAGTGACTACATATCTCTTGTGAAAATAAGATCCTACAGTACACATTGTTTTCTCTACACTTTTATTTCCTTTGTTTTTCTTTTTCTATAACATGACTTCTGATGGCTGCATAAACACCCTTTAAATGTTTTATGCAAGCAAATTTCTGAAAATATCCATTAATACGTTCATATGACTATTGTCTTTCTGTTTTATCTATTTGTACAAAGTTCTATGCTATTTCTCTTGATTTAAGATTTTATTCCTTGGAAGGTTTCTAGATGAAGCTTGCTATCTTATTTCTGTTCTTCTTTAATTGTCTTAGAAATTTCCCATTTCAACTTGTCTCTCCCCTTGGACCTTAAATAGAATAACATTTTCAAGACAATCCCAGTCTATATCCTTGGCCTATTAGAAAATATTTATTCCTTTTCTTCACTCTTCTTTAACTTTACTCTCTAGTTCATTTCTATATTTTTCTATCATAACTTATGCTTTATTTATTGACTTACTAATTATTTGTTTCTCACCTCTTCTACATTCCTGTTAGTACTATGCCTTATTGAAACTCTCTTGTGCTGCTATATGTTTTTTTTTTACAACATTATCTTTCCATTCCTTTGGAAAATGTTGCTAGCTCAATTATATCATATTCTTTTTCTATTTTGGTTCTTAACACTGGGTCAGTCGTGATTACATCATTTTTATTATATGACCTCATCTTTTGGCAAACGACATATTGTCTCCTTTCTTATCATAGAACTTACCACCAATATTTTTATATAAAGTAGTCTCTTAAATGAAAATTGTTCATGATTACACAGTGCATTCTAATGACTTCCTAAATCACATTAAAGCGCATATGTACCAGTCTCCTTAACAAGCGATTTCACTTCTGCCCTTAAATGTGAAATATCTGACAATTTAACACACTCATTTTTGTGGAGAATCTATTTGTGATAACTATATTGTTCAACCCAAATTTTCCATCTCTAACTATTTATGAGTTTATGAGATGACTTCCTACCTGAAGAGAATAAATTATGTCTATATCTGTTGTCTACTCAGCAGAACCACTAGCTAAGATTTTATAATATTCCCGATCATCTTTCTCTTGATGCATTTTCAGGTATCACCTGAAAATTTCTCTACTGATCTGGCAATCATATTAGTTTTTTACTCATAGGAATTGGAATGGCCACAAATAAAACTCTTAGATTAAACTAATTATAGTGATAATCATCATAATTCAGGCCATGTACAATTAACACAAAACAATTAATTTAGAAATTAATCAGATTTCTAACACATACTTGCTTGCTCTTTACCTACTCTCAGTCACGTATGTAATGAAACTTTACTGCAAAATCTTCATTATACCTTCCCCACCCCACTGCAGTTCCTTCAATACTTTTTTCTGACTTTAGTTTTTGGAGAAAGCAAAATAAAAACATTAATATCAACTCCTTTCTTTCATTCTCCTTTTTCTCCCCCACCGCCCTTTATTTAACCTCTGTTTATTTAATTCTGCCCCAAAACTTACATTGATTTTTGTGGTTTCCTTTACAGATTCTTTTTGCAGCTGGCGAATGGAACTAAATATCAACTTCAAATAACATGAGGGAAACAGCACTTTCCTATCCTGTCTATTCCTGTCTCTACAAGGAAATCACTTCTATCCTCTGAACTCACTTTAAAGCCAGTTCTATATGTCATGTGTACACTTACTCAGTACATGATCACAACTTCCATCTCCTGGACTGCTTATACGTCTTTACAACTCATATCTTATATGGACCTTCTGGTGTTCTTCCCATCCTTTTTCTCATTATGGATAACATTACATTAACTTAAATCAGTGATATATTCTGATAGATGTCATGTGATTTGTCATCTCTACCAAGCTGCCAGATATAATTAATTAGTCAAGATTTTCCAACTTTAAAAAACCAATAAAGGCACTGGTTATCTCTATAAAAGTAGTTTATTGTAAGGGCAAAAAGGGAAATAAAGACATGAAAAAATCTACCTATTACAAAGTCAGTACCCATGGAAACTGGAAAGCCATTTTAGAGTATATGAAAGAACTATTATCTTAATGTTCCCTTAACAACATGTATCCATTGCTTATTATGTCAACATCCTGCCATTTAGATAACTTATTTAATCATTCCTCTGCTTGTAATGCTTCTGTAGGCACCCAGAGTCTGGCTCTTTTCTAACTCAATGCTTATGCTAATGCATTGCTTCTTCTGCCCTATATCTTCTGTCTCTGTGCTTCTATACTATTAACCAGTATTCATTATCTCTCTGAATGTCTCATGTTCAACCCCCTGAATAGACAGTTCCAATTTACATATCCAGTCACTATATAGTGTAGAGTATACCTTTGGGGCAGAATTTTCATGTTAGTTATCTAATAAGTCAGTAATCGGCCATTAGATATTTGTGTAATAGACATCGAGATGATTCATCTAAATATCCACTTCAAGGGGGGACTTGTTACAGCCTCTAAGAGTGCTATCAGAAAACAGTATCCACCTGTCAGCTGCTTCCATGTTTCACTCAGGTGCAGAAACCTGACTTTCTAAGGAGTAGGCCCTTTATGTGGTGGACCATATCCAATGGCTGACCTCAGTGGGGTGGTAAAAACCCATTCATTTCAACTCACTATGGAACACTTTGACAGGCAATATATTCTTCAGAACTTCATTTAGAGTTAGCTGTGGCTTTGTTGACCTGCATTAAAGTTCAACTTCTCTTGCTCAATTCTACTTCCTCTCTCTCACTTCCACAGATATTGATCCCTAATAAATACCCTATAGACTAAACTCCATCTCAGAATCTACTTCCAGAGAGCCCAACCTATGATATTTGGAGCCAACATTTTTCCAAGCAAGCAGGTAATGAGGTTTCAGAGATCACTCATTCACTGTCTGGCTGGCAATGAGGACCCTACCACTCTTCCTGGGTGGAACACAGACAGATTACCTAGCAGAAGATGGCAGTCCACTTATTAAAACTCAGAAGTAAAATAAGATAGTATACTTGCAGAAGAGAATGAACTAGTTGGAATGATTTACCAGATGTTTGATAAGGGGGGAATAGTAACTATGGAATCACTGAAAATGAATGGCTATTGCTAAGTATCATTGATACCCAAGAGAAAGATAATGAAAAACTTCAGGCAACAAACAAGTATTTGGAATTCAAGTGTGAAAACCAGAAGGCTTCCTTGATAGTTTACAAATAAAATCTCATTTTCTGAGCAAGAGGGCCTCGAAAGCTAAGGCCCCAGAATGGCCAAATTCCAAAGGAGATTAAAAGGTTCCATAAGGTTGGTGTGTATGCCAAAGCCAAAGCACTAATGAAGGAAAAAACAGCTTTTATACACTGAACATAGACATTTGAGAGGATGCTCCTCCCAAGTTTTGAAGCTTTGGACTTCTATGAACACCTGGAGCCTGTAGAATTGGCTTACTCCTCTCTGTTATGAACTTGAAAGTTCTCCTTGCTCAAAGATGATGTTGAGGACTCTCTCCCACATGGCAACATGTTCCCCCTCTGATCACGGTCTTTCACTGTGCTCCCTCCTGGTCACTAGTTGAATTACTAGGGCTAACATGCCGCATAATCCGTAATTAGGGCCATGCTGGTCCTAAAATGTGACGAAACTGAGTATACCCCATAGAAGCTGCCAGATCCTGCCAGCATGAGCCAGGGGAGTATATATAGGACTGATTTCTGAGGATCTTAGTTCAAGGAAGCCAAAACATTAGGTGAGATAGGGGAAACATTGATTTGGTTATATTTTCCTAAAATACAGGGTTTATCACACTGGCAAGGATCCTAGGAAATGATGTGAACTCACTACCAGAATGGCATGTAGAAACATGAACAATGTAATGGCCATAATTGCTATGGAAGATAGTTGAAGAAGGAGTTAAAAAGCTCTGGGACAGTGCTGGGACTAGGGTGAAGCAAATGAGATGCCTGTGGCTCAAAACCTAAGTAAACATTTATTCAACTCTGAGAATAATTGCCTTTTTAAAATTTTGTGCCTTAAACCATTGACTCTTAAGATACCACTCACTCTCAAGGTTGTTGCAAGTGCAGAGTCAGTACTTGCATGCTCCTGAGAAATTTTGCACTTTAGCCATTTCTCTCTCTTCATCTTAATTTAGGCTTTTCTCATGAAAGTTGGTGTTCTGGAGTAGATATACTACATAAAGCTGGAAAATGCACTGGATGGTTATGTTCAACAGAAAGACCTGGAGGATAAAAGATTTACCAAGGTCATCAAGAATTCACTAGTGTGAGGAGCACAGGCATCACTAAAAAATCTCAGTGGTGGCTCTTCCCTGAAGATCAGGGCTGATGGTAGGAGAGCCCATTACAAAACTAGGTTGACTGACAGTAATGAGGGTGAACAATGAGAAATCCAAACAATACAGGTCAGGTGGTGACATTTTACTGCTCAAAGTCAGATAGACGCAATTTTTGTTATGAGTAGTAGTTTCAGAATAGTAGCCAAGGGCGTCTGACCCACAGAAAATTATGGTTATAGTTAATAAAACATGGTGTTTCTAGGGACAAAATAGAAGGACAGCCAGCAAGCATTGTACCATGAGAAGATATCAACAATAGAATACCAGGGGTATGGGGACTGTAGTGCCAATAACAAAATCATGATACCTTACCCATTCCCAAATCTGGACCAGTTTTCAGACCGAAATCTACCCTTAGAAGAGGATGCCAGGTCCTCTGGGGGAAAGGCCCAGCAACAATCACAACAAATATGCACAGTAATGATTCTTCCAAATAGTACTCAAAGAGATCAATAGCCATGTACTCAGATAACTGTAAGCTGTGGAAAAAGGATTTCCCAGACTTGTGGAGGACTACTAGACATAGGGTTCAAATTGACATTGATACTTGGAGACAAAGTGTTATCACAGCTCCCAGTGAGAATGTAGGCAAAGCTCACTATGTAATAGATGGAGTCCTATGGTCCAGTGTACTGAGGATTTCCTGCATCAGTGGACCCATCCATTGATTATTTCCCTTAGTCCCTGAATGCATAATTGGGGTTTATATATTTAATAGTTGGTGCTAAACTCAGGAACATGGTGTGTGGCCATTGATTTAGGAAATGTGTACTATCTTTACTATCAGAAAAGACGATCAATAGGATCAGAAATAGTTCACATTCACACAGAAAAAGCAAAATATACATTTACCGTTTTGCTCCAGAGTATGTTAACTTATATGTCATCTCTTGCATTATAATTCAAGATCAGAGCCATTTAAACAACCCACAGAATATTGCACTGATAACAACATTGGTGATATTATTATTACTAATCAGGACAAATGAGCAAAAACTGACCAGCATACAAAAAGCCTTGTGAAGGCAAATGTGCTCCAGAGAAGAAGATAAACCCTATGAACTTTCAAGAACTTATCACATCAATTACATATTTAGGGGACTAAGGTCATGCTGAAACATCCTCTCCAAAGTGAAAGGAAAAATTAATATATTTTGCACTTTCCACCATGATGAAAGAAGCACCATCCTTTATAGGATTTTTTGGGTTCTGGAAGCAGCATCTTCCAAACCTGGGAATACTGCTGTGGTCCATATACTGTTAGACTGATGGTAGCCAGCTTTGATTGGGGACCAGAATAAGAACGTGATCTGAAGCAGTTCCAGGATACAGTACAAGCACCTTTGCCCCTGGGCTACATGACTCAGCAGACCCAATGATATTAGACTGGCCTCTGGTGGGAAAAGATGCCATGTGGGGTATATGGGCAATTCCATAGGAGAGACAAACAGAGGCTCTTGGGGATCCAGCGCAAGGCTATTCCATATGCAGTAGAGAATTATTCACCTTTTGCAAAACAATATCTGTTGTGAAATTTGGTCCCTGAATACAAGACATCAAATGACCATGCATCCAGAACTGTCCATCGTGGGCTGAGTTCTTTCACACCCACCAACTCATAAGGTCAAGTGGGCCCACAAGCATTCCAACTTAAAATGGAAGTGGTATATCTAGGATTGAGCACGAGCAGGACCAGAGGACATAAGTAAGCTACATGAGCAGGTTGTTCACACACTATGACATTTACCATTGTTTCACAAGTGCCCCTCCCCCTCAACACACACCTACTTCCATATGTGGAATTAATTATAATATGCTGAGAGAAAAGAAAATGGTCTGAGCTTGGTTTACAGATGAGCCAACTTGATATACGAATGCTTTAAATGGCAATAGCAAACAAAATCATTCCAAATGAGTAGAGCCTCAGGAGGTGCACTTGATCATCCACATTTGTGAAAGGAAAAATGGCCTGAGGTTAGAATATATTTAGACTCACAGACCATGGTAAATAACCTGACTGATTGTTCAGGGGCTTGGATAGAGAAAGATTGTAAGATCAGGGTCCAGGAGGTCTAGGGTGGATATAGGGTGGATACATGTAGATGCAGCTAAGGGAAGACATGAATTATGAATAATTTTGTATCTTAATGCCTTCTAGAGAGAATATACCACAGAAGAGGCACTAAAGAACCAAGTATACAAAGTTACTTGGACAGTTGGCTCAGGTCAACCTTTGTCATCAGCCACTTTAGTGCTGACATGATGGTCACATGAATGGAGGATCCACAGTAGAGGGGTTGGAGGCTATACATGAACCCACCAGGGTTGGCTTCTATTTATTAAGGGTTATTTAGTTACCATTGCTCCAAAATATTCAATCAGCTAACAGTGGAGATCAAAGCTGTGTCCCCAGTATGTCATTATTCTCAATGACACCAATTGGCATTTTGATGTCAAGTGGACACAACTGCACCTCTTCCGTTATGGAAAGACCAGAGATTAGTTCTAACAAAGAGTGACTTATACTAAGGGTATAATTTTGCCTTTACTCTCCACAGGGTATCAGTTAGTACCACTGTCTAAGGGCTTACTGAATATTTGATCCATTGGCATGGGATTACACATACCATCACGTGTGATCAGAAGACACTGTTTATAACACTGGAGGTGCAGGACTGGGACTATGACCATGGGATCCATATCACATACTACACTATCCAGAAACTGAAAGCCTTATAAGAGTATTGGAACAGCCTGCTAAAGGCACAGATGAAATGACAACTTGGAGCAATACTCTGCCAAGATGGAACATCACAATACAACTCATTGAATCAAAGAACTTTGTATGATACTTTGATGTCCAAATAGATAAAATACATGGGTCTGAGAACCAAGGTGCAGAAGCAGAACTTGTGCTACATACCATCACTCTCAGTGAACCATGGGGGGAATGTGTGCTTCTCATCACTACAACTCTAGGCTTTTCAATGTTAAAAGTACTGGTCACTAAAGGAGGAACACTTTTGCTGGAGAACGCAGCAAAAGCCCTTTGAACAGTGGCTGACATCTGGACACTTTGGTAGCCATAAGGCATCAATATTTTGACAGGGGCAATTGATTCTTATCATCAGGAGGAGGTATGGCTGTTGACAATCAATGACAACAGATAGGAATATGTATGACCTTCACGTAATCAACTAAATTGTCGTTTTGTATTCCCTTGCCCATATGACAGTAAGTGAAAAAGTGTAGTTATACTGGCCAGAGAAGAACGCCAGAGATGCAGACCCCTTAGAGATGAGGACTTATGTCATACCACTAAGACACTGAGACCAAACAAAGTTGTTAAATGAAAATGAGAGAAATTTAGAATGGTTATTAGAAGAGGAAGATAATAAGTATCTGTTCTGGCCTCAATAGCAGCTACCACAAAAGAGGCTCTTAGTTTGCCCTACTAATATTCTTCTTCTAAGTTTTTCCCAGGAAGAGAGATCCACTAGAATCCCAGAGGAGTTGCTTCCAAAAAGTATATGAAGAAATGGATCTAGTGGCACAAATGTTGGACTATGGATTCAGAGATGCATGATTCAGATTCTCCTTCAAGGAAGAACTTATTGCTTCAGCTATTAGGAATGATGTCAGCGGACAACTTCTGTCAGATCCTTCCAGGTTTGCCTCAGCTGCAGAGAGACACATTATCCAAGGGTGTACTCTTCATAGGATGGCCCTTATTATAATGATTGGTCACAGTGGGTTTATAAAGGCTCAGCCTGTTTGGCCCACTGTGGGATATTCTGAAGGGCTATTTATGCTCCACAGCTTTTCATGTGTCTTTCCAAGGCTTTTTTGGGCCTGAATTTTATAGTGTGACTCGCATTTCTTTTGTTAAATTTAGTCCTAAATAGTTAACATTTTGGATGTCATTGTTAATGGAACTGTTTTCATAATTTCTTTTTCAGAATGTCCATTGCTAATGTGTAGAAATATAATTGCTATTTGCATATTCATGATATATTATGTACCATTTTATTAGTTTATTAGTTTTTTTTCTGTGTATTTCTTGGGATTTTCTATATACAAGATCATGCTGATTGTGAATAAAGATAGGTTTACTTCTCCTTTTCCAGTAAGGATAACTTTTATTTCATTTTCTTGTCTAATCTCCCTGGATAGAACCTCCAGTACAACATTGAATTGAATTGGTGAGAATGGAAAATCTTTTTTTTTTTCTTTTCTCTTGGGAGGAAAGCTTTCAGTTTTCCACCATTAAATATGATGTTAGTTGTGAGATCTTTGTAGATACTCTTTATTAGTTTGAGAAAGTTTCCTTGTATTCCTAGTTTGTTGAGTGTTTTTAGCATGAATGAGTGTTATATTTTTATCAAATCTCTTTCTGTATCTATTGAGATGATCATTTGTTTTTTAGCCTTTATTAATTATTATAGTGTATTATATATTAGATAAGTGAAATAGTCTGTCCAAAGTCACATAGATAGTGCCAGGGCCTTGACTATAACTTATATATTCTATATTAGATACAATGTTCTTGGAAACGTTGTCTAAAGTGAGTTCCTGATAGCATTAATAATACAAAAAATAATAATTTTACTGTACATTTCTTATGTATTAAGAACTTTTCATATATTAATTCACATAATTCTCACAACACCACAATTAGGTATATACTACCATTATCCTCAGTTTACATGTGGTAAAATTTATACACAAAAATGTTAAATTACTTGCTCAATCTATTATTGCTAGGAGTGTCAGAATGAGAATCCAAATCATACTGTATGTGCCTTTAACTACGACACCATGCTAAATACACTATGCTAAAGGTTCCATGAGATACTCTGAACATTTTTCATTTTCAGTAAGTATAAAGAGGTGCGTATCATATTTCTCCCTTTGAAAAAAATACAGTTAGTTTTAGCTTATTAAAAATCTTCTAGGGCTTCCCTGGTGGCGCAGTGGTTGAGAATCTGCCTGCCAATGCAGACGACACAGGTTCGAGCCCTGGTCTGGGAAGATCCCACATGCCATGGAGCAACTGGGCCCGTGAGCCACAATTACTGAGCCTGCGCGTCTGGAGCCTGTGCTCCGCAACAACAGAGGCCGCGATAGTGAGAGGCCTGCGCACCGCGATGAAGAGTGACCCCCACTTGCCACAACTAGAGAAAGCCCATGCACAGAAATGAAGACCCAACACAGCCATAAATAAATAAATAAATAAATACATTGTGTATTATTTAAAAAAAAAAATCTTCTAAGTTCTTTAATAATGAAATCTAATGAACTTTATTGAAACTTGCCTAAATTTCTATGATGATAGAAAATATGTTTGCTTTATTTTAGCATCCTGAGAATATTCTGTGCTACACCATGCTACTTGACAGAGAGTTTATCTTGTAGGAGCCACTGACAATTTAAGGTCAATAGAAATTGAACTGATGTCACAGTTATCTGTAAAAAGTGAAGAGATTCTTAACCAACTTCAAGTTCAGATCTCTTATCAAGACTATGAAGACAGGAATTAGCTGTATGAAGCAAAAAAAAAAAAAAGTTTTGTTTATTAGTCATTTGTGAGTAAAAATTAGGCTGATATGAAAACACTGGGTGAAAATGAACACATGTAAGAACTGTTTTTTTCAAGCTAATTCTGAGGTTGGCAGACATAATTCAAGATAATCAATCAATCATTAAACTGTTTTTAAAAGTTTGCTGGGGCTTCCCTGGTGGTGCAGTGGTTAAGAATTTGCCTGCCAATGCAGGGGACTTGTTTTCCATCTGGGAAGATCCCACATGCCGCGGAGCAACTAAGCACGTGCACCACAACTACTGAGCCTGCACTCTAGAGCCCACGAGCCACAACTACTGAAGTCCGCGTGCTTAGAGCCCGAGCTCCGCAGCAAGAGAAGCCACTACAATGAGAAGCCCACGCACCACAAAGTTTAGCTCCTGCTCACTGCAACTAATTTAGAAAGCTTTTTATTATATACTAAGAATAATTCCCTGCCTCCATTCCCTTCCTAAGTGCATACCTTCCTGGAATGATTGAACCAATGTGCATAGTAAAATTACCATAAAATAAAAAATGCTTAGTTTATGGTGGAGGCCAAAGACACCTCTGCTGTATCCTACCACGATTTTATTAACCAGGATAAATCAGTTGAAATTATTTACATTTCCCCTACCAAGAACTTGTAGAAAACTTTTATAAATTTAGATAAATATACTTGTAAGTCATGAAGGCACTATAGTAACCTTTGTGCCATTTAGTGGTTTTATTAGTCATTATGTTTTCTGGTTCTAGCATTTGGGACAGCAGATCTGGAATCTGGTGGAATTTTCTACCTGTTAATTAGAAACATAATCTGGATATTAAAAAGTATATTTGTCAATTTCCATTATCATTTCCATTGCCAAAATATGCAAACTACAATATATAAAACTTCGTTGTTGTGCTTTCAAAATTTTTCTTTATATATGGATTGCCAGAAATTACCATGTTTATTCTGAAAACTGAATATAGAATTTTATGATAGCTCCCTGGTGTTTGCATCCTTGGGTGTAATTTGTATTTCTTGGTAAGAAGGAGGTTAGGTTGATTAAGAATTTGATTACCTCTCATTTTTAATGCAAAGCTTTCCTGCTTAGTATACTTTCCATATCCTCAAGGAAATCAGATTGATACTATATTGAAAGTCAGAGTGATTCTATCACAACAATTGTCTCACAGTGTTTTTTACATTTCTCTATAGATTATCTTTTATGAAAGCAATTAAAAGCAACACATTGAGTCTGATTTCTCTCCTTTCTCATGGGGAGAGTAGTGCTTTCACAGCACAGATGTGATTGAATCATTCTTATGGGAGGTAATTGTGTAAACATCTTAAGATGGTTTCTTAATCTGAGGAAATTCAGGAATATGCAAACTTGAAGAGGAAAAAAATTGTGTTTTTTACTAACCTGGACTTCAACATTTCCATTAATTATTGATGCAAGCAACAAATCACAAAAGTAGTAGTCATGATTCTATCACCAATAGAAATCAAAAATATTTTCATATCACATTACAGTTGTTACATGAAATATAATTTATACTCATCATAACTCCAGAGTTATGTTATTTATTAGAATTTTTTATTAAATAGATCAATACAAAAAGGCATATATTCTTATATCATAATTGTATCACAAATTTAAAAAAAAATTCATAATTGCATTTCAATATGATTGGTTTATTTTATAATTCTGTTTATTTTATTTTACGCATTTTAAAGTATTGTTCTGTTAAGAATTCTACAGGCTTCACCAAAGTGCCAAATATGTACCTGGCACAAAATGTTTTAAATCGTCTACTTAGGGAAAGAGCCCTGTTGTCAAACAAGAGACTTGTTGTCAAAGATTAGAAAAAAAGGCTTGAATTTTCCTGCAGTCTTCAACCTTCCTCCAAGTGTCCAGGAACCAATTAAAAAACTCTATAAACCACAGGCACACCATTCATATAAGATTAGCATTATTCTCTGATCCAAAAAATGATACAAGAAATGCCCAAAGCCCCCCTAGCCTGCAGTACCTTGCCTAATTCCAAGGATCTGAAGTTCCCAACATTAACTTCCAAGATTCAAGATCTAAGTCCATTTCAACTGGGAAAAAGTATTATGAAATTAGGTATACTGAAAACTGCACCAAAGAAGAGATAGTGCACTTGTGTTTTCCCTGACTATATGATCTTGAAGAAATAACATCTTTGTTTTTTACCTCAATTCTTTCACTAGTAAACAAAGTATATAATTATTTTATAGTGTATATTAGATAGTAGTTTCTAAGGGACAAATGAACTTCTACTAAGACTAGTAGAAATGTCTTGGAAGGAGACATGTGATCATCAATATGAGTAGAAGAAATGGAAAATAGACTAACAGAAGCTGGACTTGACATGAGCAGCCCACGAATGGAAAGAAATAACATATAATGATATCATGACTTGGACACAAATTACACAGGACATGGGGGGGGGGAGAGGAAGGAGGTGAATAAAGGAGAGTAGATGTTGCCTCAGGAGTTTCAAAATGCAGAAGACAGTAGATGGTAGAGTGGAGGCTAAATGCTAAATAACTAAAACACTTTCTAAACACTAAAACACTTTAAAAATAAATGTCAAAAATTTTATACTGAGAGACTCTTATTATTATGTTTCATTATAATAAAATCAAAAGGCCAAACATAATAGATCAAAGACAATAAGAGAGGACTGGCACATATTCCATGTGATATCAAACTATACATTTTACTCTTCCTACAACACAGCCATGCTCATGCATTCATTCATTCAAAAAACAAATTTATTTATTTGATGATACAAAAATATTATTAATCACCTACAATGTTCTTTCTTTAATGGAACTTTCAAGTGGAGATAAATATTAAATAAAATCATGGATAATATAATTTTATATTAGGTGGTAAGTGGAGGATTTTAGCTAGGGTCTCTAGTATGATATAATATTTTAGATGAGTGATGAGAATAAGCAAATATTGACTTAGGCCCTTTAATGTGCCTGAGCCTGTGCTAGCCACAGACAACGGAACTTACATTAAAAATAGGAGGCACATTAAAATATTAAAAAGGTAAATAAATATGGTTATAACAGACTTTAAAAGTGCCATTAATGAAAGGAACAAGGTAATAAAACAAAGAAAGTGATATTCAATGGTGGTTACTTTAACTAATGTGTGATGGGAACAGTATTTCTGGCAGAGAAAACAGCAAGTGTGAAGGATCTGATTTAGGAGAGAGCATGGTATTGGGATCAGTCCACTCGTAGCTAGATCATAGGAAGTGGGAAATGATCTTACACATGCAGTTGTAAGAAAACATATAGAGAAAGCCCCTGTATCTTTTATTCAGTTTACCCCAATGCTAATATCTTGCAAAACTATAGGACAATATCATAACCAGGATATTGATATAACAGTCAGAATATAGAACATTTCTATCACCACAAGGATCTCTCCTGTTGCTCTTTAATAGCTGCACCCACCTCCTTCTCCTCACCACTCCCAACTCTGACCCCTGGCCACCCCTAATTTGCTCCTTATTTTTATAACTTTTTCATTTCAAGAATGTCATATAAATAGAATCATATCGTATATCACCTTTTGGAACTGGCTTTTTCCACTTAGAAAACTTTTTGGAGCTTCATCTATGTTGCTGTGTTTATCAATCAATAGTTCATTCATTTATTTTTATTTCTGAATAGTAATTCACGGTATGGATTTACCAGTTTATCTGACCATTCACTTATTGAAGGACATTTGGTTGTTTCCAGAATTTGCTATTATGAATAAAAGTTGATATGAATGTTTGTCTACAATTTTTTAAGTGAAAATAAGTCTTCCTTTCTCTGGGATAAAAGTCCAGAAGTGCAATTGCTGAGTCATATAATAGTTACACATTTAGTTTAATAAGAAATTGTTTTGCAGAGGGGCGGTACCATTTCACATTCCAGGAGTGTATGAATGGCCAGGTTTATTTGTATCCTCACCAGTATTTTGTGCTGCCTCTATTTTTTATCTGGCATCCTGATAGATGTGGATCTATCTATATTCTGATTGATATATTATTGTTGTTTCAATTTGTATTTCCTTAATTACCAGTGATATTGAGCATCTTTTTATGTGCTTATTTTTTTGTGTGCCATCTGCATATGCTCTATACTGAAATTTCTGATCATATATTTTGTCCATTCTTTAATTGGATTGTTTGCTTTTTACTGTTAATTTTTGAGAGGTCTTTATATATCCCAGATACTAATCCTTCATCAGCTTTGTGATTTAAAAAAATAGTTTCTTTCACTCTGTAGCTTGTCTTTTTATCCTGTTAACAGAATCTTTCTCAATGAAAACATTTTGAATTTTGATGGAGTTCAATTTATAAATTTTCCCTTTTATGGATTGTGCTTTCGATGTCAAGTCTAAAACCATTTTTCTTAGGATTAGACTGAAGATTTTCTCCTGTTCATTCTAAACATTTTGTAATTTCATGTTTACATTTAAGTTAATGATCCATTTTGAGTTATTTTAGTATATATATAGTGTGTGAGGTTTTAGGTTGAGGTATTTTTTGTTTGTTTTGTTCTTTTTAGTCTGTGAATGTCCAGTTGATCAGCACCATTTGTTGAAAAGGCTATTCTTTCCCCATTGAATTGCTTTTACATCCTCGTGAAAAAATCATTTGGGCACATTTGTACAGATTTATCTGTTTTCTCTGCTCTGTTCACTTGATCTATGTGTTTCTCCCTCTCCCAGTGCCACACAGTGTGGATTACCCTAGCTATTTAATGTCTTGAATGTGGGTAGAATATTTCCTCTGATGTTAGCAAAATTGTTTTAGCTTTTCTAGTTTAGAATGAATGTTATTCCAAGAACAGCAAGACAGTGAAGTGACTTGTTTTACACTTTAAGATTACATATTTTCCTACTGTGTGGAATCTGAACTGTATGGGAAAAATATCAGTTAGGAGTTTGTTGTGATTGTTGTAACACAGATGGATAAAGGTGAAATCAGTAATGATGGACAAAGCAGGGCAGATGTAAGATGTATGTTGGAGGTAGAACTGACAAGATTTATTGATGAAATGGACACTCTGAGGAGGAAACAGAGGAAAAAGAATGGGTCAATGACTCAAAGATGTCTTCCTTTAGTAACTAAGTGGATGTTGGTGATGTTTATTGAGATGATGGACATTGGGGAAGAAGTTATTATTATTTGTTTGGTGAGGGGGAAACCAAAAGTTTCTTTGAGGCTGCTAGTTCTGAGATGGCTATCAGTCATTCAGTTAGACATGCCAAAAAAGCCCATGGTTATATAAGGCTGAGCTCTTTCAGATGACAGATTTTGAATAGAGAGGCTCACATTAAAATAAGTAATGTCACGATAAACATCAGTCTAGATAAATCAGTGAGCATCCCAGAAATAAAAGTGAAGAATTCATGTATAAACTTAGAAACTTTCCTCAATTATTCATAACCATCTCCACCTCCCCAAATCAATATAATTTCTAGAGACCTGTCTCCATTGAGATTTTCAAAAATTTTTACATAGACTTCACTAAAAACAACCTTATTTACAATCACAATGATCTATGGTAGGAATGGAGGTAGCTAGTAATCTGGCAAGTTGGTTAAGTGGAGAAACATACCTCCACTTTATCATGAAATTACTTATTTTAATTATTTAAATAATAAAATATGCTAAATATACAGGAAACTAGAGAGAATAATAGAAACCTATTTATCTATCACTTCTATAAAATAAAATTTAATTCGTTAAATGGAGGTACGTTAAGAAAACTTCTTAGGCTTCCCTGGTTAAGACTCCGCCTGCCAATGCAGGGGACATGGGTTCAAGCCCTGGTGTGGGAAGATCCCACATGCCGCAGAGCAATGAAGCCCGTGCGCCACAACTACTGAGCCTGCACTCTAGAGCCTGTGAGCCACAACTACTGAAGACCACGTGCCTAGAGCCTGTGCTCTGCAACAAGAGAAGCCCATGCACTGAAACGAAGAGTAGCTCCCACTTGTCCCAACTAGAGAAAACCCGCACGCAGCAACGAAGACTCAATGAAGCCAAAAATAAATACATAAATTTATTTTAAAAAAAAGAAAAAGAAAGCCTCTTGTATCCCCTCACTTTTAATAATTTTTAGTTGAAATTGTAACTTTCTGGATTTAAAATATCTACATATTATAATAATTGTGCCTTCCTTCTTCTAACCTTAACATATTTGGGTCATTGTTCTTTCCAGCTTTCACTGACTACAAATTCCAGAATGCTGTTTACAAATGGTGATAATAGATACTTGGGACCTGTTCTAGACATTAATGGGCAAATTAAGATGTTTTTATCGTATTGTGGCAACACCTTTCATGAAACATAAAAGTGTATTTTAACTAAAAAAATATATATATTTATGCCTGGTAATTTAGGAAGAGAGAACTATGTATATTTTTTGTAAGTCTAATTTATAGGGCCTAAAGAGGAGAAATAGAAAGGAGTACAATAATCATGGTTTGAAAAAAAATTATACTCTCTGGAAAAATAAATATGACCAGAATGTGAAATATATTGCTAAAAAAAGGAAAATAAAAGTAGTAAACAGAAAAATACAACTTAAATATATATATATATATATACATATATACATATACGTGTGTGTGTGTGTGTGTGTGTGTTGTAAAGATATAAGGATTTAATCAACTGAAAGATGTTTAAAGCAAAATAAATGTCTCTACCCAAATGTCTCTACCAAGTGTTACATTGTCGAAAGCAATTCCTTTTTCCCCTCTTGATTCTGGGGAATGATTTTGTGGGTTCTAAAATCTAGATTTATCAATGCATTTTCAGCTCTAACAGCTCTGTCATCCTGGCCTAATAATTCCCGGGGTTTGTATATAAAACAAACCTCTGTGTTTCTAATGGTCTGTAAGAAAACCACATCCTGTTTTCAGAGTGTTAACTATTAGATTACCTTAAAAGTGTCTCACTTCTGGAAGAGCCCTAATACACATGCTCCATAAATTGTGTTTTAAATATTGTATTAAATAATTAAGCATAATATTAAGCCCAAGAGTGATAACACTAGAACAGAGTTTAACTGTTGGATATAGGTACAAGGTCAGAGTACTTTTGCCTCTTAAATGAGTATTCCATTCAGAAATATGATCTGTGTATTCAACAATTTACCTATCTCCTAAATCTTTTCTGGAAGCCTACCATCTCTTCAGAAATATGCCACTCTAAGATTTAACTGATATAAATTTTACTGAAATCTAATTTACTGTCATCTATTTATGATGAAACAGTAGCATTATACCAAAATCTTTTTCCTGATTGATGAGTGTTTTTTTTGTTTTATGTTTTTCTAAATACCACGAATGTCACTCTGAGTCTTCAGTACTATTTATCAGGGTTAGAACCTTGATTCTAGATCTTTCTTTTTTAAACATATACATCCCTGGTGGAAAGTGGGACAATTCTTCAAACTATAGTGGAAATATTACCTGAAAAAAGGCTCTACCTCCTTTGTACTAATTTTAAGCTAACAAGATAAAATCAAATAAAATAAAACGTTGTAATCTAAAATTTTCATCTCCCTCCCTTAGTACCTAATCCCAAGAGGAAGCTGTTACGTTAAGCTGTCTTAATTGCTAGAGTGAAGAGTATGTCTCACTCTAAGAAATGGATGTTCTGTGTTATTGATTAATACATAGAGAATTTGATTATTGCAAATAGTTCTCTGCAACCTATTCAACTCTAGAGGAATTTTAAAAACTCTACTTCTCACCAACAGCTCTCATGCATGACTTGGCCTTGATATTCTGTAATCTCCTGCCAAGAGGGCAAACACCCTTAGAAGTTAACCAAGTTTTTCTAAGCACCTAAATATAACTAGTTGCCTTACAGGAAATATAAGTTATCCATATGTGTATAAACTATTATATAGTAGTGTATTGCCCCCATCATCCTTTTGGAATTTTAAACAAAGACATAATTAAATTGTACACATCATTTCTAAGTTCCTATAGCTACACTTAAAATTCTAAACCAATTGTAAAAATATTCAAAACTAAGCCACTGTAACCCCAGTACTTATCTACTATCCTTCTTACCTATCACTTAAAAAAGAAAGTATACAACTTAACATTCATGAGCAACAGATATGTGAGTACTAACAAAATCCTGGATGGTGGGTTTTCATAGGGGAATAAGCCCTAGCCTTTGCTTTTGAGGTGCTCGTGGTCCAGTGAAGGAGAAATTCATGTCAACAAACCACTAGAGTGCAAGATGACAAGTGCTGTAATAGAGATATACACAAAGCATTCTAGGAACACAGAGAAGAGAGTGACTATCTCTACCTGAGAAAACCAGAAGGATTTCATAAGGTCAGATGTTAAAAATACTCAGAAAGAATCATCTCATAATAATGCCCAAGGGCAACTTGCTAATCACACTGTGCACTGGCCGTTTTCTGTGTTGAATCCCAAGGAATTTCATTCTTTCATATTGGGAGACAAACCAAGCTCTGAATTCAGCTGAACATGGGTAATGTTAAGTGTGGGCTTCCTGCAGACATATTTTGTTCACTGCATCCATCTTTTTAAAATTAATTTTATTTGAATGTCTTTAGACAATTCATATTCGCAAGTTTACCATATATACTATACTACTCCCTACTGTCCCACATGCGGCCAGCTTCATTCACTGATTTTGTTTGGTTCTGCCTGGCATGGTATTTTATTAGTTCTCTACTAAGATTTTAAATGTAAGACATTACTATAGAAAAATTAACACCTTCAAGAAATAAGACTGGGGATTCCCTGGTGGTGCAGTGGTTGAGAGTCCGCCTGCTGATGCAGGGGACACGGGTTCGTGCCCCGGTCCGGGAAGACCCCACATGCTGCAGAGCGGCTAGGCCCGTGAGCCATAGCCGCTGAGCCTGCGCGTCCGGAGAATGCGCTCTTCAACTGGAGAGGCCACAACAGTGAGAGGCCCGTGTACCGCAAAAAATAAAAATAAAAAAAAAAGAAATAAGACTGATTAGTAAGAATACAGGAACCCCAGTGGAGAAAGTAGACTTTGATCATTGTATTAAAAAAATTGTACTCATGGAGACATTTAAGATACAACCAAGAAGTACACATCCCTGAACTGTTTGTTTGTTTGTTTGTTTGGACAGAGATTTGATCAAATGGCTCTAAATGACAAGAAAAAAAATAGGTGTTTTTATGCTTTTTACTGGAATTTTTATATTTAAAATAAGGACTCCTGATGATTCAATGACATAAGAACATGTTTTAGGCAGCAATTATATTTGAAGATATAATTGTATTATATTTGAGGATAAGTAGTCTGACACCAATTCCAATGTGTGAGTTGTTCATCACCACCAAGCAACTTTCAGACACCAGCTGAGTGTCCTATAATTCGACTCAATTCTGTCACTGTCCACCAAGAGATAATGTCAGACCCATAGGTTAAGGGCTCAGCCCTATAAGACTGCCCCCACTTCAGATGCCAAGCTCAAGTACAGGTTGTTACCTGTGTTTCTGACCAGCTAGCTATAAATCAGAGGTTCCCAAGACCCCCTTTTGGGTTTGATTAATTTGCTAGAGCAGCTCACAGAAACAAGAAAAACATTTTTTTGTTTGTTTGTTTTTTTTAACATCTTTATTGGGGTATAATTGCTTTACAATGGTGTGTTAGTTTCTGCTTTACAACAGAGTGAATCAGTTATACATATACATATGTTCCCATATCTCTTCCCTCTTTGTCTCCCTCCCTCCCACCCTCCCTATCCCACCCCTCCAGACAGCCACAAAGAACCAAGCCGGTTTCCCTGTGCCATGCGGCTGCTTCCCACTGGCTATCTACCTTACGTTTGTTAGTATATATATGTCCATGTCTCTCTCTCGCCAGATCACAACTCACCCTTTCCCCTCCCCATATCCTCAACTCTGTTCTCCAGTAGGTCTGTGTCTTTATTCCTGTTTTACCCCTAGGTTCTTCATAACATTTTTTTTCCCTTAAATTCCATATATATGTGTTAGCATACGGTATTTGTCCTTCTCTTTCTGACTTACTTCACTCCGTATGACAGACTCTAGATCTATCCACCTCATTACAAATAGCTCAATTTCGTTTCTTTTTATGGCTGAGTAATATTCCATTGTATATATGTGCCACATCTTCTTTATCCATTCATCCGACGGCGGGCACTTAGGTTGTTTCCATCTCCGGGCTATTGTAAATAGAGCTGCAATGAACATTTTGGTACATGACTCTTTCTGAATTCTGGTTTCCTCAGGGTATATACCTAGTAGTGGGATTGCTGGGTCATATGGTAGTTCTATTTGTAGTTTTTTAAGGAACCTCCATACTGTTCTCCATAGTGGCTGAACCAATTCACATTCCCACCAGCAGTGCAAGAGTGTTCCCTTTTCTCCACACCCTCTCCAGCATTTATTGTTTCTAGATTTTTTGATGATGGCCATTCTGACTGGTGTGAGATGATATCTCATTGTAGTTTTGATTTGCATTTCTCTAATGATTAATGATGTTGAGCATTCTTTCATGTGTTTGTTGGCAGTCTGTATATCTTCTTTGGAGAAATGTCTATTTAGGTCTTCTGCCCATTTTTGGATTGGGTTGTTTATTTTTTTGTTATTGAGCTGCATGAGCTGCCTGTAAATTTTAGAGATTAATCCTTTGTCAGTTGATTCATTTGCAAATATTTTCTCCCATTCTGAGGGCTGTCTTTTGGTCTTGTTTATGGTTTCCTTTGCTGTGCAAAAGCTTTGAAGTTTCATTAGGTCCCATTTGTTTATTTTTGTTTTTATCTCCATTACTCTAGGAGATGGGTCAAGAAGGATCTTGCTGTGATTTATGTCATAGAGTGTTCTGCCTATGTTTTCCTCTAAGAGTTTGATAGTTTCTGGCCTTACATTTAGGTCTTTAATCCATTTTGAGCTTATTTTTGTGTATGGTGTTAGGGAGTGATCTAATCTCATACTTTTACATGTACCTATCCAATTTTCCCAGCACCACTTATTGAAGAGGCTGTCCTTTCTCCACTGTATATTCCTGCCACCTTTATCAAAGATAAGGTGACCATATGTGCATGGGTTTATCTCTGGGCTTTCTATCCTATTCCATTGATCTATCTTTCTGTTTTTGTGCCAGTACCATACTGTCTTGATTACTGTAGCTTTGTAGTATAGTCTGAAGTCAGGCAGCCTGATTCCTCCAGCTCCATTTTTTGTTCTCAAGATTGCTTTGGCTATTCGGGGTCTTTTGTGTTTCCATACAAATTGTGAAATTTTTTGTTCTAGTTCTGTGAAAAATGCCAGTGGTAGTTTGATAGGGATTGCATTGAATCTATAGATTGCTTTGGGAAGTAGAGTCATTTTCACAATGTTGATTCTTCCAATCCAAGAACATGGTATATCTCTCCATCTGTTTGTATCATCTTTAATTTCTTTCATCAGTGTCTTATAATTTTCTGCATACAGGTCTTTTGTCTCCTTAGGTAGGTTTATTCCTAGATATTTTATTCTTTTTGTTGCAATGGTAAATGGGAGTGTTTTCTTGATTTCACTTTCAGATTTTTCATCATTAGTATATAGGAATGCCAGAGATTTCTGTGCATTAATTTTGTATCCTGCTACTTTACCAAATTCATTGATTAGCTCTAGTAGTTTTCTGGTAGCATCTTTAGGATTCTCTATGTATAGTATCATGTCATCTGCAAACAGTGACAGCTTTACTTCTTCTTTTCCGATTTGGATTCCTTTTATTTCCTTTTCTTCTCTGATTGCTGTGGCTAAAACTTCCAAAACTATGTTGAATAAGAGTGGTGAGAGTGGGCAACCTTGTCTTGTTCCTGACCTTAGTGGAAATGCTTTCAGTTTTTCGCCATTGAGGATGATGTTGGCTGTGGGCTTGTCATATACGGCCTTTATTATATTGAGGAAAGTTCCCTCTACACCTACTTTCTGCAGGGTTTTTATCATAAATGGGTGTTGAATTTTGTCAAAAGCTTTCTCTGCATCTATTGAGATGATCATATGGTTTTTCTCCTTCAATTTGTTAATATGGTTAATCACATTGATAGATTTGCGTATATTGAAGAATCCTTGCATTCCTGGAATAAACCCCACTTGATCATGGTGTATGATCCTTTTAATGTGCTGTTGGATTCTGTTTGCTAGTATTTTGTTGAGGATTTTTGCATCTATGTTCATCAGTGATATTGGCCTGTAGTTTTCTTTCTTTGTGACATCCTTGTCTGGTTTTGGTATCAAGGTGATGGTGGCCTCGTAGAATGAGTTTGGGAGTGTTCCTCCCTCTGCTATATTTTGGAAGAGTTTGAGAAGAATAGGTGTTAGCTCTTCTCTAAATGTTTGATAGAATTCGCCTGTGAAGCCATCTGGTCCTGGGCTTTTGTTTGTTGGAAGATTTTTAATCACAGTTTCAATTTCAGTGTTTGTGATTGGTCTGTTCATATTTTCTATTTCTTCCTGATTCAGTCTTGGCAGTTTGTGCATTTCTAAGAATTTGTCCATTTCTTCCAGATTGTCCATTTTATTGGCATAGAGTTGCTTGTAGTAATCCCTCATGATTTTTTGTATTTCTGCAGTGTCAGTTGTTACTTCTCCTTTTTCATTTCTGATTCTATTGATTTGAGTCTTCTCCCTTATTTTCTTGATGAGTCTGGCTAATGGTTTATCAATTTTGTTAATCTTCTCAAAGAACCAGCTTTTAGTTTTATTGATCTTTGCTATTGTTTCCTTCATTTCTTTTTCATTTATTTCTGATCTGATTTTTATGATTTCTTTCCTTCTGCTAACTCTGGGGTTTTTTTGTTCTTCTTTCTCTAATTGCTTGAGGTGCAAGGTTAGGTTGTTTATTCGAGATGTTTCCTGCTTCTTAAGGTGGGCTTGTATTGCTATAAACTTCCCTCTTAGAACTGCTTTTGCTGCATCCCATAGGTTTTGGGTCGTTGTATCTCCATTGTCATTTGTTTCTAGGTATTTTTTAATTTCCTCTTTGATTTCTTCAGTGATCACTTCGTTACTAAGTAGTGTATTGTTTAGCCTCCATGTGTTTGTATTTTTTACTGCTCTTTTCCTATAATTGATATCTAATCTCATGGCGTTGTGGTCGGAAAAGATACTTGATATAATTTCAATTTTCTTAAATTTACCAAGGCTTGATTTGTGACCCAAGATATGATCTATCCTGGAGAATGTTCCATGAGCACTTGAGAAAAATGTGTATTCTGTTGTTTTTGGATGGAGTGTCCTATAAATATCAATTAAGTCCATCCTGTTTAATGTATCATTTAAAGCTTGTGTTTCCTTATTTATTTTCATTTTGGATGATCTGTCCATTGGTGAAAGTGGGGTGTTGAAGTCCCCTACTATGAATGTGTTACTGTCGATTTCCCCTTTTATGGCTGCTAGTTTTTGCCTTATGTATTGAGGTGCTCCTATGTTGGGTGCATAAATATTTACAATTGTTATATCTTCTTCTTGGATCGATCCCTTAATCATTATGTAGTGTCCTTCTTTGTCTCTTCTGATAGTCCTTATTTTAAAGTCTATTTTGTCTGATATGAGAATTGCTACTCCAGCTTTCTTTTGGTTTCCATTTGCATGGAATATCTTTTTCCATCCCCTTACTTTCAGTCTGTATGTGTCTCTAGGTCTGAAGTGGGTCTCTTGTAGACAGCATATATATGGGTCTTGTTTTTGTATCCATTCAGCCAATCTGTGTCTTTTGGTGGGAGCATTTAGTCCATTTACATTTAAGGTAATTATCGATATGTATGTTCCTATTCCCATTTTCTAAATTGTTTTGGGTTCGTTATTATAGGACTTTTCCTTCTCTTGTGTTTTTGTCTAGAGAAGTTCCTTTAGCATTTGTTGTAAAGCTGGTTTGGTGGTGCTGAACTCTCTCAGCTTTTGCTTGTCTGTAAAGGTTTTAATTTCTCCATCAAATCTGAATGAGATCCTTGCTGGGTAGAGTAATCTTGGTTGCAGGTTTTTCTCCTTCATCACTTTCAGTATGTCCTGCCACTCCCTTCTGGCTTGTAGAGTTTCTGCTGAGAGATCAGCTGTTAACCTTATGGGGATTCCCTTGTGTGTTATTTGTTGTTTTTCCCTTGCTGCTTTTAATATGCTTTCTTTGTATTTAGTTTTTGACAGTTTGATTAATATGTGTCTTGGCGTATTTCTCCTTGAATTTATCCTGTATGGGACTCTCTGTGCTTCCTGGACTTGATTAACGATTTCCTTTCCCATATTAGGGAAGTTTTCAACTATAATCTCTTCAAATATTTTCTCAGTCCCTTTCTTTTTCTCTTCTTCTTCTGGAACCCCTATAATTCGAATGTTGGTGCGTTTAATGTTGTCCCAGAGGTCTCTGAGACTGTCCTCAGTTCTTTTCATTCTTTTTTCTTTATTCTGCTCTGCAGTAGTTATTTCCACTATTTTATCTTCCAGGTCACTTATCCGTTCTTCTGCCTCATTTATTCTGCTATTGATCCCATCTAGAGTATTTTTCATTTCATTTATTGTGTTGTTCATCATTGTCTGTTTCATCTTTATTTCTTCTAGGTCCTTGTTAACTGCTTCTTGCATTTTGTCCATTCTATTTCCAAGATTTTGGATCATCTTTACTATCATTATTCTGAACTCTTTTTCAGGTAGACTGCCTATTTCCTCTTCATTTGTTAGGTCTGGTGGGTTTTTATCCTGCTCCTTCATCTGCTGTGTGTTTTTCTGTCTTCTCATTTTGCTTATCTTACTGTGATTGGGTTCACCTTTTTGCAGGCTGCAAGTTCGTAGCTCCCGTTGTTTTTGATGTCTGTCTCCAGTGGCTAAGGTTGGTTCAGTGCGTTGTGTAGGCTTCCTGGTGGAGGGGACTAGTGGCTGTGTTGTGGTGTATGAGGCTAGATCTTGTCTCTCTAGTGGGCAGGTCCACGTCTGGTGGTGTGTTTTGGGGTGTCTGTGGACTTATTATGATTTTAGGCAGCCTCTCTGCTAGTGGGTGGGGTTGTGTTCCTGTTTTGCTATATGGTTGGCATAGGTTGTCCAGCACTGTAGCTTGCTGGTCGTTGAGCGAAGCTGGGTGCTGGTGTTGAGATGGAGATCTCTGGGAGATTTTCGCCGTTTGATATTATGTGGGGCTGGGAGGTCTCTTCTTGACGAGTGTTCTGAAGTTGGCTCTCCCACCTCAGAGGCAGAGTCCTGACTCCTGGCTGGAGCAGCAAGAGCCTTTCATCCACTCGGCTCAGAATAAAAGGGAGAGAAAGTAGAGAGAATTAGTATAAGTAGGAGGAAATAGGAAAGAAAGAAAGAAAGAAAGAAAGAGAGGAGGGAAGGAAGGAAGGAGGGAAGGAAGAAAGAAAGAAAGAAGAAAAGAAAGGAAGAAGGCAAGAAGGAAAGAAAGGAGGGAGGGAGGGAGGAGGGAAGGAAGGAAGGAATGAGGGAAGGAAGGAAAAAATACAGAAAGAAAGAAGATACAGTAAAATAAAATAAAGTATAATAAAGTTATTGAATTAAAAAAATAATTATTTAGAGGAAAAAAAAAAGGGAAGGATAGAACCTTAGGACAAATGGTGGAAGCAAAGTTATAGAGACAAAATCTTACATAGAAGCATACACATATACCCTCACAAAAAGAGGTAAAGTGGAAAAAATCATAAAACTTGCTCTCCAAGTCCACCTCCTCAATTTGGGACGATTCGTTGTCTCAAAAAGGGAAGGAAGGAAGGAAAGATAGAAAGAAGGTAAAGTATAACAGAGTTCTTTAAATTAAAATTAATTATTAAGAAAAAAATTAAAAAAAAAAATGGTCGGATAGAACGCTGGGACAAATGGTGGAAGCAAACCTATACAGACAAGATCTCACACAGAAGCATACACATACACATTCACAAAAAGAGGAAAAGGGGAAAAAATCATAGATCTTGCTCTAGAAGTCCGCCTCCTCAATTTGGGATGATTCGCTGTCTATTCATGTATTCCACAGAGGCAGGGTACATCAAATTGATTGTGTAGCTTTAATCCGCTGTTTCTGAGGCTGCTGGGAGAGATTTCCCTTTTTCTTCTTTGTTCTCACAGCTCACAGGGGCTCAGCTTTCGACTTGGCCCTGCCTCTGCGTGTAGGTCGCTGGAGGGCGTCTGTTTTTTGCTCAGACAGGACGGGGTTAAAGGAGCCACTGACTCGGGGGCTCTGGCACACTCTGGCCGGGGGGAGGGAGGGGCACGGAGTGCGGGGCAGGCCTGCGGTGGCAGAGGCCAGCGTGACGTTGCACCAGCCTGAGGCCCGCCGTGTGTTCTCCCTGAGAAATTGTCCCTGGATCCCGGGAACCTGGCAGTGGAGGGCTGCACAGGCTCCCTGGAAGAGGGTTGGGGATAGTGACCTGTGCTCGCACACAGGCCCCTTGGTGGCGGCAGCAGCAGCCTTAGCGTCTCCCGCCAGTCTCTGGTTTCCGAGCTTTTAGCCGCGGCTCGCGCCCGTTTCTGGAGTTCCTTTAGGCAGCGCTCTTAAAACCCCTCTCCTCGCGCACCAGGAAACACAGAGGCAAGAAAAAGTCTCTTGCCTCCTCAGCAGGTGCAGCCTTTTCCCCGGACTCCCTCCCGGCTAGCCGTGGCGCACTAACCCCTTCGGGCTATGTTCAAGCCGCCAGCCCCAGTCCTCTCCCTGAGCTCCGACCGAAACCGAAACCGAGCCTCAGCTCGCAGCCCCGCCCGCCCCGGCGGGCGAGCACACAAGCCTCTCGGGCTGCTGAGTGCCGGTCGGCACCGATCCTCCCTGCGGGAATCTCTCCGCTTTGCCCTCCGCGCCCCCGTTGCTGCGCTCTCCTCCGCGGCTCCGAAGCTCCCCGCTCCGCCTCCCGCAGTCTCTGCCTGCGAAGGGGCTTCCTAGTGTGTGGAGACCTTTCCTCCTTCACAGCTCCCTCCCACTGGTGCAGGTGCCGTCCCTATTCTTTTGTCTCTGTTTTTAATTAATTTTTTCTTTTTCCCTACCCAGATACGTGGGGAGTTTCTTGCCTTTTGGGAGGTCTGAGGTCTTCTGCCAGCATTCAGTAGGTGTTCTGTAGGAGTTGTTCCACATGTAGATGTATTTCTGGTGTATTTGTGGGGAGGAAGGTGATCTCCGCGTCTTACTCCTCCACCATCTTTCCACCGCCTCCAAGAAAAACATTTTAATTAATGGATTAATGGTTTATTATAAAAGGATGCAACTCAGGAACAGCCAGATGGAAGAGATGCATAGGGAAATATGTGGAAAAGGGGCATGGAGCTTCCATGACCTCTCAGAGCACACCACTGCCCCCACATCTCCATGAGTCCACCAACACTGAAGTTCTCTATAACTCATCCTTCTGGGATTTTTATGGAGTATTCATTACATAGGCATGATAGATTAAATCATCACCCGTTGGTAATTCATTTAACTTCCAGCTCCTTCCCTTCCCTTGAAGTCAAGGAGGTGGGACTGAAAGTTCCAACCCTCTAATCACGTGGTTTGTTCTCCAGACATCCAGTCCCCCTCCTTAGGTGTGGTCCAAGAGTCACCTCACTAGCATAACAAAAGACACCTGTATCTCTAGCTCTAAACACTTAGAAAAGCCCAAGATTTTTACGAGCTCTGTGCCAGAAACAGGGACAAAGTCAAAATATATGCTTCTTATTATAAAACACAATATCACAGGGAGCATGAACATATGTTGTCTTTCTGGTTCTCCTAAATCTAATTATGTAGGTAGATGTCCCATTAGTCAGAATTAAATACAACTTTGTTAACATTATATTAGTGTAAGCTCTTTATGGAACACATTCCTGAAAGGTGACATCATCTAAAGGATAATTCACATTAATCAATATTATCTCACGTAAATATTGTTTTTGAGACCATGATTTTTTTCAGTTACTTTTAATAACAAAGAAATTAGGTTTAGTTTGACTCTAAATGTTGGATATAATGAATATACCTAATAAACCTTCACATCTCACTCTGCATTTAGAATGCTTTATAAACTAGCACATAAAAAACTTCTACTTTCCATTTCTACATTGCCCTGAATTTTTCTTTTTTTTCGGTATGTGGGCCTCTCACTGTTGTGGCCTCTCCCGTTGTGGAGCGCAGGTTCTGGACACCAGGCTCAGCAGCCATGGCTCACGGGCCCAGCCGCTCCACGACATGTGGGATCTTCCCGGATCGGGGCATGAAGCCGTGTCCCCTGCATCGGCAGGCGGACTCTCAACCACTGTGCCACCAGGGAAGCCCACATTGCCCTGAATTTTTGAAAAATGGGGAAAAAATGAATTACATCATTACTTTGGTTTTTAAATACAGCTGTAGGCTGCCTTTTAAATTGTACCTGTATACTTGTAATTTCCTGTGAACTAAGAAAATAATGATAATTTTCCATTATTGTCAATATAGTAGTCAGTAGTTAACCAGCTCACTTGCCTTCTTCAGGGTGATAACAGAATAAATGAATCTGGAAATGTGTGCTGCTTGATGCTTTTTAATAATACTCTACTGATCATAGATGACAAGGATTAACTTGCAACAGAAATAATGAATCCATTAATATGGGCTCATGAGCCCTGAGGCAAAATCTTTGTATGTATGTATATGTGTGGGGTTGTGCTTTTGATCACTGGTTTAATAAAGTAATGGCCAGAAAGTCTGCTATAATCTTAAAGTAAGTAGGTATCTAATTACAGTTACATCTTATTAGATAAGTATTCATTGAGTATACAAAGTTTTAGTAGTGATGATAGAAAAAGACAATGATTCTTTCAATACCTTTATGGTGATTTTAAGATAGAACCAGATTTAAAGTAAGTGCTGTGGTCAAATACAGAAATTTGATGGTGAAGAAGTGACTTAAAGTGTCAAATGTCTGATGCATTCAAAGGAATGCTATTGTCCACATCAACATATACCTTCCTCTTCCCTGCTTTCACAGGGGCAGGAGAACTCCAGATAAAACCCTGCTTAGAAAAATCCCATCAACTCATTAACATTAAAAGTTGTCTAACTCACTACTTTGTCTCTCCCAGCGATATTTGCAGCTGAAAATATGCCTACAAGCAACAGGTGATATTTGGCCCAAAGGAACAAATGTATTGATTACAACTCCAGAAATCAGTGATAGCTGAAGTATGCCTAGAAAGAGGTCATGATCAGGGTAAAATGTTCCATATATTGCCTTCCTTTCTGCTTTAATAATTTATATAAGTGATTTTGTTCTAGACAGCCCCATACATAATAGATAGCCCTATACATGCTAATTTGATATACTGTATATGTAAAATGGCTTGTATAGATGTAAGAGAGTCTCATAACTAACTGCAAGACACCATACAAAAAGAAGAGATTTTTATTATATTGAATGCACATCTTAGGTCTTTTGGCACAGCATGTAGCATTAATCCCTTCTCCCCAAGTATGTGCTTCCCATAAGCTATTAGGAATTCATCTCAGAGATAGATTAGGGCCTCCCAAGGCACAGGGAACACTTTTAATTTGTCATGCTTAAAGAACACTTCTGAGACAAAGAATTTTTGTGTCTGTCTGTTTACATGTATGTTGTATGTGGAGTGGGTAGGGATGGTGAAGTAGAGGTATTACTTACTCTCTTAATTGCATACCATAGAAATACCTTCCCATTCTAACATCCAGTATTAAGAATTAATATATTTTAGTGCTTACTCTGTTCTAGGCACTGTGATAAATACACATTTATCTCAAGCAACTCTTCCATCAAGCCCTTTGAGTTGGGGCCATTGAATGCTATTTTCACAGATGGGCAATCTGAGATTCATAGAATTCAAATAGTGTACCAAGGATCACACAGCTGGTGAGTGTTGGAGCTGAGATGCAAACCCAAGTATGTCTGACGTCTGAGTCTCCACAATTAATCAATATACTAAATTATGTCCACTGATAGTGAATAATGAGATATTTCATACTATTAGGAAGAGCTAAATATTATGGAATACTACAATGTTCTAGGCACTATGCTGGATGCTTAACTTGTATCATCTCATTTAATTCTGACAGTAGCTGAATGATGTTGCTACTATTTCAATTACCATTTTACAAATGAGAATACTGAAATTTAGGCAGGTTAAGGAATATTTCAACGTCTGGTAAATATGGAGTTGAATTTACCACTGGATTTGTCAATTCCAGACACCTAACTTTTAACAATTATATGTTTCCCCATCATAAAACACAGTTCAGTATCTGTAGATACTATAATGAAATGTCAAGCAGAATTCTATTTTGGCCTACATATAACTTACTGTTAAAAATGTATGGGCAATTGAATCTCTTTGTGTTTCTATGGTAAAAATTGACATTGAATACCGATTCACAAATTTTCAGTAATTGTTCCTTTGGTATAGTGCACATTATTTATTCATAAAAAATGTTTATTTAGTACTCACTCTGTTTCAAGTACTGTTTTGGAATCAGGCAAAAGTGGCCAGAAATCCTTCCTCTCATGTAAATTATATTCTGGTCATGGAGAGGTAGGCAATAAACAAGCATATGCTGATAGTTCCTATGGAATAAAATAAAGCAAGAAAGATAAATGGAGTGCTGGGTGAAATGTGGGTTGATTGCCATTTTAATTCCCATGTTGAGGTAAGATGACAATTGAAGGCAATATCTGAACAAAGTCCTATAGGGTACATGAAGATATCTGTAGAAAGAACATTCCAGGCAGAGGAAACACAAGTGCAAAAGTTCTGAAAGAGGAGGATCCTTGTTTGAGCAAAAACAAGTAAAACAAGGCCAGTAAAAAGACAAGTGGGAGGAGTAATATGTGAGATCAGAAACATAATGAGAGTCAAATTTTGTAGAATAAAATAAGCCATTGTAGGGGATTTTGTATTTATTCTTAGTGAAATAGAGTGCTATTGCAGGATTCTGAGTAGAAGACACATTTTCTACTTAAGTTTTAAAAGGATTACTGGTTCCTGTATAGTGAATAAACTGCTGAGGAATGAGTGGAGGAAGGGATCCCAGTTAGAAGGCTATTGCAGGAGTGGAGAGATCTGATGATGGATAGGGGATGACGGTGGTATGTAGCAGTAGGGGAGGTGGTGAGAAATGGTCAGAGCCTAGATTTACTTTGAAGGCACAAATGGCAAGATCTGATGATAGATTTAGAAAAGCTTATTTATTTGGATTAAGTAATTAATTTGTATCACCATATATAAAATAATCTAACATTAATGATTGCAGAAAAGAAATTTCTTCACTTTAAACAATTATAGATAAATGTTATTTCACTGACATTTGAAATAAGCATATTTAATTTCTCAGTGTCCTTTTAGGAAGGTTCATATTTATACTGTAATGACATTTCTATTGACTTAATATGTCATTATAATATAACCCATTTTCCAGAGATGAGATAACTCCTATTTACCTAAGTGACATTTAAAAACCTAATTCTTATATTTTGTACAAATATCCTATATTACTATGTGAGTTGTATTTATACTCACATAATCTACTTCTCTTTGGGGAACACTAAAGGCTTATAAAACATAAGGGTTTTAGTATTATAAAGCAGTTTTATATAAAAGTATCCAATGTAATCTGAACAATAAATTGGGAAGTAGTTCTATTCCCAAAGATAGATAAGTTGAATCGTGTTATATTTTGATGAAAGTATCAAGTATTGAGAAGAGGACTTGACTTTGTTAGTTATGTAACTACAGCACAGTGAATAATACATACAAGGTGTTTAATAATGTAGAGTGAATGATTGTGCTCGGCCTGACTCATTAACAACATTGTATTGTTCTACTTCAATATTTTATTTTAAAATTTTCATCTTGTCTCATAAACCATTGTATTTTCAAAAGTTTATAAGCATTCTCTAGAAATTGACTGAGTTTCCTACTCAAGATGCTTTGCACTGTTCACAATTTGATATACTCCTGGCATACATTAGTTATCTATTGTGGCTTAAAAATATTATCACAAACTTAACAGCTTCAAACATGTTTAACATTTCAGTTTCTGTCTGTCAACAGTCTGTACATGGCTTAGTTTATTCCTCTGCAAGGTTGCAATCAAGGTGTCAGTTGGGGCTGGGCTCTCATTTAAGACAAGACAGGAGAAGAATCCACTTCCAAGTTCACATAGTGGCTGGCAGAATCCAGTTCCTTACAGGCTCTCAGACTAGGGTTTCAGTTTCTTGCTGGTTGTCAGCCAGAGCAGTCTTTAGTTCTTTATCATGTGGCCCTCTCCATAGGGCAGCTCACAACATGGCAACTTTCTTCTTCAAATCCAGTGGAAAGAAAGTCTGTTAGAAAGACAGGTTGCAATCTTATGTAATGATATTTATGGATGTGGTATCCCATCACCTTTGTTGTTCTATTGGATAGGAGTAATTCACAGTTTGTGGCAATGTTCAAGGGGAGCATTACAGAATAACAATAGGAGATGAGGATGATGAGGCCCATGTCCTGACATGGTACAAATGCATAGGAATAATGAAAAAATATAAAAATAGAAGTTAAAAAATATAAACCTGAACATTTTTTAAAGTCTGTGGATGAGAAACAAAACTGAAATTCAAACTCAGAGAAATAAACAGGGCTAAAGTCACAGGCCTTTTAGAGTCGTCATCAGAAGACAAGCCATGATGGATTAGATCTTAGCTCAAGTGGGATAAAAGGAACTGAATGTATTCTGCAAAAGAAGAGGGACTAGAGTAATAATCACTTTTTGAAGATGGCTCCTGGAGGAATGGCCAAACTCCCCAACTGAAAAAGAACCTGAGAAAATAAATTTTTACACATCACTTCCCAAAATGTAAAGCATGGGTATCAAGCAAACTGCAGTCTCAGGAATGAGGAGTATATATGCATAGTCTTAGAACGACTGAGTTGCTGACTTCGTGATTGAATCTGTTGTATTCCAAATATCACTTTAAGAGGAAGACCTTGAAATTTCTATATGAGTCCAATTTCTGAGGATGCTCCACAACTTTTTTTATTAAGTAACTGAAAATTAAACAATATTGAGATATCACTATGCACCAATTAGAATGGCTAAAATCCAAAAAATTGGCACTATCTAATGCTAATTAGGATGTGGAGCAACAGGAGCTCACATTTATTGATGGGAGGATTGTAAAATGGTGCAGCCACTTTTGGAGACAGTCTGGCAGTTCCTTACAATGTTAAATAATCCAGTAACAGTGCTCTTAGTTATTTACACAATTATTGGAAAATTTATGTCCACAGAAACCCTACATATGAATGTTTATAGCAGCTTTATTTATAAATAATGGATGAACTGATAAACAGTGGTATATCCATATGATGAAATATTATTCAGCAATAAAAAGAAATGAATTATCAAGCCACAAAGAAAAAAATGTATGAATCTTAAGTGCATATTACTAAGTGAAAGGAGACAGTCTGTAAAGGCTACACACTATATGATTCCCATTATATAGCAGTATGGAAAAGGTAAAATTCTAGAGACTGTAAAAATTAATGCTTAACAGGGGCTTGGCAGGAGAAGGAGAGGGTTGAATAGATAAAGCATATTACATTTTTTAAGGAAGTGAAACATTTGTATTATACAGTCAAGGTGCATACATGACAATATGCATTTGTTAAAACCCATACAAATTGCAGCATGAAGTGAAATATTATGTATGAAAATTTTAAAAATCTTTTAAGAGGTTAGGGGAATCCCAGAACAGAATGAAGGATGTGACAAAATAATCTAACTGTATTACAGATATATGAAACAACCTCACTGAGAGGGGTGAGGGAAGATGTGTTGACTTAAGTGATGTTAGACATAAGTGGAGTCTGTAAAACTAAAGGCAAATAAACTGGATATAAGCACTATATACTAGTTGATAAAGTTGTTTCCCTTGGAAGTAGGGGTTAACAATTCTAATAATACTGTACATGTATAATGAAATTGAGCAATTAAGCTAGTGGGAGCCAAGTTTCTCACTGTTGATGTAGGAGAAAAATATAAGGAAGGAGGGGAGGCTAGAAATATGCATGTGTTAATGGATTAGAATTGGAACCATCAGTATGAGCTCATGTTTAGGTTACGATAAATACAGATGGGTATGTATGTAAATATTTGTAAATTATATAAATATGTGTATATACAGAGGTTCGTGTACACACATATATTTCCTTGCATCTTGTAATACTATAAAGTAAGAAAGAACTAAAAACAATCACACAAACAAACAAAAGCCCCAAACCCTCATATTTATGAAGATCAGTCAAAGGGATACAAGACCCATCTGAAAAAGTTCCCAATGGCCAAAGCTGGGACAACTTGAGCAACAAAATGAAGATGTATTGAATTATAACCAAAAGTATAAAATAAATATCAAAGTGTTCATACTGATGTGAATAAATAAGCAAGTAAATAAATGGTAGAGAATAGACAACTATCCATTGCAGAAGAACTCCAAATAATTTATGTAGATACTCCCCCTTCAAGAAAGTGAAAGGTAACTCTCCACTCCTTAAATTTAGGCTGCAAATAGTGACATCCCTCCAAAGAGTACAGTATAGAGGAGGGAGAAAAAAGACTACTGTTTAATGGAGAAACTGAATAAACGTTACTTCAAACAGGTGATCAGGGTAAACATCAAGAGTGATAAATCATGTTGAGAGTATGTCCCCTTTATATGATGTAATGAGAATAGCACTTTATCATCTCTGTGGTTTTCCTCACCAGAACTCATAAAATCAGTTTAGTCATGAAAAAAAAATATCAAACAAATCTCAGTTGAGGGAGGTTTTACAAATCCTCTGACCAGTACTTCTCAAAACCATCAAGGTCATCAAAAGGAATCAGAGGAACTGCCACAAACAATGACAACTAAACATAATGTGGCATCCTGGATGGGATTCTGGAAGAGATAAAGACATTAGCAAAAAACTGAGGAAGGCTGAATAAAGTATGCACATTAGTTAATAATAATATATCAATATTGTTTCAATAGATCCTATCAAATAGAATGCCTGAAGTGTAAAACAACAAAGACAGTAAATAAATAATTGAAAAAAAAAACTAGCTACAAATTTTCCAGAACTGAGAAAAGACATGAGCACTCAGACTCAAATAAGTAAGATAAAAAGATTAACATACATTTGGTCATATAATATTGAAACAACAGTACAAGCTAATAGGAAAAAAATACAGAGATTACTGAAAAAGCCAAAAAAATAAAAAATAAATAATCCAAAATATATGGTTATATTTCAAAAAATGGAGTAAATTATTTGAAAAATTATATTCATAATAAGCTATCTTATAAACTAGGAATAAAAATGATCTTTGTCTACATGACAAAAGGTACCTATTCAAATCAATCTAAGATGTATATAGTACTGGCTAAGATAAATCCTGAAGCCAGACCACACTGAAATTTTGCCTCTGCTTCTGAAAGGCTATGGATAACTTTAATATATCACATCTTTCTTTATTTCAGAAATAATAATATTTACCCATGAAATTTGATGGAAGAGATAGGGGTATACGCAAAATGCTTAAAATATTTCCTGACACATAGCAATAATCCAATTACTATTGTTGATATTATTATTATTATTATTAATCATAAGACTTGAGTTAGAAATGAGAACAAGTTGTCATCTGTTACCTAAAAGTGATGTTATACAAGCTTGCAAGAGGAAGAGACAAAATTTTCATTAAATTTAGAAAATATAATATTATTCCTAAAATTCTCAAGAGAATCAAGAAACTGTAAAAGTAATTATGGAGTGAATAAGATTGCTAGAAACAAGATAAGCTTACAGGGGCTTCCCTGGTGGTGCAGTGATTGAGAGTCCGCCTGCCGATGCAGGGTACATGGGTTCGTGCCCCGGTCTGGGAAGAGCCCACATGCTGCAGAGCAGCTAAGCCCATGAGCCATGGCCACTGAGCCTGTGTGTCCGGAGCCCTGTGCTCTGCAACAGAAGAGGCCACAGCAGTGAGAGGCCTGTGTACTGCAAAAATAAATAAAGAAAGAAAGAAAGAAAGAAAGAATAAGCTTATAAAAAAAAACAGCATTCCAATAATTAGCAATTAGGAAATTTAATAGAGAAAATAATGTCAGAATAATTTGCAAGTTTTCTAGTTTTCTTTGTGTAATTAATTTCTATTTCATACCATTGTGGTCAGAAAAAATACTTCATAGGATAATTTAATATAATCATTTTAAATTTATCAAGACTTGTTTTGTGGCCCAGCATATGATCTATTTTCAAAAATATTCCATGTGCACTCGAAAAGAATATATATTCTTTTGCTTTTGAACAGAATGTTCTCTCTCTCTCTCTCTCTCTCTCTATATATATATATATATATATATATATATATATATATATATATATTAAGTCCATCTGCTGTTTAAGGCCAATATTTTCTTATAAATTTCTATCTGGATGAATTATTAATTGATGTAACTGGAGTATTAAAATCCCTTACTCTTATTGCACTGCTGTCTATTTCTCCCTTAAGGCCAGTTAAATTTAACTTAAACTAAGTTTTTACACGTAAACTTTTCTAATTCACTTCTAAAGTACTTGAAAATTGGCTCTGCTCAATCATTCTAACCTTGTGTAATAACGATAAAGGTTATATGCATAATATTTGTTAAGCTCTATGCAATGTGCTTTGAAAACAATATCTTATTCAATTCATATATAGTGTTCATTGATTCATTTTGTTAAAGCACTGATAGTTTCATGCAATTTCATTTCTCAGAAACTCTCAGTGTTGGATTTCTGTTTACATAAGAAATATTCACACTTTGTCTGTTATTTAACACCCCCCATGATCAGATCCCTATTAATAGGTTAGATGTTAAGAGAGTAAAGTGAGTGATTATAGGAGACCTGGGGGCTTCAAGTAAGATTACATCTGCCTGCAAGAATCTGTCATTTGCCTTTATTCAGGTTTCTGGAGGTAATAAATCTTAACAGTCCATAAGCCATCAGACAATCAAGGGTGAAAAAATCTGTCAGGCAGTGCAGGAACTAGAAAATTAGTTATAATTAATGTAGAAATCAAGTTGGAGACTGATATAACCACAGATGGATTAAAAGGGTAAAATTCAATGAGTATTCATAGTGTCTGTGGACTCAACAGATTGATTCACTCTTCATGGAAGTCTACATATTTCAGAAAATTTGAAGGGAAAACCTAGATTCAATATAAGCTGCTAAAATTGGGGCACTGTTTTCTTTAATTACTTTTCAAGAGTTCCACTAGACTAATGTGAAGTTTGCCATTTTTATATAAATAAATGTGGTGCTTTTAGTTGAAATAAGTCAATTCATATTTATTTTTAATTATGAATATCTAACAAAAGGCACAATTCTAATGTATACAGTATAAATTGATCTCTCGAATTTATTTTCCTTCTCTCACAACAAATTCCATATAAATAAGGTTGCAAAACTAAATCAACTCTTTTTCAAACCGATATTTTAATTTTTCACCCATTGAGTATGACCTTCATGCTGCCAAATAACTTCCCATTTGGTCTTGTCACAATGACTGAAAATTTCCATTACTGAAAACATGGAAAAATTATTAAGGAGGGTACAATCAAGCTCATTAGCACTTTGGTTACAATTAAGCATCTATCTTTATCAAGTTTATACCACTAATAAATGACTAAACATAAAGTTTAACTCCTTTGTAGTATATAAATTCTCTTACTTCCAACTTTCAGTGCCACGGTTTCAGCTTAATCAAGGAATAAGCAGCAAATATTGCCCTTCTAGTCTAGCTCTGAACTCAGGAAAGCAGTGAGTATAAGACATATAATTATACACTAATAAATATGTATCAAACACTAAAATTCTGTTAGCTGGGATCAAAGATCTGTTCAGGAGCATGATTGCTGCAAACTATTTCAACAACTGGATGGGGAAGAGAAATATACACTCATCTTTGTGATCATGTAAGTCCCTCTGGTACTAACGTGTGAATGATTGACATGTAAGGTAAAGCAGAGCAATTATTGAATATTCATTAATATATATAGATATAGAAATAGGCTTTGGCTCACCAGTACTAATTTTCTCCTTCTCCTGATCTATAAACAGGGGTAAATATTCCTTGATTGAGTGAAAATCAATCAGGACTTCTAGGGATTTCCGTTTTAGTGCAGATTAAAAGCTTATACTTGTGGTCATCATGGATTGACTGCTGAGGCCTTTATCATCACCAGATTATGGATGGCTACACCCTCTATAATCTATGAGTAAGAATATCATCTTTGGTTATCTGAAAGGGACATGGCCTTCCTACTATGAATCCACCATCTCACTGAAAATAAATATCTTGTGGTGTTTGTGTGTGTGTGTGTGTATGTGTGCGTGTGTGTGTGCACACGTGTGTGTGTATAAATGACTAGACTATTTCAGAAGACAATGTTTGTCCAACTCATATACTGCTTTATAGTGTATGGGATTTTAAATGTAATTCTTTCAAACCAAATGTAAATGCTTAAAAATAAAATAAATTCCCTATCTTTACTTGTTGATCTCTAGTAAAGTAATTTCATGGAATTGATTTTTTTTTCTGATCTTTTATCCCATAAGATGTGAGTAAACATATAATTTTTGCTCTTTCTCTTTGAAAACTCTTTATGTCCCCTTCTTTGAAGACAATATATTGGCAGAAAATTGTTCAATAAATTTGCTCCCTAACATTACAATACATTCCCTTCCTTATGCTTTTGTCTATTTCCAGTGGATTTTAGAAAATTTACATCATTTAATCTTTCAATAACAGGTTGATTAATTAAAAATGATATATTGGTATTCATTTTGTTATATCTGTCACTTTTATTTGACTTTAATATAAAGTTCCTTTTTCTCTGCTTTTGTTAACATCTTGGTATTCTGTATACTACTTCTTCAGAATTGTCCTTATATTTAAAACTTTTGAATATTTCTGTCACTTCCCAGTCTAGACCTTGTACATTTAGAGGGACTATTTTGTTTAACCATGGGAGAACAGAGTAATTAATGATAGTTTTGATGACTTCATATTATTTTCTTTATCAAAACCTAGAGACAATTTTCTTTGTCATAGAAATCATTTCATTCAAATATGACAGTGGAGGAAAATCTCCAACCATAAAATTGTAGACACAGAAGTCCTCTTTAGATTTTAAACATAAACATAAGTAGCTCTGCATTTTTGTAACTCAGTATATTTTTGAAATCTCTCTTACAAGCCTTATTTCTCTCTAACTTATTTAATTTATTAGGAAAATAAAAACTTTCTGAAAGAGAATCCAAATTTGATCCATGTCTATAAACCCTACAGTGCCTCACATACAGTAAATGTACAATAAATGATTTTAATGCATAAATATGAAAATTAAAATAGGTGCCTGTGAAAGGACCTTAATGATTAGATATTCAGTCCCATGTACTATATCATAAGACCTCATCCTATGAGAGACGCTGTAGTGAATGCCACAAAAAAGTCAACAATAAATCTTGTTAGGAAAGTAAGTTCATGTAAGAAATACATAATAAAATTAGGCATGTGTCAAGTTATACTTCTAGACAAGATGGAGTTACAAGAGCCAACTATACCATCACACCTGAAATAAAAACAACAACAACAAACTAACAAAATATAAAAAAAATATTTTGCAAGACACTGTACATCAGGCAACAAAGGATGGTGGTCAGTGAGATGAGGATCATAAAGAAAATGAAACTAAGATTTTTCTAGTTACTGTCTTGAATGAGTTTCCTGATCACAGCACAGGGAGGATGAATCCAGAACAAACACAGCAGATTGACTGAGGTGAAGAGAAAATCCACTGAGGCTAAAGTAGCCCATTTTTTCCACACCAAGTACTGGAGAGGAGAAAGCTGAAAGGAAAGAGAACTTCAAACATATACAGATATTTCCCCTTGAATAGTCAGCTGATTATTGGCATTCTTGGAAGGAAACTATCTAAAGGTTGGAAAACAACAGCCTGAAAGAAATAGAGAGAACTGCTCTCGTGGTCACCTGGGGCTATAAATAGTCCTTGTTTTCACTAACTAGGCAAGAAAACATCAAGATTCATGGGGAATTGGGTACAGTACTCAGTAGTGTCTTGCCTGCATCATGGGAAATAACCCTAGGCTGAGCAATGCTCTGGACCTGCCTAATAAACCTTAAAAACAAGACCTCAAAGGATCAAACTGTTTTCAAGTATCTTAACTGTGCCCTAGAACAAAGCTCAAGAATGCTGTAAGAATGCATAAATATTTAGCACCAACAAGGTAAAATTCACAATGTATAGTTAACATCCAATCAAAAACTTCTAGACATGCAAAGAAACAAGGCAATATAAAACCCATGATAAAAAGATTAATTAATTAACTGAAACTGACCGAGAGCTGACAGAGATTTTATTTTTATATTTTTTGGAGTTGCTATTAAATTTAGTAGTTATTCAATAAATTTGTGATACAAATGCTACAGTCATGTGTTTTAAAAGACCTTATCAGTTAGATGCACTAAAACAGGACAAATGACATGTCCAAGATTTGTTTAAAATACAATAAAAAAACAGTTGAAGCTGGGTTATGCATTTACCTTGGAGGGTTATTTATTTATTTATTTATTTATTTATTTATTTATTTATTTTATGTCCCCATGTTTGTTTGTTTTTTAAAATTTATTTTACTTATTTTTTTTATACAGCAGGTTCTTATTAATCATCAGTTTTATACATATCAGTGTATACATGTCAATCCCAATGGCCCAATTCATCATACCACCACACCTACCACCTCACCACTTTCCCCACTTGGTGTCCATACGTTTGTTCTCTACAACTGTGTCTCTATTTCTTCCCTGCAAACTGGTTCATCTGTACCATTTTTCTAGGTTCCACATATATGCCTTAATATACAATATTTGTTTTGCTCTTTCTGACTTACTTCACTCTGTATGACAGTCTCTAGATCCATCCACATCTCAAAAAATGACCCAGTTTAGTTCCTTTTTATGGCTGAGTAATATTCCATTGTAAATATGTACCACATCTTCTTTATCCATTCATCTGTTGATGGGCATTTAGGTTGCTTCCATGACCTCACTATTGTAAATAGCACAGCAATGAACATTGCAGTGCATGTGTCTTTTTGAATTATGGTTTCCTCTGGGTATATGCCCAGTAGTGGGATTGCTGGATCATATGGTAATTCTATTTTTAGTTTTTTAAGGAACCTCCATACTGTTCTCCATAGTGACTGTATCAATTTACATTCCCACCAACAGTGCAAGAGGGTTCTCTTTTCTCCACACTCTCTCAAGCATTTGTTGTTTGTAGATTTTCTGATGATGCCAATTCTAAATGGTGTGAGGTGATACCTCATGTAGTTTTGATTTGAATTTCTCTAATAATTAGTGATGTTGAGCAGCTTTTCATGTGCTTCTTAGCCATCTGTATGTCTTCTTTGGAGAAATATCTATTTAGGTCTTCTACCCATTTTTGGATTGGGTAGTTTGTTTGTTTGTTTTTTTTAATATTGAGCTGAATGAGATGTTTATATATTTTGGAGATTAATCCTTTGTCCATTGATTCATTTGTAAATATTTTATCCCATTCTGAGGGTTATCTTTTCATCTTGTTTATGGTTTCTTTTGCTGTGCAAAAGCTTTTAAGTTTCATTAGGTCCCATTTGTTTATTCTTGTTTTTATTTCCATTACTCTAGGAAGTGGATCAAAAAAGATCTTGCTGTGATTTATGTCAAAGTGTGTTCTTCCTATGGTTTCCTCTAAGAGTTTTATAGTGTCTAGTCTAACATTTAGGTCTCTAATCTATTTTGAGTTTATTTTTGTGTATGGTGTTAGGGAGTGTTCTAATTTCATTATTTTACACATAACTGACCAGTTTTGCTAACACCAATTATTGAAGAGTCTGTCTTTTCTCCACTGTATATCCTTGCCTCCTTTGTCATAGATTAGTTTACCATAAGTACGTGGGTTTATCTTTGTGCTTTCTATCTTGTCCCATTGATCTATGTTTCTTTTTTGTGCCAGTACCATATTGTCTTGATTACTGTAGCTTTATAATTTAGTCTGAAGTCAGGGAGTCTGATTCCTCCAGCTCCGTTTTTTTCCCTCAAGACTGCTTTGGCCATTTGGGGTCTGTTTTGTCTCCATACAAATTTTAAGATTTTTTGTTCTAGCTCTGTAAAACATGCTCTTGGTAATTTGATACGGATTGCACTGAATCTGTAGATTGCTTTGGGTAGTATAGTCATTTTCATCATATTGATTCTTCCAATCCAAGAACATGGTATATCTCTCCATCTGTTGGTATCATCTTTAATTTCTTTCATCAGTGTCTTATAGATTTCTACACACAGGTCCTTTGTCTCCCTAAGTAGATTTATTCCTAGGTATTTTATTCTTTTTTGTTGCAATGGTAACATTTATTGCTTTACCTTTAGATTTTTCATCATTAGTTTATAGGAATGCAAGAGTTTTCTGTGCATTAATTTTGTATCCTGCAACTTTACCAAATTCATTGCTTAGCTCTAATAGTTTTCTGGTGGCATCTTTAGGATGCTCTATGTATAGTATCATGACACAGATTTTAGAATGATCAGGGAAGGACATTAAAGTAAATGTTACAGGATTTATAGGGACCAAAATGGCAACATATAAGGCTTCTGAACTCCACTCCTCCAATGAAGACACCAAAGATACTATTTTGCATGGAGAAAATATCTCTGAAATAAATCCAGAAACTAACTGAGTGACTCCTACACATCAGGCAAATGAGAAAGTACATACATCTAAATGGGCAATAAAGACTGAGACACACTCTCTCCATAAACCCCATCCTTGGCAAAACACCATACATTCAGGAGGGAACTCTTAACTCCCAGCTTCTGCCTAATACGTGAAGGGTTTGAACTCCACATCTAGCACCCTACTTTTAAGACTTCCATCCAGTAAATGGGTTCCCCAAACACCTTGCTCTGAGGTCAATGAGTCTTTGTTAATGAGATCTACAAGAAGTCATTAATTGGCTTATGTCACTCTCTGCAGCTAACCCCATAAGGTTCAGTGCAGAGAGAGCAGGCAAAAATGTCCATCTCTCAATCTTTCCCTGAGACAAGTTCATCTGCACATTTTGAAAACTGATGCCTGAAGGTCAGGCTTCTAATTCAACATGAATCTAGAGTCTGGCTGTGATTTTCTTCAGAGACTGGGGAAGCTGGTGGACACCTCCCATGTTTTCTCCCTCTAGCCCACTCTAAGTCACCAGTTTCTTCCTGGAAGGAGCTTGTACACATGTCTGGTGCCCCGTCTTTTGCAGCTATTCCCCAAGTAGTGGACCCCTGGATCACCTGGCTCCATTAACAAATAGGGTTTGCATTCACAGGTCCGACAGGACTGTAACAAATAAAGAGGAGTTCTTAACAGGCAGAGGAACATCCCTCCCCTGTGGCTGTACACCCAGATCCAGAGCAGATGGCAAAGGAAAATGTACTCATCTCCAAATTTCTCCACCAAAGGGACTTAACTACATAATTTCCCAGCTGCTCCCTGAAGGTCTGGCTTCCAATCAGCCTGTATCAGATGTTGAATGCAACTCTCCCCTCCCCTTTTGGACACTGATGGGTCTTGATCCACCATCATCTATTGAGAGACTATTACAAAGAAGGAAGTTTGGACATCACAAGGGTTTAAGAGACAGCAATGAGCTCAGAGTGGGCTGATTGACAAGGTACATCTCCTACTCAAGATCACTCTGTCAAGAATTGGAGAGGTGGCTGTATAATCTAATATGCAGAAACCAACACAGAGGGTCAAGGAAAATGAAGAAACAGAAGAATATATTTCAAATAAACAAACAAAAGACAAAATAAATCTCCCAAAACAAATCTTAATAAGATGGAAATTAGTGATTTACCTGATAGAAAATTCAAAATAACAGTCATAAAGAAGTCACTGAGATTAGGAGAGCAATGAATGGAAAAAAATGAGAATTTCAACAAGGATATAGAAAATACCTAAAAAGTACCAAAGGGAAATCATAGAGCTGAAGAATACAATAACTCAACTGAAAATTCAATAGAGGAGTTCAACATCAAACTAGATGAAGTGGAAGAAAGGGCCAGTGAAGTAGAAGAAAGAGCAGTGGAAAACTTCCAATTAAAGGATCAAAAAAAAAAAAAAAGAGTGAGGATAGTTTAAAAGAATATGGGGCAATCATGGAACATCATCCAGGAAATCAATGTATATATTATGGGAATCCCAGATGGAGAAGAAAGAGAGAAAGGGGCAGAAATCTTTTTCAAAGAATAATGTAAAAAATTTCACTAAACTGTATGGAAAAATGCATACAGATCCAGGTATCTCCCAGAGCTCCAAACAAAAAGAATCCAAGGAAACATGAAAAGAGGCACATTATAACTAAACTGTCAAAAGTTAAAGACATGGAATCTTAAAAGTAGTAAGAAATAAACAACTTGTTATGTAGAAGGAAACCCCCATAAACCTCTAAGCATATTGTTCAGCAAAAAGTTTTGCAGGCCAGAAGAGAGTAGAATGATATATACAAAGTGATGGAAGATTCAAAACTGCCAAAGAAGAATATTCTACACAGCAAAGTTGTTTTCAGAACTGAAGGAGAAATAAAGAGTTTTCCAGACAAACAAAAACTGTAGGAGTTCATCATCACTAGACTGGCCTTATGAAAATGATTTAAGGGACTTTGTCGAGCTGAAGAAAAGGGATACTATCTAGTAGCAGAAAAACATATACAAGTATAAAACTCAGAGGTAAAAGGAAATATAAAGTTAAATTTATAATATTCATGCTGTAATGGTTGTGAGTAAATCTGTTATAAATCTAGTATGAAGATTAAAAGAAAAAAGTGTTAAAAATAACATTACAATAATTTGTTAATAGATATATGACATAAAAGCTGTAAACAGTAACATCAAAAACATTGTATGGGGAGAGTGTAAAAATGTATAGCTTTTGTATGACTTTGAAGTTAAGTTTTTATAATCTTAAAATAGACTCTTATAAACATGTTTTATGTAAATCCCATGGTAGTAACAAGCAAAAATGTGTAGTAGATACACAAAAGTTAATGAGAATGGAATCAAAGCATTCCACTACAGAAAATCAAATTACAAAGGAAGAGAGCAAGAGGTACTAGAACTTAAATGTTTTCACCAAAATAAAGTAAATATGTGAAGTAATGGATGCATTATTAGCTCCATGGCGGGCATCCTTTCACATGTCTATGTACATCAAGTCATCTTGTACACTATAAATACATTACAATTTTATTTGTCAATTATACCTCAATAAAACTGAAAAAAATAATGTAGTTATTACAACTTTCTTCTATATAGACATGGAAGATATTAGAAGAACCCACATCAAACTCGTAGAGATAAAAAATAAAATACTATCTTAAACAAACAGAAGAAAAGTAAAAAGAACAGAGTATCAATGAGCTATAGGACAATTTCAAGTGACTTAATGTGTATATAATTGGAGTTCTCAAAGCAGAAGGGCAGGAATGGGTTAGAGAAAATATTTTTGAAAAAATAATGGATGAAAATTTGACATATTTGAGGTAAACTACAAAATTTTCAGTTCAAAAACACCAAGAAAAATAAATATGAAGAAAACTATACCGTGGTATATGTATTACTAATGCATCACCACATTAAAAGTTACCCCCCCAAATAACAACTTAAAATAGCAAATGTTTATTGTCTCAGAGTTTTGGGGGTTTAGGATTCCATGTGCAGTTTACCTTGGTGCTTCTGACTCAGGGTTTTCTTAGGTTGCAAACAAGGTGTCAATAGGGCTGCAGTAATCTTATAGTTCAAATGGGGATTGTTCCTTTCCCAAGTTATTCACATGGCTTTTGGCAGGCCTCAGGTCATTGCTGACTGTTGGCCTAAAACATCAGCTCCTACTATACATGCTTCTCTATAGGGCCATTAATAACGTGGTAACTGTCTTCCCTCACAGCAAATGAGTGAGTCATCAAGAGAGAGAATCACCAAAGATAGAAGGCATTCTTTATGTAACCTCATCTCAAAAGAAATAACATACCAGTGTTGCCATATTCAGTTTGTTAGAAGTGACTCACTAGGTCTAGCTCACACTCAAGAGGAGGGAATTACAAAAGAACATGAATACCAGCAACATAAACCATTGAGAGCCATCCTTGGAGGGCTGCCTACCAATTGAGGCATAAGTTTCTGGAAGCTGCATCAAATTCCTAAAACATCAGTGACAAAGTGAAAACCTTAAAGGCAGCCAGAGGAAAAAAGTTACACATTGCATACAAAGGGACAAAGATAAGAAGTACAACTGAGTTCTTGCTATAAAAAATTAAAGCAAGAAGAGAGTGGAACAATGTATTTAAAGGCCAGGAGGGAGAAACTGAAGTGTACTAATATAAGATTCTTATACTATACATGAAGTAGTATCATATTATTGGTGGCTTAATATTATAAGAGCAATAAATTTATTTTACTGTATTAATAAACTAACAATTAAAATGAAAAAAATACAGTAAAAAAGAGAATCCATATGATCATCTCAATAGAAATAAAGAATTTGACAATCAAAGGGAAATACCTAGTAAAAAGTTAGAACATCAAGTAAATGTTTCCAATCACAGTTTGTAATAATTGACTGCAAAGTTTAAGGGGAAGTTCTAAAAATGAATAGATTCTTTGAGGAATTTTTAGTATCTACTTTTCAGAAACTTTTACTTCTCTGCTTAGTATTAAATAGTGGCCTTGACAATGTTTTAGTGCTTCTTCAGATCCTGTCCTTACTATGTTGGAATTGGTTCAGGCTATACGTAAATTATATAATTATCTTGAAATTGAAGAAGAAAATTGCTACTTAGATAGTTTCTGTGAGACTGAAATGTGGCTTGCTTCTTTGTTCTTTATCCCAAAACACACTGTCAATTTCTCAATCAAATGCTTTCATCTTTGCATTACTTTAAGGCCAGTTCAAGATCTTCATATTGTGAAAAGCTGAGGATGTGAGGATGTGAGGATGTGAGGATGTGAGGATTGTGAAACAGCATTCCCTCTAAGATCAGGAACAAGGCAAGGATGTCCACTCTTGTCATTTTATTCAACACAGATTTGGAAATCCCAGCCATGGCAATCAGAGAAGAAATAGAAATAAAAGGAATCCAAATTAGAAAAGAATAAATAAAACTGTCACTGTTTGCAGATGACATGATACTATACATATAAAATCCTAAAGATGCCACCAGAAAAAGACTAGAACTCATCAATGGACTTGGTAAAGTTGTAGGATACAAAATTAATATACAGAAATCTCTTGCATTCTTACATACTAACAATGAAAAATCATAAAGAGAAATTAAGTAAACAATCCCATTTACCACCACATCAAAAAGAATGAAATACCTAGGAATAAACCTGCCTAAGGAGACAAAAGACCTGTACTCTGAAAACTATAAGATGCTGATGAAAGAAAGCAAAGATGACACAAACAGATGGAAAGATATACCATGTTCTTGGATTGGAAGAATCAATATTGTCAAATTGACTATACAACCCAAGACAATCTACAGATTCAATCCAATCCTTATCTAATTACCAATGGCATTTTTCACAGAACTAGAGCAAAAAAAAAAAATTAATTTTTATGGAAACACAAAAGAGCCCAAATAGACAAAGCAATCTGGAGAAAGAAAAATGGAGCTGGAGGAATCAGACTCCTTGACATCAGACTAAACTACTAAAGCTATAGTAATCAAAACTGTATGGTACTGGCACAAAAACAGAAATATAAGTCAATGGAACATGATAGAAAGTCCAGAAATAAACCCATGCATATATGTCACTTAATCTATGACAAAAGAGGCAAGAGTATACAATAGAGAAGAGACAATCTCTTCAATAAGTGGGGCTGGGAAACTGGACAGCTACATGTAAAAGAATTAAGTTAGAACATTCTCTAACACCATACACAAAAATAAATCAAAATAGATCAGAGACCTAAATGTAAGTCCAGACACTATAAAACTCTTAGAGGAAAACATAGGCAGAAAACTCTTTGACATAAACCACAGCAATATTTTTTTTTTATTTACCTCCCAGTGTAATGAAAATAAAATAAAAATAAAAAAATGGGACCTAATTAAACTCAAAGGCTTCTGCACAGCAAAGGAAACCTTAAACAAAATTAAAAGACAACCTACAGAATGGAAGAAAGTATTTGCAAATGAAGTGGCTGACAAGGGATAAATCTTCAAAATATACAAATAGCCATGCGGGTCAATATCAAAAAAGCAAACAACCAAATCAAAAAATCGTCAGAAGATCTAAATAGACATTTTTCCAAAGAAGACATACAGATGGACAAAAAGCACATGAAAAGCCACTCAACATCACTAATTATTAGAGAAATGCAAATCAAAACTACAATGAGTAGTTTTACGCAGTTAGAATGGACATCATCAGAAAATCTCCAAGCAACAAATGTTGGAGAGGGTTTGGAGAAAAGGGAACCCTCTTGAACTGTTGGTAGGAATGTAAACTGATACAGCCACTGTGGAGAACAGTATGGAGGTTCCTTAAAAAAAACTAAAAATAGAAATACCATATGACCCAGCAATCCCACTACTGGGCATATGCCCTGAGAAAACCATAATTCAAAAAGATACATGTACCACAATGTTCATTGCAACACTATTTACAATAGCCAAGGCATGGAAGCTAACTAAAGGTCCATAAACAGAAGAATGGATAAAGAAGATATGGTACATATATACAGTGGAATATTACTCAGCCAAGAAAGGAACAAAATGGTGCCATTTGCAGCAACATGGATGGACTTGGAGATTATCATACTAAGTGAAGTAAGCAAAGACATATATCATATGAAAGACAAATATCATATGATATCATTCATATGTGGAATCTAAATTTTAAAAATTATATAAATGAACTTACTACAAAACAGAAACAGAAAAATACAGATATCAAAAACAAACTTATGGTTACCAAGGGGGAAATGTGGGGAGGGGGATAAATTAGGAATTTGGGATTAACATACACACACTACTATATATGATAGATAACCAACAAGGACCTACTGTATAGCACAGGGAACGTTACTCAATATTCTCTGATAACCTATATGAGAAAATAATCTGAAATAGAATGTATATATGTATATGTATAACTGAATCATTTTGCTGTGCACCTGAAACTAATGGCATTGTAAATCAACTATAATCCAATAAATTAAAAAAAAAAGGATCTTCATATTGGAATCATCTTCAAGACAGTTGAGTCACTATGTATTATGGCTTGTCCAAGCTATTTATTGATTTATATTATTTTTCTATTTGGTTGGTGATGACCATCAAAGCTATAGTTGTCCTTCCAGTTGCTCATCTATTGTTATTTTGACTCCCAGATTCTCAATGTGACTTACTTTTTCTATTATTTGTCTAACTTTCTTACTTTAGGACCCCAGCATCACTTGCCCCAAAATTTGAACAGTCTACAGAGGTAATTGACCTTAAATACACAGAAATCCTTGTTTATTTTTTCTTGCCCTATCCACCCTTATGCACATCCTTACCTATTATGGCAAGGAAGAGACTTAGAGATACATAAAACTGTGAAGTAAAACAAACAAACAGAAAATAATGTTCATGAGGTGTTCTACAGTGAAAGTCAAAACATAAGGTCATTGCCCAGGCTTAAAAACTACCATCAATTAATAAGTTTGATGGTACCTCAAATCATCCCTAGTTATAAACTTTTCACATTTGAATGCTGCATTTATTTTAATATACTTTATTTTTTAGAAAAGTTTTAGATTTATAGCAAATTGAGGCAGTACAAAGAGTTCCTTTACACCCCTGTGCAGAGTCTTTCCTATGATTAACATCTTGTTTTAACATTATAAATAGGCTACAATAGATGAACCAATATTAATACATTATTTTTAACTAAATTCCATAGTTTGTTCATATTTTGTTAGTTTTTTCATACTCTAATTTTATTATTAACAGCTTTTTTGAAATGTATTCACACACCATACAATTCATTCATTTAAATTGTGATGTTCAATATCTTTTAGTGTATTCAGAGTTGTGATTTCATCACCACAATCAATTTTAGGACATTTGATTACCACAAAAGAAGCTCCTCATACCTTAGCTATCATCCATCAATTCCCCATCTTCCCTAGTCCTAACCAACCACTGATCTACTTTCTGTCTCCATAGGTTTGTCTTTTATAGATGTTTCATATAAATTTTATCATATAATATGTGGTCTTTTGTGACTGGCTTCTTTGATTTAGCATAATGTTTCTAAGATTCATCTGTTGTAGTATGCATGTTTGTAAGATTCATCTGTTGTAGTATGTACCAGTACTTGATTTATTTTCACTGCTGAATAATATTCCATTGCATTGATATACCACATTTTATTTATACAGTTATTAGAACATTGAGTTATTTATAATTTTTGGCTATTATTTATACTGTTATGAATATTTAACTAAAAGTTTTATATGGTGTTATCGTTAGTTTTATGTGCCAACTTGGCTAGGTTATTCAATCAAACACTAATCTAGGTATTTCTTTGAACATATTTTGCAGATGTGGTTAATTCATACAAGCAGTTGAGCTTAAGTAGAGGACATCTCTCTCTATAATGTGGGTAGGCCTCATCCAATGAATTGAAATGCCTTAAAAACAACCCTGAGATTTCTCTGAATAATAACTTCTAATATTCTTATACATGTTTACACACACACACACACACACACACACACACACATAATCTTTTCAGAATCTACCTGAAGTACCTCTTTTAGCTTCTAGAACTATAATCATACTCAAGTCCCCCTAGATCCTAAAGAGTGAGCTTTAAAATGTGGCTCACAGGAAGTACATTGCACTTCAAAATAACTTCCTGATATTTCCCATTTATACAGACAGAAATCTGAGGAAAGTAAGTGGAAATGAATATTAGTGGTATGAGATAATGGTGAAAGGAATATAAAATTAGATCAGGCTGAATTTGTTGACACAGGCCCACTAAGCAGTGATTCACGATTTAGTGTAGCTTGACTTAGAAAGGGAGCTAACAGCTTGGTTGTTTGGTTGACTAAAACATAAGACCAAGAGGTGGCCTGCCTTAAATAAAGTTGAAATGCCAGAACTACCTAGATATATTCTAGAGGAAGGACTCCAAAGTCATGGAAATTGAAAAGTTACAGTAGATTTATTACATAAGACTGGCTCACCCAACGAAGATCCAGAGGACTAACTTTCACCATGACTGTAAAAGATAAATGTGTGTGTGTAGCCTCAGAATCCTTGACCAACTCTGTGGTCACTCTTCTCTATAGGTCAGGAATTACAGTGGTAACTGTTGTAATTGAATTGGGAAAGTTAAATGAAATGGGAGTAATTAGATCCCAGGGTGACAAGGGCCAGTGACAGTATTTAAGTGTCAAAGGCAAAGTGGACGTAATTACCATAAGGGAGAATAGAGTCAAAGTAGTAATCAGGATAGTACAACTCACAGAGAACTACGGCATTGGCTAATTGGCAATGGCGTCCCTAGAAGTGAAATGCAGGAGGAGTCTACTAAATTTTTACTTTATCTGTTTAAGTGGAAGTTTTCTAGGTTAAGTGAACAGAAGTTTAACTTTTATCACCAAAACAAAAGTCATGGTGCCTGAACTATTTCCCAGACTTGATCCGATTTACAGACTGAAAACCCCTCAAATGGAGGAGGTGCAAGGTCCCTTTGAGGAAGAATCCCGTTGCATTGCCAAAAGGTTATACTGTTAATATTTCTCCCAGCCTTCCCCAAATAAAGTTGCATGACCTTTTACTAGGGTAACTGTGCATTGGGGAGAAATAAATAACTAGGCTTTTCAGTGATTACTGTACACTGGCTCTGACTGACACTAATTCCCTGAGACCCAAACATCTTCGTGCTCCACCAGTCAGAGTGGAGGCTTACAGAGGTCAGATGATCCATGAAGTTTTACCTCACATCCATTTCACAGTGGATACAGTGGCTGCCCAAGCCCATTCTGTGCCTATTTCCTCAGTCCTAGAATGCATGATTGGAATAAACATACTCAGTAACTGGAAGAATCACCACCGTTGTTTCCTGACCTGTGAAGTGAGAATTATGGAAGGAAAGGCCAGGTAGAAGCCACTAGAACTGCCTCTATCTTGGAAAATAGTGAGCCAAAAGCAACATTCTATTCCTGGAGTGATTGCAGAGATTAACACCATTATCAAGGACTTGAAATATGTAGTGGTGTTAATTCCCACAATATCTCTATTCAACTTACCTATTTCTCCTGTGAGAAAGCAAATGGATTTTGAAGAATGACAGTGGACTATAGTAAACTTAACCAGATGGTGGCTCCAACTCCAGCTGCTGTTACAGATGTGGTTTAATTGCTTGAGCAAATTAACACATGCCCTGCTGACTGGTAAGCAATTATTTATTTGGCAAATGATTTTATTCAAAATTTCTGTTAATAAGGATCAACAGAATCAGTTTGTTTTGTTTTCAGTCTAGCAAGGCAACTTTCATTCTCCTGCCTCAGGGGTATATGAACTCTCCAACCCTATGTCATAATTTAGTGAGCAAGTACCTTGATCGACATTCCTTTCCACATCACATCACACTGATCCATTACATTGATGACATTTGGCTGAATGGACCTCGTAGCAAAAAGTAACAACTATTTTAGATTATCATAAAATATTTGAGTGTTATATGATGGGAAATACATCCAATAAAAATTCAGGGGCCTTATACCTCAGTGAAATTTTTAGGAGTTTACTGGTGTGGGGCTTGTGAGATATCCCTTCTAAGGTAGAGGATAAGTTCCTTCATCTGAACCCTCCTAAAAAAAAAAAAAAAAAGAAAAGAAAAAGAGGAAAAATGAGCCTCTAGTTATCCTCTCTTGATTTGAAGACAACATATATCTCATTAGGGATTGTATAATCCCTGTTGATCTATATTCATTTATTCTGAATTTTGTTTTGCTAGTTCAAATCTAATTTTGAGTTCCTACAATGAACTTTTCACTATGGTTGTTGTAATTTTTAACTCCTGAATTTCCATTTGGTTTATTTAAAAAAAATAATTTCTACTTCTTCATTGATAGTCCCTATTTGGGGAGACATTCTTTTCATATCTTACTGAACCTCTTTAATATCACATCCTTAAATTCTTTGAACATATTATAATGGCTTCTTTGAAATTGTTCTCTGTTAAATTTGAATACTGTTTATACTCACAGGCAGTTTCTGTTGTCTGATTTTTCCCCTGTGTATGGGTTACATAATCATGTTTCTTTAAAGTCTCAACATTTTTGGTACAAAACTAGAAATTTTAAGAAATACCAATATATTTTAGCAATTCTGGAAATTGATTCCTCTCTCCACTTTCTGGGGCTTGTCGCTTGTTATTTATTTGCATTGTGACTTGGTTAGGCTATTTTAGTGAAGTCTATTTCTGCCCACAATATGATGCCTTCAGTGTTACTCTACAGAGAGTACAGCCTTATGCACGTACACAGTTTCCCAGGGATGACTGTGGTTTTAGTGGACTCCTCTTTGACTGTCTCATTCACTCATCACTCTGTTAAGCTGTCTGCTACATTTGGTATTAATACCTCATCCTCCAGGTTACACTATTTACAAGATACTAGTTCTATTATTTTTGACAATGCCATGAACATAAATTGCTCAGCAATCTGCTCCAATTAAATTTGGACAAGCGTAATGTTTGAGGCAAAGTGTTAAAGTTTTTTGTCTTATTCAATGAGGGTTCTTCTTACCTCTTTCCC
>NW_006781519.1:4873969-4899870 GCF_000442215.2 Lipotes vexillifer
TCTTTCCCTCTGTTGGATGTGTTGGCTATGGATAAGCCTGTTTCTCATAATTAAGATGAAGTATTATTTTTGAGAATGCCCTTTGACTTGAACTTCTCCACACTCTGTTTTATATAAAGTCAGTTCCTTATGGGAGAGCCCTGGAGCTCTTTTTTGTTATTTGACTGTCTCTCCCCTTAAGAAAAAAATTTTGAGTGACTACTCTGGGCACTGAGCAAGTCAGTAGCGTCTAGTCCTTTCAGGTTACCTCTCCCTACATAAAACCTTTTACCTACCTGAGAAGTGGATCGAGGGCATCATGATTCAAAGTATTATTAGCCTGATGTGTCTGGAAAAGAGCCCCTGTCCTATAGATAGTTGTTATGTGGAGGAAATTTGTACCTGACCTCTTGTCCAAAAACACAGGGGATTTAGCTTTTTCAATTTGGAATTGAAGGAGATGATAAATGCTACAATTTTGCCCCATCTGGTAATATATAATAACACTTGATAGGAAGCTGGACCTAACCTAGCCATGCCTGCTGAGATGGAGGTTACATCAAGCTGAGCTCGAGAGATGGGAGGGAGTAGGTCACAAATCAAATGCCACAGATTCTCATTGTTTATATAAAATTATATTTGACTTTTTAAATAAATATTTCTTCATTTGTTGTTTGCCCTTAGGACAACTTTAATAGTTGCATTTTATCATTTTCACAAGATTTTCTTGCTTCATTGTGGAGTGGATCCACAGAGCTTCACACTCATACCAGATGAAGAATAATTCTTTACTTTTTACCTTATGTGTTTTTCTCTTCCAGTGTCCTATCCAGAATACCACATTATATTTAGTTGCCATGTTTCCTTAGGCTCCTCTAGGCTGTGACACTTTGTCAGAATTTCCTTGTTATTGGTGACCTTGATGGTTTTTAAGGAGTCAGATATATTGTAGGATGCCCCCCTACTGCAATTTGGCTGATGTTTTTCTCATGATTAGATTAGGATTATGGACTTTGGGGAGGAAGACAACAGAGGTAAAGTGCCATTTTCATCACATCATATCACATCTTGCAGGACATAGAATTCTGAGTGGGTAGATATTTTATTTCAAAGCTTTAAAATTTCATTCCATTCTCTTATTTTTTACTGGTCTCTGACAAGAGGCACAATGTAATTCCTAACCTTATACTTCTGTCACTTTTTAAGTATTTCACTTTATCTTTGGTTACCTGCAATTTGAATATGATATGTATAGCTCTACATTTTTTAGTATTTATATTTTTGGTGTTCTTTGAGCTTACTGAATATATGATTTTTTGTTTATTTTATTTCAAGTGTATTTTTATTTTTTTAAATTTTTATTGAAGTATAGTTGCTTTACAATGTTGTGTTAGTTTCTACTGTACAGGAAAGTGAATCAGCAATAGGTGTACATATATTCACTCATTTTTGGATTTGCTTCCCATTTAGGTCACCACAGAGCATTGAGTACAGTTCCCTGTGTTATACAGTAGGTTCTCATTAGTTATCTATTTTACACATAGTATCAATAGTGTATATATGTCAATCTAAATCTCCCAATTCATCCCACTCCCTCCCCCGCCCTGTCCATACATGCATTCTCTATGTCTGCATCTATATCCCTGCCTGCAAATAGGTTCATCTGCACTATTTTTCTAGATTCCACATATGTGTTAATATACGATATCTGTTTTTCTCTTTCTAACTTACTTCACTGTGTATGACAGTCTAGATCCATCCACATCTCTACAAATGACTCAATTTCATTCTGTTTTGTGGCTGAGAAATATTTCATTGTATACATGTGCCACATCTTCTTTATGCATTCATCTGTCAATCGACACTTAGGTTGCTTCCATGTCCTGGCTATTGCAAATAGTGCTGCAATGAACATTGGTGTGCATGTGTCTTTTTGAATTATGGTTTTCTCAGGGTATATGTCCAGTAGGGGGATTGCTGGGTCATATGGTAGTTCTATTTTTAGTTTTTTAAGGGATCTCCATACTGTTCTCTCTAGTGGCTGTATCAATTTACATTCCCACTAAGAGTGCCAGCGGACTCCCTTTTTTCCACACCCTCTCTAGAATTTATTGTTTGTAGATTTTTTTGGTGATGGCCATTCTGACTCGTTTGAAGTAATACCTCACTGGAGTTTTGATTTACATTTCTATAATAATTAGCGATGTTGAACATGTTTCATGTGCTTTTTGGACATCTGTATGCCTTCTTTGGAGAAATGTCTATTTAGATCTTCTTCCCATTTTTTTGATTTTTTTTTTATATTGAGCTGCATGAGCTGTTTATATATTTTGGAGATTAATCCTTTGTCAGTTGCTTCATTTGCAAATACTTTCTCCCATTCTGAGGGTTATCTTTTTGTCTTGTTTATGGTTTTGTTTGCTGTGTAAAAGCATTTAAGTTTAATTAGGTCCCATTTGTTTATTTTTTTTTATTCTAAAATATAAGAGGTGGGTCAAAAAAGGTCTTCCTGAAATTTATGTCAAAGAGTGTTATTTCAAAGAGTGTTCTGCCTATGTTTCCCTCTAAGAGTTTTATAGTGTATGGCTTATGGCCTTATATTATGTCTTTAATCCATTTTGAGCTTACCTTTATGTATGGTGTTAGGGAGTGTTCTAATTTCATTCTTTTACATGTAGCTGTCCAGTTTTCCCAGCAACAATTATTGAAGAGGCTGTCTTTGTGCCATTGCATATTCTGGCCTCCTTTTTCATAGATTAAGTGACCATAGGTGCATGGGTTTATCTCTGGGCTATCTATCCTGTTCCATTGATTTATATTTCTGTTTTTGTGCCAGTACCATGCTGTCTTGATTACTGTAGCCCTGTACAATAGTCTGAAGTCAGGGAGCCTGATGCCTCTAGCTTCGTTTTTTTTTTCCTCAAGATTGCTTTTGCTACTCGAGGTCTTTTGTATTCTGACACAAATTGTAAGATTTTTTTGTTCTAGTTCTGTGAAAAATGTCATTGGTACTATGATAGGGATTAAATTCAGTCTGTAGATTGATTTGTGTAGTATAGGCATTTTGACAATATTGATTCATCCAATCCAAGATCATGGTATATCACTCCACCTTTTTGCGTCGTCTTTGATTTTTTTTTTTTTTTTTATCAGTATCTTATAGTTTTCTGCATGCAGGTCTTTTGCCTCCTTAGGTAGGTTTATTTCCTAGGTCTATTATTATTTTGTTACAATGGTAAATATGATTGTTTCCTTAATTTCTCTTTCTGATTATTCGTTTTTAGTGTATAGGAATGCAAAAGACTTCTGTGTATTAATTTTGCATCCTGCAATTTTACCAAATTCATTGATAAGCTCTAGTAATATTCTGGTGGCATCTTTAGGATTTTCTATGTGTAGTATCATGTCATCTTCAAGTAGTGACAGTTATACTTCACCTTTTCCAATTTGGTTTCCCTTTATGTCTTTTTCTCCTCTGATAGCTGTGGTTAGGATTTCCAAAACTCTGTTGAATAATAGTGTCAAGAATAGACATCCTTGTCTTGTTACTGATTTTAGAGGAAATGCTTTCAGATTTTCACCATTGAGAATAATGTTTGCTGTGGGTTTGACATATATGACCTTTATTATGTTGAGGTAGGTTCCCTCTGTGCCCACTTTCTGGAGAGTTTTATCATAAATGGATGTTGAATTTTGGCAAAAGCTTTTTTGGCATCTATTGAGATTTTCATATAATTTTTATTCTTCAGTTAGTTAATATGGTGTATCACATTGACTGATTTGCATATATTGAATAATCCTTGCATCCCGGAGATAGATTCCACTTGATCATGGTATATGATCTTTTAATGTGTTGTTGGATTCAGTTTGCTAGTATTTTGTTGAGGAGTTTTGTGTCTATGTTCATCAGTGATATTGGCCTGTAATTTTGTTATTTTGTTATATATTTGCCTAGTTTTGGTATCAGGGTGATGACAGCATTGTAGAATGAGTTTTGTGCTCCTCCCTCTGCAATTTTTTGGAAGAATTTGAGAAGGCTAAGTATTAGCTGCTTTCTCGATGTTTGATAGAATTCACCTGTGAAGCCATTTGTTCGTGGACTTTGTTAGAATATTTTAAATCACAGTTTCAATTTCATTACTTGTAATTGCTCTGTTTGTATTTTCCATTTCTTCCTGGTTCAGTCTTGTAAGGTTGTACCTTTCTAAGAATTTGCCCATTTCTTCCAGGTTGTCCATTTTATTGGCATACAGTTTCTTGTAATAGTCTCTTATGCTCCTTTGTATTTCTGCAGTGTCACTTGTAACTTCTTTTTCATTTCTTTATTGATTTGAGTCCTCTTCCTTTTCTCCTTGATGAGTCTGGCTAAAAGTTTAACAATTTTGTTTATCTTCTCAAAGAAATATCTTCTAGTGTGATTTATGTTTGCTTTTTTTCTTTCATTTCTATTTCATTTATTTCTGCTCTGATCTCTATAATTTCTTTCCTTCTACTAACTATGTTTTTTTTTCTTCTACTTTCTCTAGTTGTTTAGGTGTAAGGTTATGTTGTTTATCTGAGATTTTTCTTGTTTATTGAGGTAGGATTTTATTGCTGTAAACTTTCCTCTTAGAACTGCTTTTGCTGTATCCCATAGGTTTTGGGTCACCGTGTTTCACTGTAATTTTTTTCGAGGTATTTTTTTTTTTATTTCCTCTGTTTTCTTCAGTTATCTCTTGGTTATTTAGTAGCATATTGCTTAGGCTCCATATGTTTGTGATTTTTTCCTGTAACTGATTTCTAACCTTATAGCTTTGTGGTCAGAAAAGATGCTTGATACAATTTCAATTTTTTCTTAAATTTCATATGGATTGATTTGCAACCCAAGATGTGATCTCTTAGAGAATGCTCCATGTGCACTTCAGAAGAAAGTGTATTCTTCTGCTTTTGGATGCAATGTCCTATAAATATCAGCTAAGTCTATCTGGTCTAATATGTCACTTAAGGCTTGTGTTTCCTTATTAATATTCTTTCTGGATGATCTTTCCATTGGTGTCAGTGGAGTGTTAAACTCCCTACTATTATTATGTTACTGGAAATTTCCACTTATATGGTTGTTAACATTTACCTTATGTATTGTGGTGCTCCTATGTTGGGTGAATAAATATTTACAATTGTTATATTTCCTCTTGGATTGATCCTTTGAACATTATGCTGTGTCCTTCCTTGTCTCTTGTGAAAGTCTTTACTTTAAAGTTTATTTTGTCATATGATATTGCTATCCCAGCTTTCTTTGATTTCGATTTGCATTTAATATCTATTTCCGCCCCTCCCTTTCAGTCTGTATATGTCCCTAGGTCTGAAGTGGGTCTCCTGTAGACTATATATATATGGGTCTTGTTTTTGTATCCATTCAGCCAATATATATATATATATATATATATCTTGTTTTTGTATCCATTCAGCCAGACTATGTCTTTTGGTTGGAACATTTAATACACTTACATTCAAGGTAATTATCAATTTGTATGTTCCTATTACCATTTTCTTAATTGTTTTGGGTTTGTTTTTGTAGGTCTTTTCCTTCTCTTGTGCTTCCTGCCTAGAGAAGTTCCTTTAGCATTTGTTTCAAAGCTGGTCTTGTGGTGCTGAATTCTCTTAGCTTTTGCTTAATTGTAAAGCTTTTGATTTTCCTGTCAAATCTGAATGAGATCCTTGATGGGTAGTGTAAGTCTCAGTTGAACTTTTCTCTTTCATCACTTTAAATATGTCCTGCTACTCCCTTCTGGCCTGTAGAGTTTCTGGTGAAAGATCAGCTGATAACCTTATGGGGATTCCTTTGTATGCTATTTGTTGCTTTTCCATTGCTGCTTTTAATATTTCTTCTTTGTATTTAATTTTTATAGTTTAATTAGTATGTGTCTTGGCATGTTTCTCTTTGGGTTTATCCTCTTAGGACTTTCTGTGTTTCCTGGATTTGATTAACCATTTCCTTTCTCATGTTAAGGAAGTTTTTGACTATAATCTCTTCAAATATTTTCTCAGACACTTTCTCTTTCTTTTCTTCTTCTAGGACCCCTATAATTCAAATGTTGGTGTGTTTAAAGTTGTTCCAGATGTCTCTGTGACTCTCCTCAATTATTTTGATTCTTTATTCTTATTCTGCTCTGTGGCATTTATTTCCATCTTTCTATCTTCCAGCTTACTTATCCATTCTTCCTCCTCAGCTATTATGCTATTGATTCTTTCTAGTGTATTTTTAATTTCAGTTATTGTGTTGTTAAGCACTGTTTGTGTGTTCTTTATTTCTTGTATGTCTTTGTTAAATGTTTCTTGTATTTTCTTCATTCTGTTTCCGAGATTTTGAATCATGTTTACTTTCATTACTCTGAATTCTTTTTCAGGTAGATTGCCTGAAAAATAATTTATTTATTTAGTCTTCATTTATCTGGTCTTGTAGGTTTTTATGTTGCTCCTCATTTATTTGGCCTTGTGGGACTTTACATTTCTCCTTCATCTGCAACATATTTCTATGTCTTCTCATTTTGTCTAACTTACTGTGTTTGAGGTCTCCTTTATTCAGGATACAGGGTCATAGTCCCTCTTGCTTCTGGTGTCTTCCCTCAGTGCATGAAATTGGTCCTGTGGCTTGAGTAGTCTTCCTGGTGGGAGGGACTGTTGCCTGCGTTCTGGTGGGTGCAGCTGGATTTTTTTTCCTCTGATGGGCAGGGCTGCATAAGGTGGTGTGTCTTGGGATGTCTGTGGACCTAGTACAACTTGGGCAGCCTGTCTGCTGATGGGTGGGTTTGTGTTCCTGTCTTGCTCGTTTTTTAGTGTGGTTCATTTAGCTCTGGAGTTTGCAGGCAGTTGGGTGGGGCTGGGTCTAGAAGTTGAGATGGAGACCTCTGAGAGAACACTCACCAATTAATATTCCCTGGAGCCAGGAATTCTCTGGCATTCAAGCATCCTGCACTTGGCACTCCAAACTCATAAACTCACGTCCAATCCCAAGACTGGGAACCAGGACCCCAGAAGCCACTCAGTTTGACAAAAATGGAAAAAGAAAAGAAAAGGCAGAAATAAAGCAAACATACATACATAAACCAAGACAAATAACAAAGATAAAAACAAACAAACAGAAATAGCAACAATTATAAACAAACAAAGAAACAAATAAAACCCCAGTCAAATGGTAAAAGCAAAACCAAAGAAAAACTAAAAAAAAAACAGTAAAAAGAAACACACACATACAAATAAGAGATAAAAATAAAAACAGAGAAAACAGAAAACAAGAACCAGAGAAACAAAAGAATCCCAAACAAAATCAGACAATAAAAAACAAAACTAACAAAAACAAAAAATAAGGATTACAAGAAAAAAGCAGAATGCAAAATGAAGGAAAAATCAAAGAAAACACAAGAAACAAAAATGATAAAAAAGAGGCAGAGGGGAAGATGGCGGAAGAGTAAGATGCAGTGATCATCTTCCTCGCCACAGATACACCAGAAATACATCTACACATGGAGCAACTCCTACAGAACACCTACTGAATGCTGGCAGAAGACCTCAGACCTCCCAAAAGCCAAGAAACTCCCCATGTACCTGGGTAGGGCAAAAGAAAAAAGAATAAACAGAGACAAAAGAATAGGGATGGGACCTGCACCAGTGGGAGGGAGCTGTGAAGGAGGAAAGGTTTCCACACACTAGGAAGCCCCTTTGCAGGCAGAGACTGCGGGAGGTGGAGGGGGGACCTTCAGAACCGTGGAGGAGAGCACAGCACAGGGGTGTGGAGGGCAAAGCAGGGAGATTCCCTCACAGAGGATTGGTGCTGACCCACACTCACCAGCTCAAGAGGCTTGTCTTCTCACCCACCGGGGTGGGTGGGGCTGTGAGCTGAGGCTTGGGCTTTGGTCAGAGCGCAGGGAGAGGACTGGTGTTGGCTGCATGAACATAGCCTGAAGGGGTTAGTGCACCACGGCTACCCAGGAGGGAGTCTGGGAAAAGGTCTGGAACTGCCAAAGAGGGAAGAGACTTTTTCTTCCCTCTTTGTTTCCTGGTGCACTAGGAGAGGGTTTTAAGAGTGCTGCTAAAATGATCTCCAGAGATGGGCGCGAGCCGCAGCTAAAAGCGCGGACCCCGGAGATGGACACGAGCCATGGCTAAAAGCGTGAACCCCAGAGACGAGTGGGAGACGCTAAGGCTGCTGCTGCCACCACCAAGGGGCCTGTGTGCGAGCACAGGTCACTATTCACACCCTTCTTCCGGGGAGACTGTGCAGCCCGCCACTGCCAGGTTCCTGGGATCCAGGGACAACTTCCCCGGGAGAATGCACAGCAGGCCTCAGGCTGGTGCAATATCACTCTGGCCTCTGCCACCGCAGGCTCGCCCCGCACTCCACGCCCTTCTATCCCCCCGGGCTGAGTGAGCCTGAGTACCCGAATCAGCGGCTCCTTTTACCCCGTCCTGTCTGAGCAAAAAAGAGACGCCGTCCAAAGACCTACACTCAGAGGCTAGGCCAAATCCAAAGCTGAGCCCCTGTGAGCTGTGAGAACAAAGAAGAGAAAGGGAAATCTCTCCCAGCAGCCTCAGAAGCAGTGGATTAAAGCTCCACAATCAACTTGATGTACACTGCATCTGTGGAATACATGAATAGAGAGCGAATCATCCCAAATTGAGGAGGTGGACTTTGAGAGCAAGATTTATGATTTTTTCCCCTTTTCCTCTTTTTGTGAATGTGTATGTGTATGCTTCTGTGTGAGATTTTGTCTGTATAGCTTTGCTTCCAGCATTTGTCCTAAGGTTTAATCCGTCCGTTTTTTTTCTTAATAATTAATTTTAATAACTTTATTATACCTTACCTTCTTTCATTCTATCTTTCTTTCTTTCTTTCTTTCTTTCTTTCTTTCTTTCTTTCTTTCTTTCTTACTTTCTTTCTTTCTTTCTTTCTCTCTTTCTTTTTTTTTTAACATCTTTATTGGGGTATAATTGCTTTACAAGGGTGTGTTAGTTTCTGATTTATAACAGAGTGAATCAGTTATACATATACATATGTTCCCATATCTCTTCCCTCTTTGTCTCCCTCCCTCCCACCGTCCCTATCCCACCCCTCCAGACAGCCACAAAGAACTGAGCTGGTTTCCCTGTGCCATGCGGCTGCTTCCCACTGGCTATCTACCTTATGTTTGTTAGTATATATATGTCCATGTCCCTCTCTCGCCCTATCACACCTCACCCTTTCCCCTCCCCATATCCTCAACTCTGTTCTCCAGTAGGTCTGTGTCTTTATTCCTGTTTAACCTCTAGGTTCTTCATAACATTTTTTTTCTTAAATTCCATATATATGTGTTAGCATACGGTATTTGTCCTTCTCTTTCTGACTTACTTCACTCTGTATGACAGACTCTAGATCTATCCACCTCACTACAAATAGCTCAATTTCGTTCCTTTTTATGGCTGAGTAATATTCCATTGAATATATATGTGCCACATCTTCTTTATCCATTCATCCGACGATGGGCACTTAGGTTGTTTCCATCTCCGGGCTACTGTGAATAGAGCTGTAATGAACATTTTGGTACATGACTCTTTTTGAATTCTGGTTTCCTCAGGGTATACCTAGTAGTGGGATTGCTGGGTCATATGGTAGTTCTATTTGTAGTTTTTTAAGGAACCTCCATACTGTTCTCCATAGTGGCTGAACCAATTCACATTCCCACCAGCAGTGCAAGAGTGTTCCCTTTTCTCCACACCCTCTCCAGCATTTATTGTTTCTAGATTTTTTGATGATGGCCATTCTGACTGGTGTGAGATGATATCTCATTGTAGTTTTGATTTGCATTTCTCTAATGATTAATGATGTTGAGCATTCTTTCATGTGTTTGTTGGCAGTCTGTATATCTTCTTTGGAGAAATGTCTATTTAGGTCTTCTGCCCATTTTTGGATTGGGTTGTTTATTTTTTTGTTATTGAGCTGCATGAGCTGCCTGTAAATTTTAGAGATTAATCCTTTGTCAGTTGATTCATTTGCAAATATTTTCTCCCATTCTGAGGGCTGTCTTTTGGTCTTGTTTATGGTTTCCTTTGCTGTGCAAAAGCTTTGAAGTTTCATTAGGTCCCATTTGTTTATTTTTGTTTTTATCTCCATTACTCTAGGAGATGGGTCAAGAAGGATCTTGCTGTGATTTATGTCATAGAGTGTTCTGCCTATGTTTTCCTCTAAGATTTTGATAGTTTCTAGCCTTACATTTAGGTCTTTACTCCATTTTGAGCTTATTTTTGTGTATGGTGTTAGGGAGTGATCTAATCTCATACTTTTACATGTACCTGTCCAGTTTTCCCGGCACCACTTATTGAAGAGGCTGTCCTTTCTCCACTGTACGTTCCTGCCACCTTTATCAAAGATAAGGTGTCCATATATGTGTGGGTTTATCTCTGGGCTTTCTATCCTATTCCATTGATCTATCTTTCTGTTTTGGTGCCAGTACCATACTGTCTTGATTACTGTAGCTTTGTAGTAGAATCTGAAGTCAGGCAGCCTGATTCCTCCAGCTCCATTTTTTGTTCTCACGATTGCTTTGGCTATTCGGGGTCTTTTGTGTTTCCATACAAATTGTGAAATTTTTTGTTCTAGTTCTGTGAAAAATGCCAGTGGTAGTTTGATAGGGATTGCATTGAATCTATAGATTGCTTTGCGAAGTAGAGTCATTTTCACAATGTTGATTCTTCCAATCCAAGAACATGATATATCTCTCCATCTATTTGTATCATCTTTAATTTCTTTCATCAGTGTCTTATAATTTTCTGCATACAGGTCTTCTGTCTCCTTAGGTAAGTTTATTCCTAGATATTTTGCTCTTTTTGTTGCAATGGTAAATGGGAGTGTTTTCTTGATTTCACTTTCAGATTTTTCATCATTAGTATATAGGAATGCAAGAGATTTCTGTGCATTAATTTTGTATCCTGCTACTTTACCAAATTCGTTGATTAGCTCTAGTAGTTTTCTGGTAGCATCTTTAGGATTCTCTATGTATGGTATCATGTCATCTGCAAACAGTGACAGCTTTACTTCTTCTTTTGTGATTTGGATTCCTTTTATTTCCTTTTCTTCTCTGATTGCTGTGGCTAAAACTTCCAAAGCTATGTTGAATAAGAGTGGTGAGAGTGGGCAACTTTGTCTTGTTCCAGACTTTAGTGGAAATGCTTTCAGTTTTTCGCCGTTCAGGATGATGTTGGCTGTGGGCTTCTCATATACAGCCTTTATTATATTGAGGAAAGTTCCCTCTACACCTACTTTCTGCAGGGTTCTTATCATAAATGGGTGTTGAATTTTGTCAAAAGCTTTCTCTGCATCTATTAAGATGATCATATGGTTTTTCTCCTTCAATTTGTTAATATGGTTAATCACATTGATAGATTTGCGTATATTGAAGAATCCTTGCATTCCTGAAATAAACCCCGCTTTATCATGGTGTATGATTCTTTTAATGTGCTGTTGGATTCTGTTTGCTAGTATTTTGTTGAGGATTTTTGCATCTATGTTCATCAGTGATATTAGCTTGTAGTTTTCTTTCGTTGTGACATCCTTGTCTGGTTTTGGTATCAAGGTGATGGTGGCCTCGTAGAATCAGTTGGGGAGTGCTCTTCCCTCTGCTATATTTTGGAAGAGTTTGAGAAGTATACGTGTTAGCTCTTCCCTAAATGTTTGATACAATTTGCCTGTGAAGCCATCTGGTCCTGGGCTTTTGTTTGTTGGAAGATTTTTAATCACATTTTCAATTTCAGTGTTTGTGATTGGTCAGTTCATATTTTCTATTTGTTCCTGATTCAGTCTTGGCAGGTTGTACATTTCGAAGAATTTGCCCATTTCTTTCAGATTGTCCATTTTATTGGCATAGAGTTGCTTGTAGTAATCCCTCATGATCTTTTTTATTTCTGCAGTGTCAGTTGTTACTTCTCCTTTTTCATTTCTAATTCTATTAATTTGAGTCTTCTCCCTTTTTTTCTTGATGAGTCTGGCTAATGGTTTATCAATTTTGTTTATCTTCTCAAAGAACCAGCTTTTAGTTTTATTGATCTTTGCTATTGTTTCCTTCATTTCGTTTTCATTTATTTCTGATCTGAGTTTTATGATTTCTTTCCTTCTGCTAACTCTGGGGATTTTTATTCTTCTTTCTCTAATTCTTTGAGGTGCAAGTTTAGGTTGTTTATTCGAGATGTTTCCTGCTTCTTAAGGTGGGCTTGTATTGCTATAAACTTCCCTCTTAGAACTGCTTTTGGTGCATCCCATAGGTTTTGGGTCGTTGCATCTCCATTGTCATTTGTTTCTAGGTATTTTTTATTTCCGCTTTGATTTCTTCAGTGATCACTTCGTTATTAAGTAGTGTATTGTTTAGCCTCCATGTGTTTGTATTTTTTACAGATTGTTTCCTATAATTGATATCTAGTCTCATGGCGTTGTGGTCGGAAAAGATACTTGATACCAATTTCAATTTTCTTAAATTTACCAAGGCTTGATTTGTGACCCAAGATATGATCTATCCTGGAGAATGTTCCATGAGCACTTGAGAAAAATGTGTATTCTGTTGTTTTTGGATGGAGTGTCCTATAAATATCAATTAAGTCCATCCTGTTTAATGTATCATTTAAAGCTTGTGTTTCCTTATTTATTTTCATTTTGGATGATCTGTCCATTGGTGAAAGTGGGGTGTTGAAGTCCCCTACTATGAATGTGTTACTGTCGATTTCCCCTTTTATGGCTGCTAGTTTTTGCCTTATGTATTGAGGTGCTCCTATGTTGGGTGCATAAATATTTACAATTGTTATATCTTCTTCTTGGATCGATCCCTTAATCATTATGTAGTGTCCTTCTTTGTCTCTTCTGATAGTCCTTATTTTAAAGTCTATTTTGTCTGATATGAGAATTGCTACTCCAGCTTTCTTTTGGTTTCCATTTGCATGGAATATCTTTTTCCATCCCCTTAACTTTCAGTCGTATGTGTCTCTAGGTCTGAAGTGGGTCTCTTGTAGACAGCATATATATGGGTCTTGTTTTTGTATCCATTCAGCCAATCTGTGTCTTTTGGTAGGAGCATTTAGTCCATTTACATTTAAGGTAATTATTGATATGTGTGATCTTATTCCCATTTTCTAAATTGCTTTGGGTTCGTTATTATAGGACTTTTCCTTCTCTTGTGTTTTTGTCTAGAGAAGTTCCTTTAACCTTTGTTGTAAAGCTGGTTTGGTGGTGCTGAACTCTCTCAGCTTTTGCTTGTCTGTAAAGGTTTTAATTTCTCCACCAAATCTGAATGAGATCCTTGCTGGGTAGAGTAATCATGGTTGCAGGCTTTTCTCCTTCATTACTTTCAGTATGTCCTGCCACTCCCTTCTGGCTTGTAGAATTTCTGCTGAGAGATCAGCTGTGAACATTATGGGGATTCCCTTGTGTGTTATTAGTTGTTTTTCCCTTGCTGCTTTTAATATGCTTTCTTTGTATGTAGTTTTTGACAGTTTGATTAATATGTGTCTTGGCATATTTCTCCTTGAATTTATCCTGTTTGGGACTCTCTGTGCTTCCTGGACTTGATTAACGATTTCCTTTCCCATATTAGGGAAGTTTTCAACTATAATCTCTTCAAGTATTTTCTCAGTCCCTTTCTTTTTCTCTTCTTCTTCTGGAACCCCTATAAGTCGAATGTTGGTGTGTTTAATGTTGTTCCAGAGGTCTCTGAGACTGTCCTCAGTTCTTTTCGTTCTTTTTCCTTTATTCTGCTCTGCAGTAGTTATTTCCACTATTTTATCTTCCAGGTCACTTATCCGTTCTTCTGCCTCATTTATTCTGCTATTGATCCCATCTAGTGTATTTTTCAATTCATTTATTGTGTTGTTCATCATTGTCTGTTTCATCTTTATTTCTTCTACGTCCTTGTTAACTGTTTCCTGCATTTTGTCCATTCTGTTTCCAAGCTTTTGGATCATCTTTACTATCATTATTCTGAACTCTTTTTCAGGTAGACTGCCTATTTCCTCTTCATTTGTTAGGTCTGGTGCCTTTTTATCTTGCTCCTTCATCTGCTGTGTGTTTTTCTGTCTTCTCATTTTGCTTATCTTACTGTGATTGGGTTCACCTTTTTGCAGGCTGCAAGTTCGTAGCTCCCGTTGTTTTTGATGTCTGTCTGCAGTGGCTAAGATTGGTTCAGTGGGTTGTGTAGGCTTCCTGGTGGAGGGGACTAGTGCCTGTGTTGTGGTGTATGAGGCTAGATTTTGTCTCTCTAGTGGGCAGGTCCACATCTGGTGGTGTGTTTTGGGGTGTCTATGGACTTATTATGATTTTAGGCAGCCTCTCTGCTAGTGGGTAGGGTTGTGTTCCTGTCTTGCTATATGGTTGGCATAGGTTGTCCAGCACTGTAGCTTGCTGGTCGTTGAGTGAAGCTGCGTGCTGGTGTTGAGATGGAGATCTCTGGGAGATTTTTGCCATTTGATATTATGTGGGACTGGGAGGTCTCTTGTTGACCAGTGTTTTGAAGTTGGCTCTCCCACCTCAGTGGCAGAGTCCTGATTCCTGGCTGGAGCAGCAAGAGCCTTTCATCCGCTCGGCTCAGAATAAAAGGGAGAGAAAGTAGAAAGAATTAGTAGAAGTACGAGGAAATAGGAAAGAAAGAAAGAATGCAAGAAAGAAAGGAGGGAAGGAAGGAAGGAGTGAAGGAAGAAAGAAGAAAAGAAAGGAAGAAGGCAAGAAGGAAAGAAAGGAGGGAGGGAGGGAGGGAGGAGGGAAGGAAGGAAGGAATGAGGGAAGGAAGGAAAAAATACAGAAAGAAAGAAGATACAGTAAAATAAAATAAAGTATAATAAAGTTATTGAATTAAAAAAATAATTATTTAGAGAGAAAAAAAAAGGGACGGATAGAACCTTAGGACAAATGGTGGAAGCAAAGTTATAGAGACAAAATCTTACATAGAAGCATATACATATACCCTTACAAAAAGAGGCAAAGTGGAAAAAATGCTAAAAGTTGCTCTCCAAGTCTACCTCCTCAATTTGGGATAATTCGTTGTCTAAAAGAGGGAAGGAAGGAAGGAAAGATAGAAAGAAGGTAAAGTATAATAGAGTTCTTTAAATTAAAATTAATTATTAAGAAAAAAATTAAAAAACAAAAACAAAAAAAAAACAATGGACGGATAGAACGCTAGGACAAATGGTGGAAGCAAACCTGTACAGACAAGATCTCACACAGGAGCATACACATACACATTCTCAAAAAGAGGAAAAGGGGAAAAAAATCATAGATCTTGCTCTTGAAGTCCGCCTCCTCAATTTGGGATGATTCGCTGTCTATTCATGTATTCCACAGAGGCAGGGAACATCAATTTGATTGTGTAGCTTTAATCCGCTGTTTCTGAGGCTGCTGGGGAGATTTCCCTTTTTCTTCTTTGTTGTCACAGCTCACAGGGGCTGCTTCAGATTTGATGGGGAAATTAAAACCTATACAGACAAGCAAAAGCTGAGAGAGTTCAGCACCACCAAACCAGCTTTACAACAAAGGCTAAAGGAACTTCTCTAGGCAAGAAACACAAGAGAAAGAAAAGACCTATAATAATGAACCCAAAACAATTTAGAAAATGGGAATACGAACATACATATTGATAATTACCTTAAATGTATGTGGACTATATTCTCCTACCAAAAGACAGAGATTGGCTGAATGGATAGAAAAACAAGACCCATATATATGCTGTCTACGAGAGACCCACATGAGCTCTAGAGACACATACATACTGAAAGTAAGGGGATGGAAAACGATATTCCATGCAAAGGGAAACCAAAAGAAAGCTGGAGTAGCAATTCTCATATTAGACAAAATAGACTTTAAAATAAAGAGTATTACATGAGAGAAAGAAGGACACTACATAATGATCAAGGGATAGATCCAAGAAGAAGATATAACAATTGTAAATATTTATGCACCCAACATAGGTGCACCTCAATACCTAAGGCAAATACTAATAGCCATAAGAGGGGAAATTGACAGTAAAAAAATCAGGGAGGGGACTTTAACATTCCACTTTAACCAATCAACAGATCATCCAAAATGAAAATAAATAAGGAAACACAAGCTTTAAATGATACATTAAACAAGATGGACTTAATTGATATTTATAGAATACTCCATCCAAAAACAACAGAATACCCATTTTTCTCAAGTGCTCATGGAACATTCTCCAGGATAGATCATATCTTGGATCACAAATCAAACCTTGGTAAATTTAAGAAAATTGAAATTTTATCAAGTATCTTTTCCAAACAGAGTGCCATGAGACTAGATATCAATTACAGGAAAAGATCTGTAAAAACTACAAACACATGGAGGCTGAACAATACACTACTTAGTAACGAAATGATCACTGAAGAAATCACAGAGGAAATAAAAAAAAATACCTAGAAACAAATGACAGTGGAGACACAAAGACTCAAAACCTATGGGATGCAGCAAAAGCAGTTCTAAGAGGGAAGTTTATAGCAATACAAGCCCACCTTAAGAAGCAGGAAACATCTCGAATAAACAACCTAACCTTGCACCTCAAGCAATTAGAGAAAGAAGAACAAAACAAAACAAAATGTTAGCAGAAGGAAAGAAATCATAAAAATCAGATCAGAAGTAAGTGAAATAGGAGAGGTTGTGGAAAGATGGTGGAGGAGTAAGACGCATATATCACCTTCCTCCCCACAAATACAACAGAAATACATCTACATGTGGAACAAGTCCTACAGAACACCTACTGAATGCTGGCAGAAGACCTCAGACCTCCCAAAAGGCAAGAAACTCCCCACGTACCTGGGTAGGGCAAAAGAAAAAAAAATTAATTAAAAACAGAGACCAAAGAATAGGGACGGCACCTGCACCAGTGGGAGGGAGCTGTGAAGGAGGAAAGGTCTCCACACACTAGGAAGCCCCTTCGTCGGCAGAGATTGTGGGAGGCGCAGTGGGGAGCTTCGGAGCCACGGAGGAGAGCGCAGCAACAGGGGTGCGGAGGGCAAAGCGGAGAGATTCCCGCATAGAGTATCGGTGCCAACTGGAACTCACCAGCCCGAGAGGCTTGTGTGCTCACCCGCCGGGGTGGACGGGGCTACGAGCCGAGGCTCGGGTTTCGGTCGGGGCTAAGGGAGAGGACTGGAGTTGGCGGCTTGAACATAGCCCGAAGGGGTTAGTGCGCCACGGCTAGCCGGGAGGGAATCCCGGGAAAAGTCTGCACCTGCCGAGGAGGCAAGAGACTTTTTCTTCCCTCTTTGTTTCCTGGTGCGCGAGGAGAGGGGTTTTAAGAGTGCTGCTTAAAGGAACTCCAGAAACGGGCGCGAGCTGCGGCTAAAAACACGGACCTCAGAGACGGGCACGAGCCACGGCTAAAACCTCAGACCCTAGAGATGGGCGCGAGCTGCGGCTAAAAGCGCGGACCCCAGAGACGGGGGGGAGATGCTAAGCGTGCTGCTGCTGCCATCAGGGGGCCTGTGTGTGAGCACAGGTCACTATCCATACCCCTCTTCCGAGGAGCCTGTGCAGCCCACCACTGCCAGGTTCCCGGGATCCAGGGACAACTTCCCAGGGAGAACACAGGGTGGGCCTCAGGCTGGTGCAACGTCACACTGACCTGCCATCGCAGGACCGCCCCGCACTCCGTGCCCCTCCCTCCCCCGGGCCTGAGTGCGCCAGAGCCCCCGAGTCAGCAGCTCCTTTAACCAGGCCCTGTCTGAGCAAAAACCAGAGGCCCTCCGGCAACCAACACTCAGAGGCAGGGCAAAATCGAAAGCTAAGCCCCTGTGAGCTGTGAGAACAAAGAAGAGAAAGGGAAATCTCTCCCAGCCGCCTCAGAAACAGTGGATTAAGGCTACACAATCAACGATGTACCCTGCATCTGTGGAATACATGAATAGACGGAATCATCCCAAATTGAGGAGGCAGACTTCTAGTGCAAGATCTATGAATTTTTCCCCTTTTCCTCTTTTTGTGAATGTGTATGTGTATGCTTCTGTGTGAGATCTTGTCTGTATAGGTTTCCTTCCACCATTTGTCCTAGCGTTCTATCCATCCATTGTTTTCTTTTTGTTTTTTTAAAATTATTTTCTTAATAATTAATTTTAATTTAAATAACTCTATTATACTTTACCTTCTTTCTATCTTCCTTTTCTTCCTTCCCTCCTTTAGACAACGAATCATCCCAAATTGAGGAGAAGGACTTGGAGAGCAAGTTTTATGAATTTTTTCCCCTTTACCTCTTTTTGTGAGGGTATATGTGTATGCTTCTATGTAAGATTTTGTCTCTATAGCTTTGCTGCCACCATTTGTCCTAAGGTTCTATCCGTCCCTTTTTTTTTCTCTAAATAATTATGTTTTAATTCAATAACTTTATTATACTTTATTTTATTTTGCTGTATCTTCTTTCTTTCTGTAGTTTTTCCTTCCTTCCCTCCTTCCTTTCTTCCTTCCCTCCTCCCGCCCTCCCTCCCTCCCTCCTTTCTTCCTTCTTGCATTCTTCCTTTCTTTTCTTCTTTCTTTCTTTCTTCCTTCCCTCCTTCCTTTCTTCCTTCCCTCCTCCCGCCCTCCCTCCCTCCCTCCTTTCTTCCTTCTTGCATTCTTCCTTTCTTTTCTTCTTTCTTTCTTTCTTCCTTCCCTCCTTCCTTCCTTCCTTCCTTCATTCCTTCCTTCCCTCCTTTCTTTCTTTCTTTCTTTCTTTCTTTCTTTCATTCTTTCCTTATTTCCTCCTACTTCTACAAATTCTCTCTACTTTCTCTCCCTTTTATTCTGAGCCGAGTGGATGAAAGGCTCTTGCTGCTCCAGCCAGGAGTCAGGACTCTGCCTCTGAGGTGGGAGAGCCAACTTCAGGGCACTGGTAAACAAGAGACCTCCCAGCCCCACATAATATCAAACGGTGAAAATCTCCCAGTGATCTCCATATCAACACAAGCACCCAGCTTCACTCAACGACCAGCAAGCTACAATGCTGGACAACCTATGCCAACCAAATAGTATGACAGGAACACAACCCCACACACTAGCAGAGAGGCTGCCTAAAATCATAATAAGTCCACAGACACCCCAAAACACACCACCAGACGTGGACCTGACCACTAGAGAGACAAAATCTAGCCTCATACACCACAACACAGGCACTAGCCCCCTCCACCAGGAAGCCTACACAACCCACTGAACCAACCTTAGCCACTGGAGAGAAACAGCAAAAACAATGGGAGCTAGAAACTTACAGCCTGCAAAAAGGTAAACCCAATCACAGTAAGAGAAGCAAAATGAGAAAATAGAAAAACACACAGCAGATGAAGGAGCAAGATAAAAATGCACCAGACCTAACAAATGAAGAGGAAATAGGCAGTCTACCTGAAAAAGAGTTCAAAATAATGATAGTAAAGATGATCCAAAATCTTGGGAATAGAATGGACAAAATGCAGGAAACAGTTAACAAGGACGTAGAAGAAATAAAGAGGAAACAGACAATGATGAACAACAAAATAAATGAAATGAAAAATACTCTAGATGAGATCAATAGCAGAATGAATGAGGCAGAAGAACGGATAAGTGACCTGGAAGATAAAGTAGTGGAAATAACTACTGCAGAGCAGAATAAAGGAAAAAGAATGAAAAGAACTGAGGACAGTCTCAGAGAACTCTGGAAAAACATTAAATGCACCAACATTCAAATTATAGGGGTTCCAGAAGAAGAAGACAAAAAGAAAGGGACTGAGAAAATATTTGAAGAGATTATAGTTGAAAACTTCCCTAATATGGGAAAGGAAATAGTTAATCAAGTTCAGGAAGCACAGAGAGTCCCATACAGGATAAATTCAAGGAGAAATACGCCAAGACACATATTAATCAAACTGTCAAAAACTAAATACAAAGAAAGCATATTAAAAGCAGCAAGGGAAAAACAACAAATAACACACAAGGGAATCCCCATAAGGTTAACAGCTGATCTCTCAGCAGAAACTCTACAAGCCAGAAGGGAGTGGCAGGACATACTGAAAGTGATGAAGGAGAAAAACCTGCAACCAAGATTACTCTACCCAGCAAGGATCTCATTCAGATTTGATGGAGAAATTAAAACCTTTACAGACAAGCAAAAGCTGAGAGAGTTCAGCACCACCAAACCAGCTTTACAACAAATGCTAAAGGAACTTCTCTAGACAAAAACACAAGAGAAGGAAAAGTCCTATAATAACGAACCCAAAACAATTTAGAAAATGGGAATAGGAACATACATATCGATAATTACCTTAAATGTAAATGGACTAAATGCTCCCACCAAAAGACACAGATTGGCTGAATGGATACAAAAACAAGACCCATATATATGCTGTCTACAAGAGACCCACTTCAGACCTAGAGACACATACAGACTGAAAGTAAGTGGATGGAAAAAGATATTCCATGCAAATCGAAACCAAAAGAAAGCTGGAGTAGCAATTCTCATATCAGACAAAATAGACTTTAAAATAAGGACTATCAGAAGAGACAAAGAAGGACACTACATAATGATCAAGGGATCGATCCAAGAAGAAGATATAACAATTGTAAATATTTATGCACCCAACATAGGTGCACCACAATACATAAGACAAAAACTAGGAGCCATAAAAGGGGTAATCGACAGTAAAACATTCATAATAGGGGACTTCAACACCCCACTTTCACCAATGGACAGATCATCCAAAATGAAAATAAATAAGGAAACACAAGCTTTAAATGGTACATTAAACAGGATGGACTTAATTGATATTTATAGGACACTCCATCCAAAAACAACAGAATACACATTTTTCTCAAGGGCTCATGGAACATTCTCCAGGATAGATCATATCTTGGGTCACAAATCAAGCCTTGGTAAATTTAAGAAAATTGAAATTGTATCAAGTATCTTTTCCGACCACAACGCCATGAGACTAGATATCAATTATAGGAAAAGATCTGTAAAATTACAAACACATGGAGACTAAACAATACACTACTTAATAACGAAGTGATCACTGAAGAAATCAAAGAGGAAATTAAAAAATACCTAGAAACAAATGACAATGGAGACACAACGACCAACAACCTATGGGATGCAGCAAAAGCAGTTCTAAGAGGGAATTTTATAGCAATACAAGCCCACCTTAAGAAGCAGGAAACATCTCAAATAAACAACCTAACCTTGCACCTCAAGCAATTAGAGAAAGAAGAACAAAAAAACCCAAAGTTAGCAGAAGGTAAGAAATCATAAACATCAGATCAGAAATAAATGAAAACGAAATGAAGGAAACAATAGCAAAGATCAATAAAACTAAAAGCTGATTCTTTGAGAAGATAAACAAGATAGATAAACCATTTGCCAGACTCATGAAGAATAAAAGGGAGAAGACTCAAATCAATAGAATTACTTATGAAAAAGGAGAAGTAACAACTGACACTGCAGAAATAAAAAAGATCATGCGAGATTACTACAAGTAACTAAAAGCCAATAAAATGGACAATCTGGAAGAAATGGACAAATTCTGAGAAAAGCACAACCTGCCAAGACTGAATCAGGAAGAAATAGAAAATATGAAAAGACCAATCACAAAAACTGAAATTGAAACTGTGATTCAAAATCTTCCAACAAACCAAAGCACAGGACCAGATGGCTTCACAGGTGAATTCTACCAAACATTTAGAGAAGAGCTAACACCTATCCTTCTGAAACTCTTCCAAAATATGGCAGAGGGCAGAAAACTCCCCAACTCATTCTACGAGGCCACCATCACCTTGATATCAAAACCAGCCAAGGATGTCACAAAGGAAGGAAACTACAGGCCAATATCAGTGATGAACATAGGTGCAAAAATCCTCAACAAAATACTAGCAAACAGAATACAACAGCACATTAAAAGGATTGTACACCATGATTAAGTGGGGTTGACTCCATGAATGCAAGGATTCTTCAATATACGCAAATCTATCAATGTGATAAACCATATTAACAAATTGAAGGAGAAAAACCATATGGTCATCTCAACAGATGCAGAGAAAGCTTTTGACAAAATTCAGCACCCATTTATGATAAAAACCCTGCAGAAAGTAGGTGTAGAGGGAACTTTCCTCAATAAAATAAAGGCCGTATATGACAAGCCCACAGCCAACATCATCCTCAATGGTGAAAAACTGAAAGCACTTCCACTAAGGTCATGAACAAGACAAGGTTGCCCACTCTCACCACTCTTATTCAACATAGTTTTGGAAGTTTTAGCCACAGCAATCAGAGAAGAAAAGGAAATAAAAGGATTCCAAATCGGAAAAGAAGAAGTAAAGCTGTCACAGTTTGCACATGACATACTGTACATAGAGAATCCTAAAGATGCTATCAGAAAACTACTAGAGCTAATCAATGAATTTGGTAAAGTAGCAGGATACAAAATTAATGCACAGAAATCTCAGGCATTCCTATATACTAGTGTTAAAAAATCTGAAAGTGAAATCAAGAAAACTCTCCCATTTACCATTGCAACAAAAAGAATAAAATATCTAGGAATAAACCTACCTAAGGAGACAGAAAACGTGTATGCAGAAAATTATAAGACACTGATGAAAGAAATTAAAGATGATACAGATTGATGGAGACATATACCATGTTCTTGGATTGGAAGAATCAACATTGTAAAAATAACTCTACTAAGCAAAGCAATCTATAGATTCAATGCAATCCCTATCAAACTACCACTGGGAGTTTTCACAGAACTAGAACAAAAAATTTCACAATTTGTATGGAAACACAAAAGACCCCAAATAGCCAAAGCAATCTTGAGAACAAAAAATGGAGCTGGAGGAATCAGGCTGCCTGACTTCAGACTATACTACAAAGCTACAGTAATCAAGACAGTATGGTACTGGCACAAAAACAGAAAGATAGATTAATGGAATAGGATAGAAAGCCCAGAGATAAACCCACGCACATATGGACCCCTTATCTTTGATAAAGGTGGCAGGAACGTACAGTGGAGCAAGGACAGCATCTTCAATAAGTGGTGCCGGGAAAACTGGACAGGTACATGTAAAAGTATGAGATTAGATCACTCCCTAACACCATACACAAAAATAAGCTCAAAATGGATAAAAGACATAAATGGAAGGGCAGAAACTATCAAACCCTTAGAGGAAAACATAGGCAGAACTCTCTATGACATAAATCACAGCAAGATCCTTCTTGACCCATCTCCTAGAGTAATGGAGATAAAAAGAAAAATAAATAAATGGGACCTAATGAAACTTCAAAGCTTTTGCACAGCAAAGGAAACCATAAACAAGACCAAAAGACAAGCCTCAGAATGGGAGAAAATATTTGCAAATGAATCAACTGACAAAGGATTAATCTCTAAAATTTACAGGCAGCTCATGCAGCTCAATAACAAAAAAATAAACAACCCAATCCAAAAATGAGCAGATGACTTAAATAGACATTTCTCCAAAGAAGATATACAGACTGCCTATAAACACATGAAAGAATGCTCAACATCATTAATCATTAGAGAAATGCAAATCAAAACTACAGTGAGATATCATCTCACACCAGTCAGAATGGCCATCATCAAAAAATCTAGAAACAATAAATGCTGGAGAGGGTGTGGAGAAAAGGGAACACTCTTGCACTGCTGGTGGGAATGTGAATTGGTTCAGCCACTCTGGAGAACAGTATGGAGGTTCCTTAAAAAACTACAAATAGAACTACCATATGACCCAGCAATCCCACTACTAGGTATATGCCCTGAGGAAACCAGAATTCAAAAAGAGTCATGTACCAAAATGTTCATTGCAGCTCTATTTACAATAGCCCAGAGATGGAAACAACCTAAGTGCCCATCGTTGGATGAATGGATAAAGAAGATGGGGCACAAATATACAATGGAATATTACTCAGCCATAAAAAGGAACGAAATTGAGCTATTTGTAATGAGGTGGATAGACCTAGAGTCTGTCATACAGAGTGATGTCAGTCAGAAAGAGATGGACAAATACCGTATGCTAACACATATGTATGGAATTTAAGAAAAAAAAATGTTATGAAGAACCTAGGGGTAAAACAGGAATAAAGACACAGACCTACTGGCGACCAGACTTGAGGATATTGGGAGGGAGAAAGGTGAGCTCTGACAAAGCGAGAGAGAGGCATGGACATAAACACTAACAAACGTAAGGTAGATAGCTAGTGGGAAGCAGCTGCATAGCACAGGGAGAGCAGCTTGGTCCTTTGTGACTGCCTTGAGGGGTAGGATAGGGAGGGTGGGAGGGAGGGAGATGCAAGAGGGAAGAGATATGGGAACATATGTTTATGTATACCTGATTCACTTTGTTATAAATCAGAAACTAACACACCATTGTAAAGCAATAATACCCCAATAAAGATGTTAAAAAAAAAGAAAAATGATAAAAAAGAGAATTAAATGAAAAATATAAGAAATAGAACAAAGAAAAAAAAAGATAAAAAACAAAATAGATTAAAGAAAAGGAAAGAAAAAACACAGAACAACAAAATGGTAATGTAGAAATAGAAATATTAAAATTTTTAAAATATATTAAAAATTATTTTAAAAACTAACAAATAAAAATTAAAAACATAATAGTAAAAAAAACAGAACAAAACAAAACATTAAAAAAATAGTAATAGTTATATTTTCCTCGGGTCTCAGCTGTCAGTGTCCTCATCCCTGCCCTGAGTCACAGCCAACCTCTGCTTCCCCACGAGGCCCTCCAAAACCTCTAGGTAGGTCTCTGGTCCTTCTGTGGGCACTGTGTAGACATCTCAGACTCTGACTTGGCCCTACTCCCATGTGTACACATCCTCAAATTCCACAGCTGCTAGAGCTAGACTGGTTTCAGTTTTGGGAACACCTATTGTCCATTCACATATTCCATAGATGCAGGTTTTACCAAGCCAATCACAAGGATTTAATCTGTGTTTTTTTTCAGCTGCACAGAAAGATTTTTGTTCCTCTTCCTTAGTCACCCTACCCCTGGGGCTCAGCTGTGGTTTTAGTCCCAACTCTGTGTGTGACCACCCAAAGGAGTCTGCTCCTGTGGCTGTCCTGGAGAACTCAGGTCTGCCCCCATGAGGATAGAGTTTGGAGGTGGCACAACTGCCTGGGTCACAAGGTCCCCAGTAGCAACAGGTGTGTGTGAAAGCTGGCTGTCACAGGCATAAGAAATCCAGCCCTAGGGGAAGAATTTCCTAGTGCTTGGTGGCTGGCGGGAGAATTTCAGCCCTCATGGTGGGTTTTCCTAGTGCCTGGTGGGGCAGAGGGCTGGCATGTGGGGAGAGAGAGGCTGCAATGGCGGCTCCATCCCCTGCATATTGCTCAACAGTGGTGCCTTGCTTCTGCGGCAGTCTGGCTTTCCTCCACAGCATTCCCGGTTTTGGATTTCCTCCGTCCTGTCCCCTCAGTCTGTCTCCTCACAGACAAGAGCAGTCCTCCCTCCAGGTTTGCTCTCCAATCCCCACATTCCATCTCTCAGCCCCTGTGTGCACCGGCACACACAAGTCCCTGTCTGGGCTGTGCAGGGTTGTGGTACAGACTGTCTGTGTAGGTCTCCCTCTTTCCTGTCTGACACAGACTATTTCACCCTCCTCCAACAGCCTCAGATGCTTCCCTTCTGTCCCAATCAATTTCCCCATCAGTGAGGGGGCTTCCCCAGATACAGGAACCTCTCCTCTGCTTCAGCATCCTGCCAGGGGACAGATCCCATCCCTCTTCCTCTCCTCTCCTTTTCCCTTCTTTCTTTCATCCTACCCAGTTATGTGTGGATCTTTCTTGTCCTTTCTGGTGTCCAAGGTCTTCTGCTAGTGTTCAGCTGGTGTTCTGTGAGTATTCTTCTATCTGTAGATGTATTCTTTTTTTTCCTTTTTTTTTTTTTTTTTTTTTTTTTTTTTTTTTCC
>NW_006781519.1:4899880-5034693 GCF_000442215.2 Lipotes vexillifer
TTGCCGTACGCAGGCCTCTCACTCTTGTGGCCTCTCCCGTTGTGTAGCACAGGTTCCGGATATGTAGGCTCAGCGGCCATGGCTCACGGGCCCAGCCGCTTTGTGGCATGTGGGATCTTCCTGGACTGGGTCATGAACCCGTGTCCCCTGCATTGGCAGGCAGACTCTCAATGACTGCGCCACCTGGGAAGCTCTGTAGATGTATTCTTGATGCATTTGTGGAGAGAGATGAACACGTCCTCCTACTCCTCCACCATCTTTGTTTCCCCTGAATCTATGATTTAGTGTCTGCCTATTATTTTCAAAAATTTTCAGCCATTATTACTTCAAATATTTTTTCTATTCTGTTCTCTCTTCTCCTTCTGTTATTCCATTTATGAGTGTGTTACATGTTTTGAAATTGTCAAATGATTTTGGTATGTTAAATTCTGGCTCTTCATTTTGTTTTCTCTTTGCTTTTCACGTTGGGAAATTTCTACTGACATGTCTTCACACACACTTGTTCTTCCCTCAGCACTATCAATGGACTGATAAGCCCAACTAAGGCATTATTCATTTTGTTTTTATTAGACATTTTGTTTTGATTCTTTCTTAGAGATTCCATTCTCTACTTAAATTTCCCATCTGGCCTAGCACATCATTTACATTTCAATAACAGCTCTTAATATATTAATCATAGTGGTTTTAAATTCCTTATCTGAAAATTCCAAAATCTGTGTTATATCTGAGTCTGATTTACATGTTTGCTTTTTCTTTTTGCTTATAACTGTTAGTATAATTTGTAATTTTTAAAAAGCTGGACAGAATTTATTGAGTAACAGAAACTTACTTACATATGCTTTTAATGTAATGTTTTATGTTAATCTGTCTAGGAGTTATGCTGTGTTTAATATTTCCTGTAAATGTAGGTGCCAGAGTCTTCAATTTTCTCTAATGTCCTTGTTGTTCTCTCTTGTTGATTTTGCATTTCCCTATAAACTCCTTCTTAAATATTGTCAGTGTACTGCAATTCTTTCACCTGTAATTAATTATTATTATATGGGAACCCTGTTTACATTGCAGTAAGGTATGGGGGAAAGGGAGTATTCTATAATCTTATGATTGCATTTCAATCTTTCAGTGAGGTTATGGCTTTAGGCTTTGATTTGACAGTAAGGTAAGAGGGGTCTGTAGTTGAATAATTGCCCAGTTACCCAGTTGAATATTTATTCAAACAATTTGGAAGAGGCACTGATGAAGTCTTTTTCTTTTTAGAATAAGCCTTTGTTATGGATAACATTCTGGACATATTTCAAAATGATTATATTTCTCCTCGCACCACCAGAAACACAAATAGATTTTTCTAAGCTCTTCACCATGAGAATCTGCTGATGTTACCGACAGTAAAAGCCATGAAAGTGTGTGGATGATCCCAATACTGAATACCCAGGATTTTCTCACTTTCAGATTTTTCCACATTCAGTCTCCAGTAATTTATAAAAGTTGCAATTTAAGTGCTCTTAAAAGTTTTAACTACTTCTCCTCCAGGTAAGCTGATATCAGCTGTGATACCTTGTACTCTCCCATCCCTCCAGATTTCAGGATGACAGTCTTCTATGTGAACTCAGTTATTTGTGAAGTCATTGACTTCCAAGTTGTTTGGCTTTTTCTTGCTGAAGGGAGAATAGTGACAATATCCAAATCTTTATAAGTTAGAGCTAAAGAGGGAATTCTGCATTTTTTTTTGTCACTGTAATATACTAAATAATAGCTCAGTTACCTGAATGAATTAAGAGAGACTCCACAGTGGCTAAATGTAAATATCAAAATAATCCTATTTCAATTTAAATATATTATTTTAAAAGGTTATCTTCAGACTGCTACCTCATTGCTGTGCTTCAACAGCATAATTAATTTTTAACTAAGGAAATATATATATATATAATGATAAGAATCATAAGAATTAAAGCCAGTTCTATTTTAATGATGTGTAAATTCCACTGAGGTTCAGAATATAGAATCTTTCATAAATTAATTTTATTTAGTATTGAGGAAAACATTGTTCTTATGTCAAATGAAAATGACACTTCAAGGGTAACAAAGGTGTGATTTAATAAATATTTGTACAGGTCATTATTTTGAGAAAAGAGGCATAATTTGGAAACACTGGTTACATCGTTAACTAATATACCTCAAACAGGAATCTATGCTTTATATACTCTATAGAAATCTATCTAAGGTATATTTAATTCCAGGAAAAAAAAATTTACTGTCCAATATTACCAAGTTCTACTTACTACGTGCATGTAGTACACATGATGTTGAGTATAACATGATTAAATAACACTGCTTCTGAGCTTTTCTTACTGTGGCTAGGGTGGACTTCAATGTTATTGAAAAGGATTTATGATGTTTCCCTGTTTATTCAATAATAACTCTGTTCATTCAATAATAATCTGTTTTCTGTCCAGAAAACAGGCATAAAGTCCTTCTTTTCATTAAAAGTGAGGTAAATTTCCCTCTCATTGTCCTTTCTCAAGAGAAAACACCTCTCACTTACCAAAAAACTAATAGCGGGAATAGAGATACTTACAAAAGTATAAAATTAGATTCTCACCTCAACTCTTACACCAAAACTTTAAGCATTGAAGCATTAAGCATAAGAACATATGAAAAGCTATTTGAACACTGCCTGCCACATATGCACTCAGTAAATATGAGTTATTATCTGTGATAGTAGTATTATTCAGTTCAACATCTTTTCAGAATATTTAGCCAATATGTATAAAAATTAAAATGCCTCTTTGGGGAAGCCATGTCATATCTAGGAATGTATAATAGATAAATAACATAAATACAATTTATATTCGTGATATATACAAACAGACATATCTCCTCAAGAGTTTTTCCTGTTCTGTTGGTGCATATTAAAATCCTTAAAGCAACCTAAATCACTATTAGCAACATATCATTAAATTCTTTGGTAGGCAGGATTCTAGTATTCCACCCCAACATATTCCCACTTCCTGATACATATAACCTATATAATTCCCTCTCTTTTAGTGTCTCTGGAACATGTGAATACAATGGGATATTACTCCCATTATTAGGTTAATAATCAGTTGACTAAGAGTTAAGCAAAATAAAGATTATCCTGAGAAGGCATCACCTAATCAGTTGAATCCTTAAAAGGGACTGAGCTTTTCCTGAAATAATTGATTTGAAGCATAAGAGTGATACTCTTACCTGTGCCACAATGTTAATTGCAGCACTATTTACAATAGCCAGGACACGGAAGCAACCTAAGTGTCCATCAACAGATGAATGGATAAAGAAGATGTGACACATATATACAATGGAATGTTACTCAACCATAAAAAGAAATGAAACTGAGTTATTTGTAGTGAGGTGGATGGAACTAGAGTCTGTCATACAGAGTGAAGTAAGTCAGAAAGAGTAAAACAAATACCATATGCTAACATATATATAGGGAATCTAAAAGAAAAACAAAAGGTTCTGAAGAACCTAAGGGCAGGACAGGAATTAAGATGCAGATGTAGAGAATGGACTTGTGGACCTGGGGAGGCAGAAGGGTAAGCTGGGATGAAGTGAGAGAGTAACATTGGCATATATACACTACCAAATGTAAAATAGATAGCTAGTGAGAAGCAGCTGCATAGCACAGGGAGATCAGCTCAGTGCTTTGTGATCACCTAGAGGCGTGAGATAGGGTGGGTGGGAGGGAGACACAAGAGGGAGGACATATGGAGATATTTGTATACATATAGCTGATTCACTTTGTTATAGAGCAGAAACTAACACAACATTGTAAAGAAATTATACTCCAATAAAGATGTTAAAAAAATAAATAAAAGTGATACTCTTGTTTGACTTGTAGGAACAAATGGCCAGGATGTAGAGAATTTGATATGGCAAGGAATGACTAGATGCTGAAAATAGCCTTTTGCTGATAGCCAATAAAAAAGTAGGAATTACAGTCTTACAAGCACAGAAAATTAAATTCATCTAACAATGAGTGATGAGAACATCAGTGAAAATGTTGGAGTAAAAACCTCAAAAATAAACTGGCAATTCTTTCCAGAACCACATGTTTCAGAATGCTGGGAATTACCCCGAAAATTGCATCAATGCTGAGACTATGTATTCAATATAAATTGGCCAAATTTTATTAGAATAGTGATCTTCGTAGTGTTTTAACTTTCCTTGTCTGCACCCCTTGCTCTCCAACACTGTAGTTACATTGAAAATTAACTGCCCATATTTACGATGAAGTCCCATTTCCTAACAGAAACCAAAATTAGCAAAATAGTGCTGAAGCTCCTGCAAAGCCCCTTTCATAAAGAACTGTCAGTGTTTGGTCTGTCTGGTAGTTTCCTGGAAGACCTGAGATGGAATGTTACATACATTTGACCTAATTCAGAGATTGTCCAGCACAAGAAACCTTTTCTCTGGGAGCATTTGTTCAAAAACCACTGCAGGCAATTTTTTAAGTTCATGGCTACCTGAGGTGGTAGATTAATAATGAGGCAAATACTCAAATCAAAAACTTAAAGTTAAGGGCTTCCCTGGTGGCGCAGTGGTTGAGAGTCCACCTGCCGATGCAGGGGAGGCGGGTTCGTGCCCTGGTCTGGGAGGATCCCGCGTGCCGCGGAGCGGCTGGGCCCGTGAGCCATGGCCGCTGGGCCTGCGCGTCCGGAGCCTGTGCTTCGCGACGGGAGAGTCCACAGCAGTGAGAGGCCCGCATACCGCAGAAAAAAAAAAAAAAAAAAAAAACCTAGAAAACTTAAAGTTAAAACTTGCAGCATGATGTTTCCACAGGGACTTTGAAATGTTCTAACATATTTCTGGAATCTAGAAGACCAAGCATATGCATAACACTATACACATGTCCAAGGCTGTATGCATGCTTCGAAAAAAACCTGAGAAGGCTCTATGCTTTCAAGTCTGCCAAACGTTTAGGCTCTGCATGTGGAAGAAGTAAAGTATAAGGCTGAAATCTCAGTTGCCCATCTGAGTGTTGAAGGCATGTCCTAATATGCACACAGACCCTCTTAGCAAAAACTTGGGGATCTATTAGTTCCTGGTGGCTAAGAAAATCTCTACCCAATTGTTAGGTGATCACTAACATAACTCAGCTTATAGGTCAGTGATGACAAACGACAGAGAATAGTCTTCATAGAATTAGTTGTGGATAACTAAACAAAAAACAACAACTATAACAAACATCACCAATAACAAATCCTGGGGAGAGTAATAAACTGATATCAAGGGTTACCACATTATATTATTTAAAATGCCTATTTTAAACAAAAATAATAAAGAGTCAAAAAAAGAAATGAAAACACAATAATAAGAAAGTTGGGGCTTCCCTGGTGGCACAGAGGTTGAGAGTCCCCCTGCCAATGCAGGGGATATGGGTTCATGCCCAGGAAGGTCCCACATGAAGCGGAGCAGCTAGGCCCATGAGCCATAGCCACTGAGCCTGTGCGTCCAGAGCCTGTGTTCCACAACGGAAGAGGCCACAGCAGTGAGAGGTCTGCGTACCACAAAAAATAAAAAATAAAAATAAATTACTAAAACAAAATAAGTTGGAGTGGCTATCAGACAAAATAAACTTTAAGACAAAAATTATTGCTAAAGGAAAACAAAAATACTTTACAATTTTTCAATCCATGAAAAAAATGTAACAATTATAAAAAGACAAACATGCAATAATAGAGTCCCAATGTATATAAAGCAAAGGTAATAGCATTGAAATAATTGAAAGGCTAAAAGGTTAAATGAACAATAATAATTGGAGACTTCAATAATAGATAGAAAAAATAGACAAAAGATGCAAATAAAATAGAGGACTTGAAAAACACATGAAACCAATAGACCAGATATTTATACAATATTCCTCCCAAAACAACAGAATATATTGTATTCAAGTGTGTATGAAACATTTTGCAGGATAGACCATATGGTAAGCCATCAAACAAGTTGGAATAAATGTAAAATAATTAAAATCATACAAAATATATTCTACAATGAAAAATTGAATCAAAATAGACATTTTAAAACTACAGAAGAAAATTTGTAAATTCACAAATATGTAGAAAATAAATAACTTACTAATAAATAAACAATGGATCTAAAAAGAAAACAAAATGAAACTGGGAAATATTTTTAGATTAATGGAAATAAAAATAAAATGTGTTCAAACTTATGTGAAGCAGTGAGAAAAGTGCTAGAAGTAACTACATATATATACACTTCTATATAAAAAGGAAGAAAGATCTCAAAACAATAACATAAACTACCATCTTAAGAAATTTGGAAAAGAAGAGTAAACTAAACTCAAAGCAAGCAGAAGGAAGAAAATAATAAATATTATAGCAGAAAAAATGAAATACAGAATTAAAAATTAATAGAGAAAAAGTTGTTAAACCAAGTTAGATCTTTTATTTATTTTTAATTTAATTTTAATTTTAATTAATTATTTTTTTTTGCTGTATGTGGGCCTCTCACTGTTGTGGCCTCTCCTATTGTGGAGCACAGGCTCAGTGGCCATGGGTCACGGGCCCAGCAGCTCCGCAGCATGTGGGATCTTCCCGGGCCTGGGCACAAACCTGTATCCCCTAGCATCGGCAGGCGGACTCTCAACCATTGGGCCACCAGGAAAGCCCCAAGTTAGCTCTTTTAAAAACTGAAAAAACCCACAAAACTGATAAAACCTTAGCTACAATGACTAAGAAAAACAGAGAAGACAAATTATTAAAGTCAAGAAGGAAAATAAGACTTTCATACAGCCCTTACAAAAATAAAAACATATATTATAACATATGCATAATTATAAGTAAACAATTGTATATAAACAAATTTGATAACTTGCATGAAATAAACAAATTCTTAGAAAAATACAAACACAAATGACCAAAAGTTACTCTAAAAGAAATAGAAAATCTGGACCTACCTAAAACAAGAGATTGAATAAGTAATCAGAACACTTCCTGCAAAGAAAGGAGCCCAGGACCAAATGGCTTCACTGGTGCATTCCACCAATCATTTTAGAATTTACAAGAATTCTTCAGAAAATTATCCCAAAAGTAGAAGAGTGATCATTTCCTAAACCATTCTATGAGGCCAGTATTAACCTCTCTGATATGAAACTGAAAAAACATCACAAATCCCTTATGAATACTGACATAAAAATATTCAGAAATATACAAGCCAACCAATTCCAGCAGCCTACAAACTAGGATGATTTATCCCAGGATTATCCCAGATGGGTTTACTGTAAGAAAATCAGTCAAAATAATTCAGCATGTTAATAGAATAAAAAGAAGAAAATCCACATGATTATTTCAGTAAACACAGAAAAAAATATTTTGATCAATTCCAACACACTGTCATGATAAAAAAAAAAAAAAAAAAAACCTCAAGAAACTAGGAATAGGGCTTCCCTGGTGGTGCAGTGGTTGAGAGTCCGCCTGCCGATGCAGGGGACATGGGTTCATGCCCTGGTCCGGGAGGATCCCATATGCCATGGAGTGGCTGGGTCCATGAGCCATGGCTGCTGTTCCTGCACATCTGGAGCCTGTGCTGCACAACGGGAGAGGCCATAACAGTGAGAGGCCCGCGTACCACAAAAAAAAAAAAAAAAAAAAAGAATGAAAGAAACTAGGAATAGAAGGGAACTTCCTTAATTTAATAGAGTGTATCTATGAAAAATTTACAGGTAACATACTTAATAGTGAAAGACTAAACATTTCCAACCCTTAAGATCAAGAACAAGACAAAGATATCCACTCTCATCATTTTTACTGAAAACCCTAGGTGAATCAATTAGGCAAGAAAATGAAATAAAGTGCATCTAGGTTAAAAACAAAGAGTGAAACTCTATCTTTGCAGATGGCATGATCTTGTATGTGTAAAGTCCTAAGGAATCCACTACTAGAGCTAATAAACAAGTTCCAAAAGTGTGAAGGAATCAATACTCTAGCAATTAACAATCAAATATGAAATTGTGAAGCAATTTAATTTACAACAGCACCAAAAAGAATAAAGTACATAATAACAAAATTTAAAAATTAGCAGATCTCTGAAATGTATACACTGAAAACTGTAAAACATCATTGAAAGAAATTAAAGGTTAAATAAACAGAAAGATATCTCTGTGTTAATGGATTGGGATACTTAATATTGTTCAGATGGCAATACTTCCCAAGGCAGTTTACAGATTCAATGCAAAGCTTATTCAAATTCCAACAGCATTTTTGTACAAATTGACAAGCTAATGCTAAAATCAATATGGAAATTCAAGGAACCCAGAAACCAGAATTGTCAAAATAATCCTGTACAAGAAACAAATTTGGAGGTCCCACATTTCCCAATATCAAATTTTCCTACAAAGGTACCCTAATCAAGGCAGTTCAGTATTGCAAAGGAAGGGACATAAATGGGCATAAATGGAGTAAAATTGAGATTCTAGAAATAAATCCAGAATTCTACAGGCAATTGATTTTTGACAAGAATGGCAAGATAATTCAATGTATAAGAATAATATTTTCAACAAGTGCTCTTGAACTCCTTCCTTACAACTTAGAAAGAATTACTCCAGAGTTAATCAAAGAGTTACATATAAATGATAAAACTATAAAACTTGTCAATGAAAGCATAAGATGTAAATTTTCATGACTTTGGGTTCTGCAAAATCTTCTTAGATATGACAACCAAAGTACAAGTGATAAAAGAATAGATAACCTGGACTTCATTGAAACTGAAGCCTTTGTGATCCAAAGAATGTTATTGACAAAGTGAAAAACTAATCACAGAATGGGAGAAAATATTTGCAAATTGTACATCTGACAAGTAAAATATCCACAATATGTAATTTTTAACAATAAAAAGACAAATAATTTAATTTAAATGGACAAATAATTTAAATAAATATTCCCCCAAAAAAGACATAAAAATGTCCAATTAGCACAGGAAATATGCTCAACATTGTTAATCCTTGGAGAAATTCAAATGAAAACCATAATGAGATTATACTTCACACCCAATGGGATGACCATAATAATAATAATTTTTAAATGTCAATAACAAATATTGACAAGGATGTGGAAAATTTAGCACTCTCATAACATTGTTGGTGGAAAGATAAAATAATGAAGGCACTGTAGAGTACAGTTTGTCAATTCTTTAAGAAAGTTACCGTAGACTATTTGACATAGAAACTCCACTCATAGGTATATATCAAAAAGAATTGCAAGCATATGCCTACACCAAAACTTGTACATAAATGTTCATAACAACATTATTACAGTAGCCAAAAAGTAAAAAAAAAAAATTGTTTTCATAGATGAATGGATAGACATAAGGTGACATAAATATACAATGGCATATTATCAAGCCGTAAAAAGGACTGAAGTACTGATATATGGTACAACATGGATGAACCTTGCAACATTATGCTAAGGGAAAAAATGAAACATAAAAGACCACATAGAGCATAATTTGATTAATAAAAAATGTCCAGACAAGGCAAATCTATATATAGAATATGTAAATTAGTGGAGGCCAGGGGCTGTGGCCAGGGGAAAATGGGGAGTGACTGTAAATAGTTATGTAGCTACTTGTGGAGGGCGATGAAAATGTTTTGGATTTAGATAGTGATGATTATCTTACAAATCTTGTGAATGTACTAAAAATAATGATATTCTATACTTTAATGAATTCAATGGTATGTGCATTTTATGTTAAATAAAAAAACTACAAAAGATCTTTGAAGATAATTGAGAACATTTAGGTTTGGATAACTATTAGACAATAATAGAGAATAATTGCCAATTTCCTTAAGGTAAAAATATTATGGCTATAAAAAGATGTCATTAATTTTTGGTGATGTGCTCTGAATTTTTAGGCATAAAGCTTGTGATATTTTCAACTTACTTTTGTATGGTTTAGCAAAAAATATTTTTTGCATGTATACATATAAAATGCTGTTAACAAAATACTAATTGTTCAATCTAGGTGGTGGATACCAGACAGTTCAATGTATTTCCTTTTACTTTATTTTGAGAAAAGTTATGAAATAATGTTGGGTATAAAAAGATTAAAATTCTCACTACTATCACCATAATTTCTTGTTTAATTTTTCTCATAATTATGGAGAGACATTCAAATATTATATATCTCTTGATTTGATATGAAATGAACTATACTACTCATCTATGATGTATTCCATACATAACTGTGTACCTTAAAATTATCAAGTCTTTGGGGCAAAATTCCAGCTTAGAAGATTGAGTACCCTTATAAAGAGCACCATTAGGAAGCAATAAGAAAAATCAAAAAAATGATGTTCTGCAGGACAGCTGGCCGGTCATTACAATAAATCTGTGTCCAGAGAAAGGGAATGTTTTAGATTAAAAGACATTTACGAGATATAACCAGATTCCGCCTTTGTTTCTAGAGTAAACACTGGTTTAGGCAAACAAATTATAAAGGACATGTCTTAGATAATTGGAATGATTTGAAAGTAGACTGAATAATAGACGGGATATAATTTTATTGCTTTGGAAAGGTAGAGGTTGTTAAGGAAAAAAACATATTGCAAAGTCATATATAAATGTGATCGTATTTTAATGGAAGTACATACATATATAAAATGATTTTATATATAGATACAGATGATACAGGTATATATACCTACATGTATATATATATATATATATATATATAGAGAGAGAGAGAGAGAGAGAGAGAGAGAGAGAGAGAGATCCACTAAAATGTTATCATCTGTGTTTTCTGGGTTGTGGGAAAATGTTCTTTTAGTTTTTTCATTAAAAAAATAATTTTGCTGTATTTAAATTTTTCTACACTTTATATACAGCAATTACAATTTTAAAAAGTAATGTCTTAATAAGTGTCAACCTGAAAAAAACAAAAAAAAAAAAACAGCAACAACAACTCTGAGCTTGGAAGATTTCAAACGTCAGATTGGATCACAGTTTCTGCTGGCACCTTGATTTCAATTTCAGATTTTTGAGACTGAGGAGAGAAGCTGGTCGATCTCTGCTTGGACTCCTGAACTGCAGAAAATTTGAAATAATATTTTTTTTAAGCTGCTAAGCTTGTGACATTTTCTTATTCAATAATAGAAAAATAATATAAATGTATTTTATATAACCATACAATGTAATAGTAAGCAGTGGAATGAGGTTAATATGCATGTAAGTGATCAAAAAGAGATCTAAGATAAAATATTTTGGGAAAAAGATGAGACATGAAACATATTTGTAGAATGCTTTCATTTAAGTAAAAAATAAATGGATATATATGTATACTTTGGGCTATAATATATAGAAATATTAATTCCAATTAAATAATAAGGTCATTTATTATATCACATGACAAGATATCCAGAGGTCATGTGGACTTCAATTTAGTTGAATCAATAGCTCAGTATTGCCAATAACTACCATTATTATATCCATGTTGTACAAAAGGAAACTAAAGTTCAGAAAGGTTATATAATTTGTCCAAATTTACACAGCTGGTAAGCAACCTGGTATTCACAAACAGGAAGTCTAGATCAAGAGTCCATTCATTTCACCACTTTCTTTTTTTAAATATTTTTTTAACATCTTTATTGGAGTATAATTGCTTTACAATGTTGTGTTAGTTTCTGCTGTATAACAAAGTGAATCAGCTACATGTATACATATATCACCATATCCCCTCCCTGTTGCGTCTCCCTTTCATGCTCCCTATCCCACCCCTCTAGGTAGTCACTAAGTACCAAGCTGATCTCCCTGTGCTATGCAGCTGCTTCCCACTAGCTATCTATTTCACATTTGGTAGTGTATATATGTCCATGCCACTCTCTCTCTTTGTCCCAGCTTACACTTCCCCCTCCCTGTGTCCTCAAGTCCAGTCTCTAAGTCTGCATCTTTATTCCTGTCATGCATCTAGATTCTTCAGAAACTTCTTGATATTTTTTTATAGATTCCATATATATGTGTTAGCATATGGTATTTGTTTCTCTTTCAGACTTACTTCACTCTGTATGACAGACTCTTGTCCCATTCTCCTCACTATAAATAACTCAATTTTTTCTTTTTATGGCTGAGTAATATTCCACTGTATATATGTGCCACATCTTCTTTATCCATTCATCTGTTGATCGAGACTTTGGTTGCTTCCATGTCCTGGCTATTGTAAATAGAGCTGCAATGAATATTGTGGTACATGACTCTTTTTGAATTATGGTTTACTCAGGGTATATGCCCAGTAGTGGGATTGCTGGGTGGTATGGTAGTTCCATTTTCAGTTTTTTTAAGGAAGCTCCATATTGTTCTCCATAGTGGCTGTATCAATTTATATTCCCTCCAACAGTGCAAGAGGGTTCCCTTTTCTCCACACCCTCTCCAGAATTTATTGTTTGTAGATTTTTTGATGATGGCCATTCTGACTGGTGTGAAGAGATACCTCATTGTAGCTGTGATTTGCATTTCTCTAATGATTAGTGATGTTAAGCATCCTTTCATGTGTTTGTTGGCAATCTCTATATCCTCTTTGGAGAAATGTCTATTTAGGTCTTCTGCCCATTTTTGGATTAGGTTGTTTGTATTTTTGATATTGAGCTGCATGAGCTGCTTGCAAATTTGGAGATTAATCCTTTTTTGTGGCTTCATTTGCAAATATTTTCTCGCATTCTGAGGGTTGTCTTTTTGTTTGTTTATAGTTTCCTTTGCTGTGCAAAAGCTTTGAAGTTTCATTAGGTCCCATTTGTTTATTTTTGTTTTTATTTCCATTTCTCTAGGAGGTGGGTCAAAAAGATCTTGCTGTGATTTATATCATAGACTGTTCTGTCTGTGTTTTCCCCTAAGAGGTTTATAATGTCTGGCCTTACATTTAGGTATTTAATTCATTTTGAGTTTATTTTTGTGTATGGTGCTAGGGAGTGTTCTAATTTCATTCTTTTACATGTAGCTGTCCATTTTTCCCAGCACCACTTATTGAAGAGGCTGTCTTTTCTCCATTGTATATTCTTGCCTCCTTTATCAAAAATAAGGTGACCATATGTGCATCGGTTTATCTCTGGGTTTTCTATCCTGTTTCATTGATCTCTATTTCTGTTTTTGTGTCAGTACCATACTGTCTTGATTACTGTAGTTTTGTAGGGTAATATGAAGCTAAGGAGCCTGATTTCTCTAGATCCAGTTTTCATTCTCAAGATTGCTTTGGGTATTCGGGATCTTTTGTGTTTCCATATCTACTAGAGCTAATGAATTTGGTAAAGTAGCAGGATACAAAATTAAAGCACAGAAGTCTCTTGCATTCCTATACACTAATGATGAAAAATCTGAAAGAGAAATTAAGAAAACCCTTCCACTTACCACTGCAACAAAAAGAATAAAATACCTAGGAGTGAACCTACCTAAGGAGACAAAGGAGACAAAAGACCTATATGCAGAAAACTGTATGACACTGATGAAAGGAATTAAAGATGATACAAACAGATGGAGAGATATACCACGTTCTTGGATAGGAAGAGTCAACATTGTGAAAATGACTATACTACCCAAAGCAATGAACAGATACAGTAAAATCCTTATCAAATTACCAATGGCATTTTCCACAGAACTAGAACTCTTCACCACTTTCTTAATGCCAGCTCCCAAACAGTCATAAAATGCCTAGCAGCACTGAGTGTGGCATCATGCTTCTTTCTTCAAATCTAATAAGAGCAAAAGTGTTTCCTTTTACAAGAGATTAAAAGTGTATTCCTGCATTCTGATTGGGCCAAATGAGATCAAGTGCCCATTCCTGGATCTTTAATAGTGACCAGGGAAATGCCATATTCCATGTCTTGATTATTATAAGGCACACCTGGAGACAGAGGTGAAGCCAGCTTTCTCTGATTTCATAGGAAAAAGCCAGAAGTAATGAATATTTTTGTATGCAATCAACAGTATAAAAATGTATGTATGTGTCTATAAATGAACAATTTCTAGAGGAGTAAACAGGAAGCTATAGAGGGTTATTTCTTTGAAGGAATGGAATTATATGGATTTGTGGAGAAATTAAATTTTCATTATATAATACCATTTTTGTTCCTTGAATTTTTATTGTAAGTATCAGTTATTTTCATAACTTAAAAATATTATAGAATAATACTTAAGGTATAACCCCATTTCTTTTAAAACATTTGAATGCTTATATGATCATATAAGTTTGCATATGCAAAACAAGTGCTTTGCCAGGGTACATATCATGTTTTACAAACAGCTACCTAAAAGCTGTGACATAATGTTATGAGGAAAGACTGCATAATATGTTAAAACACAGTTTCTTTCAGTACTAGTTGCTTTTTAATCCAATCCTTTGTTGAGTGTGTGTGTTGAGGGAGGGGCAGTTTGTCATTGTCACTGTGCATTCAGCAACATCTCTCTCCTCTCCCGTTAGATACTAGTAGCACTTTCATCATTTTGTGACAACTAGAAAGGCTCTAGATGTTGCCAAAAGACCCTTGGGACAAATCTCAAATCTCTCCAGTTAAGAACACATCTATATAGATTATAGTAAATAATATATAGATTATAACAAACGTGTTTTGTTTAAATAACTGAGATAATTTTAGAAAGAGTAGGTGAATTCAGCAGATTATATTATGCTCTTTCACCACATACATCTTTAGATATCTACCATAATCTTGTAATCCAACCTTATGTTTTATTTTTGCCTTCACTGTGACTATTTATATCTTGCTCATGCCTTTAAATATTCCCATTAAAGAAATCCACTTTCAAAAAACATTGTTGACTAAATTTTGTGTTTGCCAAATGATAATTATAGAACTTTTTTTCTTTTTTGGGGTGGTACTGTGTTGGTTCTTCGTTTCTATGTGTGGGCTTTCCCTAGTTGTGGCGAGTGGGGGCCACTCTTAATCACGGTGCATGGACCTCTCACTGGCGTGGCCTCTCTTGTTGTGGAGCACAAGCTCCAGACGTGCAGGCTCAGTAGTTGTGGCTCATGGGCTTAGTTGCTCCATGGCATGTGGGATCTTCCCAGGCCAGGGCTCGAACCCGTGTCCCCTGCATTGGCAGGCAGATTCTCAACCACTGTGACACCAGGGAAGCCCAGAACTTTTAACTACATAATTTTAAAGAATCTCATGATTCTTAAAATAGCAATTAGAGTCTAATGGCAAATTTATTTTCTATAAAACAGAATGACGTTAATTTAAGAGAGAAATAATCACAAGACTGTTGTAATCGTTTTTATAAACATCAGTTTTAGGTACATATCATTAATTGTCCAACTAGAGAAAAATAAAATAAATTGTTAAAAATAAAATATATGATAAACATAATGGTAAAGGTGAAAATGTTTTCTCACACCTTATTTAATCAAGACTCACTCCCAGTTTTTAGTTTTTATTTGTTCTTTACTTAACATTCACCATAGAATCTTTAGACCACTTCCCTGTTGATTTACAAAATTTTCAGCAGAGTGACAAAGGACAAACACAATTGTGGTATAAAAAGGTCATAACATTTAATAAATGTTCTTTAGCATTTTAACAAAGTTTAAGCCCAGCAAGGTGCTGAAACTTGAGAATAAATGGAATTTGATATTTTTGAAAGATTTTACTTGAGCAAAGGAAAGAATTTTAAGCAAGATAAGTTGTAATAACAAAATAGTTAGCATTTATGGAACTATTAATATACTCTAGGCAATGTTCTAAATACCTTCATTAGATTTTGTAATTAATCTTCACAATAATCTGGTGGAACAAATACTATTATTATTCCCATTTTACAGATGAGCTGTAAAGAGAAGTTATATAAATGGATAAGTCACATGATTAACAAATTACAGATCCAAGGTTTAAATTCCAGAGTTCATACTTCTAAAGGCTATGCTTTATTGATGAGTAATTTAAATTTGCAATTGGAGAGGGCAAAGGAAGGGGAAAATTTTTCCAGTGCGGTTTGATTAAAATAATTTAATTGGGTATGATGTACATTGTATTGACATTTTGGATTTACATATTGCTTTTAAAACTAATTTATAGTTGATATTCCAAAATGTTATTCTATCATAAATGTTATTCCATCATATTTTTTTAGTATGGATTAAAGTAATATAAAATAATCTAAATTGCTAACAATTTAATCATCTTCTCATCCTTGACTTCAACCACAATTATTTCTTTAGACAAAATAAAAGTGAACATTTCCTACATATACTATTAATACTTTATATTTATATGTAAATAAATGTAGTAATTTGACAATTATATTTCCATCAGTTAGTTCATTTATATGTCATATTAACTCAATAAGACAGAAAGTAAATTGTCATGCTCATTTTACCAACATATTAGTACTAAATCAGAGGGAAGTAATGATTGCTCAGGATCCATTGCATGCTGGTAGATGCAGTACTAGAATTCATGCTTCCTAATCTTACTACTGTCTTCTTAAAACACTTTGCTTCCCAATACACCCTCATATAAACATGTATAGGATAGCTAGGGGTGGCACAGTATTTCTGCCAGTTTTGCCATGAGCCAGTCTGGCAATCTTAAGTGTGTTGGTCAAAAGGAGAAACTGAATTGACCTTTTATTCATGGGAAACACTGATTTTGTATTGAGATATTCCCAGAAGGCTAGTGACACATGTACCTAACAGAAGCAAACTTAAATCCTCTTTGGAAAAATATATGACCATTCTGAAACTCAAAACAATTCTACAGTTTTGAAATACAATAATATCAAGACAATCTAAAATAATCAGGTGTTTAGCAACATGAATAAAAACAAAAAGAGTAGAGACTATTCAAACAGATCCCTAAAGGGAGGTCTATGTATTGGATTCATAAAATACTACTTAAAGATAAATATATTTACAATTTTCAAGGAGTGAAATAAATTGAAAACTATTCTCTCAAAGAGAGTAGGGGTGGAAATTGGCTGGGAAGAATCAAGAAGGACCTATCTGGTGTAATTGTAATTTCTGTATTTTAATAGATTTCTGCATGGACCAGAACTCATAAGTAGTGTACTTAAAATTTGTGTATTTTATTACGTATGGCACTGTCCACAAATGAAAATAATAAATAAATAATAAGTATTTATTGAACTCTATGTAATTATAAGTGTGCTGAAATATTTGGCCATAAGTGAAGTGATGTCTTTAAAATGAAGCACAAATAAAGTAGATTGATGAATGTCTATAGAGATGGATAGAAGGATAGTTACATGACTAGCAATTTTAGTAAAATATTAATTGAGGAATGTAGGTAGTGCATTAAGGTTGTTTATGATAAAATTCTTTCAGCTTTCTGTACGTTTGAAAATTTTTTAAAAGAAAATGTTGGGGAAATACAAATATAAAATTCTATGAATATAATTCATCACATTAGAAGTTCATCAGTTTTATCTAATAGATGCAAAGAAAAATTTTCATGAATTCATGATAAAAACACTTAGCAAAAAAAAAAATCAAAGGAAACTATTAATTTGGTTTAAAATATCTACAACTAATATTTTAATACACTATTTGCATATTAATAAAATGTTTAAAGGTTTCCCATAGAGGGCAGGAATAAGACAAGGATGCCTGAAATCACAAATTTTATTACCCATTTTACTTGGAAGTATTGCCAGTACAGATATATATATATATATATATATATATATATATATACACACACACACACACACACACACATATATCTAATTAAATATATAATAATAAAATTATTTATTAAATATATATTATTAAATATATAATATATAACGTTAAAATTGAGAAAAAAACAGATACTGTTTTCAAATGATATGGTTTTGTACATAAAGTGTACAAAAGGTAAATTATTAGAATCAATTGTTAAATTTTAATTATCCTTGAATTATTCCTTAATATTATCTAGAAGATAATATAGCATAATATTTAAATAACCTTGGGGTAGGTTAGATTTTTTTAAACAATACATAAAATGAACTAATCATAAAAGACAAGGTTTATATAGTGTCCTTAAATAAAAATAAGAAGATATTCATTAAGAGAATGAAGAGATGTCAAAGAGTGGGAGAAGATATTTGTAATATAAATAATTGAAAAGATGCTTTATAAATACTTATAATTCAAAAACAAAAAAGACAAACAGCCCAAAAGTAAAAAGGTAAGTACATAGAATAGATATTTTCAAAAGAAGCTATCTGAATTGCTCAGGGTTCTCCAGAGGAACAAAACCACAGAACTAATAGAGTATATGTATATATTGTATATATATTCTCTCTCTCTCCCTATCTATCAATCCTCTATCTATCTATCTATCTATCATCTATATGAGAGAGGTGGAAATAGAAAGAGAAAATGATTTTTTTTAAGGGATTTGCTCACACAATTGTAGAGTTGTAGGGGCTGACTAATCCAAGATCTGCCAGGTAAGCTGGCAAGCTGAAGACCCAAGCAAGAGTTGATGCTGCGATTTAAGTCCAAACACAGTCTAATGACAGAATTATCTCCTTCTGGAGTTTTCAATATTTTTCTATTAAAGCCACCAGCTGATTGGATGAGGCTCATCCACATTATAAAGGGTAATCTGTGTTACTCAAAGTCTACTGATTTAAATGTTAATCTAATCTAAAAAATATCATCACAGAAACATCTAGAATAATGTTGGAAGAAATATCTGGGCACCATGAATTATTCAATTTGACACATAAATTAACCATTGCACTATCCAAGTGGCCAATGAACATATGCATCCTGCTACTAATAAGGAAAAAGCTAATTTAAATGACAATGAGAAACTAACACACACACACCACAATGACTAAAATTTGGGGGAAGATGTGGAATTGTGAATACATACAATTTGCAGAAAAAGATATTATCTACTGAAGGTAAATTGTATATTCCCCATGAGCTAGAAATTCCACTTCTAAGTATATACCCAATTGAAATGTGTGTACCAAGAGGAACATACAAAAGTGTTCAAAATACTGCTATCCTTAATACATCCAAACTGGAAATGACCCAAAAGCCCATCATCAAGAAAAGGGATAAACTAATTGTGGTATATTTCTACAATGAAGTGTTACAGAACAATTAAAATGATTGAATAATAGTTAATGCAACAACATGTTTGAATCTTAACAATGTAACTTTAAGCAAAATAATCTAGTCACAAAAAATGTATTCTGCATCATTGAATCCAGTTATATAAATTTCAAGCAACAGGCAAACTAAAGCTACACTATTATGTTTAGAAGTACATGCTTAGAAAAATAAGGAAGAAAAACAAGGAAGTGATTCATATACAAGTGAGCATAGTTATTATATTTGAGAGAATGGAGGGAGTACTAATGAGGGGGCAGGATTTAAGGGAGATTATGTGGAGATGTCAATACATTTTTTTTGACCTGGTTGTATTCTGCACAGGTGTTTTTAATTGGTAATGAAATCAAATGTATCTCATCTATTTTTTTTCCTTCTTTCTTACCTTTCCTCTTCCATTACCTTCTCCAGCTAAATACTCCAATAATTGAGCTATAATTTATATGCATTACTCTATTTTTAGGCACTCTTCAGGATATTCAGATGTCTTCAGTTTCTGAGAATGTAAGTTATAATTGTCCACGCCACCTGTAGTTGCTAAAATGTTTCTCATTGAAAAACATGCTTTTAGCACATTGTAAATCAGCCTAATTTTATTTCTCAATGCACAGACTCATATTCATACCTATAGTAACTTATTAAATGAACTTTGGCTCCTGATCCCCCTGCCCCCTTCATGCTGTCACATAGATTATGAGAACATGACACAAGTTCAAGTAGCCCAACAGTCCTCTCCTGGAAAGTAGACAGAGCTATATATACCAAGCACGGTACATTCATGACTACTCCAAAACACTAAAACAAAGGATATTAAGAATTCATCCTCATAGTTTAATTTCCTGAGTTCATTTTTCCTTTAGATTCTCATTTCTTTTTACTGAGTCTTCACCATATGTACAGTTTCCTTTTATTTATATTTTCTATTATCAACAAGATGTTAGAACTGATAGTTCTGTGAACTTTCTTTCCACCATTTTTAAAAAAGTTTTTGAATTTGGAATGTGTAACACAAACTTCCATTTCTTTGTTAGATGAGGTTGTATTCTTCTCATATTCCATCTGTGAGCTGAAAATAAAGTATTCCTTATCTTCCTCTTTCAGAGGGATCAAAAGTGTATTATCTTTGAAAAATTATGGTAATAATTCAGGGATTCAGAAAGTATATAGAGAAGTTAAAGTTTATACTATGATTGCAAATTAAATAAGAATCCACAGCAGTATTGCCATGGTGGGAGAAAGGCATCAGGATATGAATGAAAACATAAGAAATATTTTATAATATACAAGATCAAAATTTCCAAGAAAACCATGCCTAAATTGTAGTTAGTTTTGTAAAGCTTTTGGTTAGTTAAATAATGGGTAATGATACCTATAACTTTTGAATTTTTGTGAGGATTATTGGAATAACATATAGAAAATACCTGGCACAGCACTTAGCATTCAGTAGTGGCTTAATAAATATTTGCCTCTCTTCCATTAGAACTGTTAATTTGGATAAATTATACTGATTGAGGCCAAAGAACCTCTCTTGGTTCAAAAGCGGGAATCCACATTTGAAAATTATAGTGATTTTCAGTTATCTTTTGCATGTTATGTAAGATAGTAAAACATTAAGGATGGATGTTTATGTGGAAGGCAAGAAAATGACTGTAAGTGAATATTTCCAGATTCCAAATAAATTTTTGAGGCTTAGGAAGGAGAAATCAGAATTCCTGGGAATTCTTAAAATCATGAGTTATGTATTTTTTTGTCAGTTTGATACTATGTATCTCAGAGTGTTCCTCCTTGAGTTTATCCTGCCTGGGACTCTCTGCATATCCTGGACTTGGGTGACTGTTTCGTTTCCCATGTTAGAGAAGTTTTCAGCTATTTATATTATCTCTTCAAATATTTTCTCGGGTCCCTTCGCTCTCTCTTCTTCTTCTTCTGGGACCCCTATGATGCGAATGTTGGTATGTTTAATGTTGTCCCAGAGGTCTCTTAGGCTGTCTTCATTTCTTTTCATTTTTTTTCTTTATTCTGCTCTGCAGCAATGATTTCCAGTATTCTGGCTTCCAGCTTCCTTATCTGTTCTTCTGCCTCAGTTATTCTGTTATTGATTCCTTCTAGTGTATTTTTCATTCCAGTTATTGTGCTGTTCATCTCTGTTTGTTTGTTTTTAGTTCTTCTAGGTCTTTGTTAAACATTTCTTGAATCTTCTCAATCCTTGCCTCCATTCTTTGCCAAGATCCTGGATCATCTTCACTATCATTATTCTGAATTATTTTTGGAGAAGGTTGCCTATCTCCACTTCATTTAGTTGTTTTTCTGGGGTTTTATCTTGTTCCTTCATCTGGGACATAATCTTCTGCCTTTTCATTTTGTCTAACTTTCCCTGATTGTGGTTTTTGTTCTGCAGGCCACAGGATTGTAGCTCTTATTGCTTCTGCTGTCTGCCCTCTGGTGGATGAGGCTATCTAAGAGGCTTGTGCAAGCTTCTTGATGGGAGTGGCTGGTGGTTTGTAGGGCTGGTTCTTGTCACTCTCATGGGCAGGGCCCACCAGTAAAACTTTAATCCTCTTGTCTGCTGATGGGTGGGGCTATGTTCCCTATCTATCAGTTGTTTGGCCTGAGGCAACCCAGCACTGGAACCTACAGGCTGTTTGCTGTGGTTAATGGTGGCCTCTGGGAGGTCAATGAGTAATTCTCAGAACTGCCGTTGCCACTGTCCTTGTCCCTTCAGTGAGCCACAGCCACCCCCCTGCCTCTGCAAGAGACATTCCAGTGCTAGCAGGTAGGTCTAGTCCAGTCTCTTATGAGGTTTAGGCAGGAGATAGATGGGCCCCAGGCTGAACAATTTCTCCCCTGTGGACAGAAAATCCATAATAGCAGAAACTCCATAAAAGCAGGATGATGGAGGAGGCTGGGCCCTCCCCAGATAAGAGATAAAAACCACATATTCCTCATTCTTGAAGTCAAGGAGGCCTTCTCAACTTCACATGCACAGAAAGGCTCCTTGGAGGTCAAAAAATGAGGAGGTGCCACCCCATAGTAAGTGATGTCAACTACCTATATTCCTCTTCTCTAGAATCCATCTTGGCTAAGAGATGCACATGCACACATGGGAGGACCCTGAGATATACTATATACGGCTTCAGAACCATGAAAAGCAAGATGACTGGCCAAAGGAAACCCTGAAGAAATGCCCCATAAATGTGATTCAATCTATCATGAGGGTGTAAATCTCTCTCTTTGCCCACCTGTGTGTCTATCCACACATACTGTATGCTTTTTCTTCCTAATAAACACTTTACTTGCTTCATTACTTTCCATCTCTATATGGAAATTCTTTTCTACACAGCTGATGGGCCAGGGCCTTGTCACTGGCCACTGGTCCCTGATGGTCTGGTGGCTAGGATTCGGCACTCTCACTGCCACAGCCTGACCTCAGTTTCTGGCCAGAAACCGAAATCCTGCTTTAAGCTGCTGCAGGATGAGGCCACCAGAGATCAAGGTTACTGCTCCCTCCCCCTGGGTCCTGGTGTGCACAAGACTTTGTGTGTACCCTCCAAGAGTGGAGCCTCTGTTTTCCCCAGTCCTGTGGAAGTCCTGTAATCAAATCTCACTGGCCTTCAAAGCCATATTCTCTGGGGATTCCTCCTCCTGTTGCCAGATCCCCAGGCTGGGAAGGTTGGCATGGGGCTCAGAACCTTCAGTCCAGTGGGAGAACTTTTGTGGTATAATTACTCTCCAGTTTGTGGGTCGCCCACCCGGCTGTTATGGGATTTGATTTTATCGCGATTATGCCCCTCCTACCTTCTCACTGTGGCTTCTGCTTTGTCTTTGGATGTAGGGTATCTTTTTTGGTGTGTTCTAACATCTTCCTGCAGATGGTTTTTCAACAGTTAGTTGTAATTCCAGTGCTCTTGCAAGAAGGGGTGACTGCATGTCCTTTTACTCAGCTATCTTGAACCAATCTCTCATGAGTTATGTATTTTTTATAACATTTTACTTACATGTTTTTAAATAATAATTATTGATCTTAATAATAAACAGGGAGTCATTTTTTTTCCTATGATAGAGTTACAGTAAAAGTTCCCGACACACTTTTCATAGAAAAAGATAAAAATATAAATGCATGTGTTACTATTATCATGAGCCAATGTAATATGAAAATATTATACACGCTCAATAACATGTAAAAATATCTTCCTAATATAGACATTATAATGTTTCTTCTTTTTTCATATTTTAATACTAAATAAATGCCAAATAAAAAATTTTGACATTCAAAATGTCAAAAATCATACAGAAAACATTTAATATTTAAAAGTAATTCATAATATTAAATTTTAAAATATACAAAGCATGCATTGCTCTGTTTTATATACTTGATTTTTGTAACATTGCAAACATTCCAGACAGAAAATTTTATTTCATTCTGCATTGACATTGGTTGAATTGTTAAGAATGCATTTGAAATATCCTCCAGTTAGTGATTAACGTTGATGTTGCTTCAGATTTTGTTTGTTTGCCCTGATTTTGGTTTTGTAATTGATATTAACATAGCTATTTCTAATTTAAATTTAACAAGTTTCTGATATTTTTATAAAGTATCCTACAACAACACTCATATCTTCTCTTGGCATCTCTTCTGATAAAGCATTTACAAGGAACTGTGGCCTATTGAAAATATTCAAACACTGGAAAACATCAGCAAATATTATTGGGTAATATTAAAATAACTGAAAATTCAAATCCACTGGCAAGGTTAATAGCACTATGTGGAATCATTTGTCAAAATTGCCAATTTAAAGACTTACTTTGCTTCCAAATCTTATTTCTTGGAGATTCACTTATAAGACTTGTATAAAGTAAATTATGCACATACATTTATTTTCTTTTCAAAAATTATTCACTCTTAGCAACATACAAGGCAACAAGTACACATTTATAACATACCAACAGTAACAAGAAAGAATGACTGAATAGATTATGACTGCTTCCTTCCTGTGTGTTCTGTGTCCCTAGAAATATTAAACTTAACATTGATTCAGCAAGTCAGTGTTGTCTCTTCTTGCCTTCAATTTTATGTTAGTGGATACCATAGAAACTGTAACATTTTTATGTTAATTCCAAAGCTTTACTTCTCACAGGAGATTTATAATATTTTTTCCTGTTTTCCAATTTCTCAAGCAATTTTTCTGTGTCCCATAGTTAGAAAAACATCAAGAAATGCTTAGAGAGAATTTTTTTCATAGAATCACTAATTACGGTGACCAATGAAGCTGAGCTTGGATTACATTTTGTATTTAATATGACCCCAAGAAATAACACTTGTATTACATACTTGAGTAAATCTAGAGTATAAGTGCATATTACTTGGGTTGCCAGTTCAGTTGGGCAATGGAGAAAAAGAAAACGTATTTTATCACACTCTCTTCCAAATAAGTGGTCTAACCACTCTGACCTCATAAATCAGGTTTTCAATCCCAAGAACTGGCTCTATGTGAGAACAGAAAATACTGGAGCAGAACTGTCAAAAGTTTATGGTGTATAATACTGCTGCTTTCAGACAATGTTTTCTCTGGGCTCATTCTAATGTTAGTTGAATATTGTACATTTTTATACCTAGATAAGTAGTTGTTCATATGAAAGTTAGAAAGTGGCTATCTTTTTTGCTAAATATCCTTCTATTGTATTTGTTCAAAGATCTTTGCAAATAAAAACCAGAAAACTATTGATATTATTGTTTCAGCCCCAAGATACTACTAAATATTTCCAGACTCCTTTCTATGTACAGTCAACATTCTTTCTTTCTATATCTGAACCTCCTACACACACTCTTTTGATGTAAAAACTCCAGGCAAAAAAAAAAAAAATCTCATTTCATGCATGTTTGTTTAAACCTTTTAAAAATAAATGATATAGGTCAAAAGAAGCCGTATAGGGGAGTTCCAAGAAGATGGCAGAAGAGTAAGACACGGAGATCACCTTCCTCCCCACAAATACAACAGAAATACATCTACACGTGGAACAACTCCTACAGAACACCTACTGAACGCTGGCAGAAGACCTCAGACCTCCCAAAAGGCAAGAAACTCCCCATGTACCCGGGTAGGGCAAAAGAAAAAAGAATAAACAGAGACAAAAGGATAGGGAAGGGACCTGCACCAGTGGGAGGGAGCTGTGAAGGAGGAAAGGTTTCCACACAATAGGAAGCCCCTTCTCTGGCTGAGACTGCAGGTGGCAGAGGGGGGAAGCTTCAGAGCCACGGAGGAGAGCGCAGCAACAGGGGTGCGGAGGGCAAAGCAGAGAGATACCCGCAGAGAGGATCAGTACCGACTAGCACACACCAGCCCGAGAGGCTTGTCTGCTCACCCACCAGGGCGGGCGGGGCTGGGAGCTGAGACTCCGGCTTTAGTCGGAGAGCAGGGAGAGGACTGGTGTTGGCTGCGTGAACACAGCCTGAAGGGGTTAGTGCACCACGGCTAGCCGGGAGGGTGTCTGGAGAAAAGTCTGGACCTGCCAAAGAGGCAAGAGACTTTTTCTTCCCTCTTTGTTTTCTGGGGTGCGAGGAGAGGGGATTAAGAGTGCTGCTTAAAGGAGCTCCAGAGACGGGCGCGAGCCGCAGCTAAAAGCGTGGACCCCAGAGATGCTAAGGCTGCTGCTGCTGAAACCAAGAAGCTTGTGTGCGAGCACAGGTCACTATCCACATCCACCTTCCGGGGACCCTGGGCAGCCCACCACTGCCAGGGTCCCGGGGTCCAGGGACAACTTCCCCTGGAGAGCACATAGCACCTCAGGCTGGTGCAATGTCACGCCGGCCTCTGTCGCCTCAGGCTTGCCCCACACTCCGAGCCCCTCCCTTCCTTCGGCCTGAGTGAGCCAGAGTCCCCAAAGCAGCTGCTCCTTTAAACCCGCCCAGTCTGAGCGAAGAACAGACGCCCTCTGGCGACCTACATGCAGAAGCAGTGCCAAATCCAAAGCAGAGCCCAGGGAGCTGTAAGAACAAAGAAGAGAAAGGGAAATCTCTCCCAGCAGACTCAGAAGCAGTGGATTAAAGATCCACAATCAACTTGATGTACCCTGCATCTGTGGAATACATGAATAGACAACGAATCATCTCAAATTGAGGAGGTGGATTTTGAGAGCAAGAATTATGATTTTTTCCACTCTTCCTCTTTTTGTGAATGCGTAAGTGTATGTTTCTTGTGAGATTTTGTCTGTATATCTTTGCTTCCACCATTTGTCCTAGGGTTTGCTCTGTCCGTGTTTTTTTTTTTAATTTATTTTAACAATTATTTTTTATTTTAATAACTTTATTATATTTTATCTTACTTTATTTTATTTTATCTTCTTTCTTTCTTTCTTTCCTTCCTTCCCTCCTTTAGACAACCAATCATCCCAAATTGAGGAGGAGGACTTTGAGAACAAGATTTATGATTTTTTCCCCTTTTCCTCTGTTTGTGAGTGTGTATGTGTATACTTCTGTGTGACATTTTGTCTGTGTAGATTTGCTTCAACCATTTGTCCTAGGGTCCTATCTGTCCGTGTTTTGTTGTTTTTTAAAAAAAATTTTTCTTAATAATTATTTTTTATTTTAATAAATTTATTATATTTTAACTTACTTTATTTTATTTTACTTTATCTTCTTTCTTTCTTTTTTTTCCTTCCTTCCCTCCATCCTTGCTTCCATCCTCCCTCCCTCTACTTTTTCTCCCTTTTTTTCTAAGCCATGTGGATGAAAAGCTCTTGGTGCTGCAGCCAGGAGACAGTGTTATGCCTCTGAGGTGGGAGAGCCAACTTCAGGACACTGCTCCACAAGAGACCTCCCAGCTCCACATAATATCAAATGGCGGAAATCTCCCAGAGAGCTCCATCTCAACACCAGCAGCCAGCTTCACTCAACGACCAGCAAGCTACAGTGCAGGACACCCTATGCCAAACAACAAGCACAGCAGGAGCACAAACCCACCCATTAACAGAGAGGCTGCCTAAAATCAAAATAAATCCACAGACACCCCAAAACACACCACCAGACGTGGACCTGCCCACTAGAGAGACAAGATCTAGCCTCATACACCACAACACAGCCACTAGTCCCCTCCGTCAGGAAGCCTACACAACCCACTGAACCAACCTTAGCCACTGGAGACAGACATCAAAAACAACGGGAACTATGAAACTGTAGCCTGCAAAAAGCAGACCCCAAACACACTAAGGTAAGCAAAATTAGAAGACAGGAAAACACACAGCAGTTGAAGTAGCAAGATAAAAACCCATCAGACCTAACAAATGAAGAGTAAATAGGCAGTCTACCTGAAAAATAATTCAGAATAATGATAGAGAAGATGATCCAAAATCATGGAAATAGAATAGGTAAAATGCAAGAAACATTTAACAAGGACCTAGAAGAAATAAAGATGAAACAAGCAATGATGAACAACAAAATAAATGAAATTAAAAATACTTTTGATGGGATCATTAGCAGAATAACTTGGGCAGAAGAAAGGATAAGCAACCTGGAAGATAAAATAGTGGAAATAAATACTGCAGAGCAGAATAAAAAACAAAGGAATGCAAAGAACTGAGGACAGTCACAGAGATCTCTGGGACAACATTAAATGCACCAACATTCAAATTATAGGGGTTCCAGAAGAAGAAGAGAAAAAGAAATGGACTGAGAAAATATGTGAAGAGATTACAGTTGAAATCTTACCTAATATGGGAAAGGAAATAGTTAATCAAGTCCAGGAAGCACAGAGAGTCCCATACAGGATAAATCCAAGGAGAAACACGCCAAGACACATATTAATCAAACTATCAAAAATTAAGTACAAAGAAAACATATTAAAATCAACAAGGGAATAACAACAAATAACACACAAGGGAATCCCAATAAGGTTAACAGCTGATCTCTCAGCAGAAACTCTACAAGCCAGAAGGTACTGGCAAGACATATTTAAACTGATGAAGGAGAAAAACCTGCAAGCAAGATTACTCTACCCAGCAAGGATCTCATTCAGATTTGATGGAGAAATTAAAACCTTTACAGACAAGCAAAAGCTGAGAGAGTTCAACACCAGCAAACCAGCTTTATAACAAATACTAAAGGAACTTCTACAGGCAAGAAACACAAAAGAAGGAAAAGACCTACAATAACAAACACAAAACAATTAAGAAAATGGGAATAGGAACATACATAGCAATAATTACCTTAAATGCAAATGGACTAAATGCTCCCACCAAAAGACACAGATTGGCTGAATGGATCCAAAAACAAGATCCATATATATGCTATGTACAAGAGACCCACTTCAGACATAAAGACACATACAGACTGAAAGTAAGGGGATGGAAAAAGTTATGTCATGCAAACGGAAACCAAAAGAAAGCTGGAGTAGCAATTCTCTTATCAGACAAAATAAACTTCAGAATAAAGACTATTAGAAGAGACAAAGAAGGACACTACATAATGATCAAGGGATCGATCCAAGAAGATATAACAATTGTAAATATATATGCACCCAACCTAGGAGCACCTCAATACATAAGGCAAATACTAACAGCCATAAGAGGGGAAATCGACAATAACACATTCATATTAGTGGACTTTATCACCACACTTTCACCAATGGACAGATCATCCAAAATGAAAATAAATAAGGAAACACAAGCTTTAAATGATACATTAAACAAGATGGACTTAATTGATATTTATAGGACATTCCATTCAAAACAACAGAAAAAAGATTTTTCTCAAGTACTCATGGAACATTCTCCAGGATAGATCTTATCTTGGGTCATAAATCAAGCCTTGGTAAATTTAAGAAAATTGAATTTGTATCAAGAATCTTTTCTGACAACAATGCTATGAGACTAGATATCAATTACAGGAAAAGATCTGTAAAAAATACAAACACATGGAGGCTAAACAATACACTACTTAATAATGAAGTGATCACTGAAGAAATCAAAGAGGGAATTAAAAAAAATACCTAGAAACAAATGACAATGGAGACACGACTACCCAAAACCTATGGGATGCAGCAAAAGCAGTTCTAAGAGGGAATTTTAGAGCAATACAATCCTACATTAAGAAACATGAAACATCTCAAATAAGCAACCTAACCTTGCACCTAAAGCAATTAGAGAAAGAAGAACAAAAAAACCCCTAAAATTAGCAGAAGTATAGAAATCATAAAAATCATATCAGAAATAATTGAAAAAGAACTGAAGGAAATGATAGCAAAGATCAATAAAACTAGAAGCTGGTTCTTTGAGAAGATAAACAAAAGTGAAAAGCTATTAGCTGGATTCATCAAGAAAAAAAGGGAGAAGACTCAAATCAATAGAATTAGAAATGAAAAAGGAGAAGTAACAACTGACACTGTAGAAATAAAAAAGATCATGAGATATTACTACAAGCAACTCTATGCCAATAAAATGGACAAGCTGGAAGAAATGGACAAATTCTTAGAAATGCACAACGTTCCAAGACTGAATAAGGAAGAAATAGAAAATATGAACAGACCAATCACAAGCACTGAAACAGAAACTGTTCCAACAAACAAATCTTCCAACAAACAAAAGCACAGGACCAGATGGCTTCACAGGCAAATGCTATCAAACATTTAGAGAAAAGTTAACACCTCTCCTTCTCAAACTCTCCCAAAGTACAGCAGAGGGAGGAATACTCCCAAATTCCATCTATGAGGCCACCATCACCTTGATACCAAAACCAGACAAGGATGTCAAAAAGAAAGGAAACTACAGGCCAATATCACTTATGAATATCGATGCAAAAATCCTCAACAATATACTAGCAAACAGAATCCAACAGCACATTAAAAGGATCATACACCATGTTCAATTTGGGTTTATTCCAGGAATGAAAGGATTCTTCAATATATGCAAATCAATGAACGTGACACACCATAGTAACAAATTGAAGGAGAAAAAATATATGATCATCTCAATAGATGCAGAGAAAGCTTTTGACAAAATTCAACACCCATTTATGATAAAAACCCTGCAGAAAGTAGGCATAGAGGGAACTTTCCTCAACATAGTAAAGGCTATATATGAGAAACCCACAGCCAACATCATCCTCAATGGTGAAAAACTGAAAGCATTTCCACTAAGATCAGGAACAAGACAAGGTTTCCCACTTTCACCACTCTTATTCAACATAGTTTTGGAAGTTTTAGCCACAGCAATCAGAGAAGTAAAGGAAATAAAAGGAATCCAAATCGGAAAAGAAGAAGTAAAGCTGTCACTGTTTGCAGATGACATGGTACTACACATAGAGTATTCTAAAGATGCTACCAGAAAACTACTACAGCTAATCAATGAATTTAGTAAAGTAGCAGGATACAAAATTAATGCACAGAAATATCTGGCATTCCTATACACTAACGATGAAAAATCTGAAAGTGAAATCAAGAAAACACTCCCTTTTACCATTGCAACAAAAGAATAAAATATCTAGGAATAAACCTACCTAAGCAGAGAAAAGACCTGTATGCAGAAAATTATAAGGCACTCATGAAAAAAATTCAAGATGATAAAAATAGATGGAGAGATATACCATGTTCTTGGATTGGAAGAATCAACATTGTGAAAATGACTCTACTACCCAAAGCAATCTACAGATTCAATGCAATCCCTATCAAACTACCACTGGCATTTTTTTTACAGAACTAGAACAAAAAATTTCACAATTTGTATGGAAACACAAAAAAAACCCCGAATAGCCAAAGCAGTCTTGAGAACAAAAAACAGAACTGGAGGAATCAGGCTCCCTGACTTCAGACTATACTACAAAGCTACAGTAATAAAGACAGTATGGTACTGGCACAAAACCAGAAAAATAGGTAAATGGAACAGGATAGAGAGCCAGAGATAAACCCAGACACATATGGTCACCTTATATTTGATAAAGGAGGCAGGAATGTACAGTGGAGAAAGGACAGCCTCTTCATTAAATGGTGCTGGGCAAAGTGGACAGGTACATGTAAAAGTATGAGATTAGATCACTCTCTAACATGATACACAAAAATAAGCTCAAAATGTATTAAAGACCTAAATGGAAGGGTAGAAACTATCAAACTCTTAGAGGAAAACATAGGCAGATCACTCTATGACATAAAGCACAGCACGTTCCTTTTTGACCCACTTCCTAGAGAAATGGAAGTAAAAACAAAAATAAGCAAATGGGAACTAATGAAACTTCAAAGGTTTTTCACAGAAAAGGAAACCACAAACAGGACCAAAAGACAAACCTCAGAATGGGAGAAAATATCTGAAAATGAAGCAACTGACAAAGGATTAATTGCCAAAATTTATAAGCAGCTCAGTAACAAAAAAACCAAACAACCCAATCCAAAAATGGCCAAAAGACCTAAATAGACATTTCTCCAAAGAAGATATACAGACTGCCAACAAACACATGAAAGAATGTTCAGCATCATTAATCATTAGAGAAATGCAAATGAAAACTACAATGAGATATCATCTCACATTAGTCAGAATGGCCATTATCAAAAAATCTAGCAACAAAAAATGCTGGAGAGGTTGTGGAGAAAAGGGCACACTCTTGCACTGCTGGTTGGAATGTACATTAATAGAGCCACTAAGGAAAACAGTATGGAGGGTCCTTAAAAATCTAAAAATAGAACTACCATATGACCCAGCAACCCCACTACTGGGTATATACCCTGAGAAAACCATAGTTCAAAGAGTCACGTATCAAAATGTTCATTGCATCTCTATTTACAATAACCCAGAGATGGAAACAACCTAAGTGTCCATCATCGGATGAATGAATAAAGAAGATGTGGCACATGTATACAATGGAATATTACTCAGCCATAAAAAGAAACAAAATTGAGCTATTGGTAATGAGGTGTATGGACCTAGAGTCTGTCATACAGAGTGAAGTAATTCAGAAAGAGAAAGACAAATACCGTATGCTAACACATATATATGGAATTTAAGAAAAAAAATGTCATGAAGAACCTAGGTGTAAGACGGGAATAAAGACACAGACTTACTAGAGAATGGACTTGAGGATATGGGGAGTGGGAAGGGTAAGCTGTGACATAGCGAGAGAGAGGCATGGACATATGTACACTACCAAACGTAGGGTAGATAGCTATTGGGAAGCAGCCGCATAGCACAGGGAGATCATCTTGGTGCTTTGTGACCGCCTGGAGGGGTGGGATAGGGAGGATGGGAGCGAGGGTGACACAAGAGTGAAGAGATATGGGAACATATGTATATGTATAACTGATTCACTTTGTTAGAAAGCAGAAACTAACACACCATTGTAAAGCAATTATACTCCAATAAAGATGTAAAAATAAAGAAAAACAAAAGCCATGTATTAAGGGAATGAGGTGCATGTATGTAAAAAACTAGAAAAAAGTGAATGCAACATTTCATACCCAATTATTACTCCCCACGAATTCACTTCTATTGTTAATAATTTCTGATTAAAACAACTTAATACAATTGCAAGTTTAAAATTGCATTTTTTTGTCTTACAGTTATAATAGTTTTGCAATATAATCAAAAATTATTATTCTTTTTTTATAAAATTAGCCATTTGGTATCCTGGAGGTTGAAGTAGATTTAATATGTACATTTTTTTTTTTTTCAGTACCTGGGCCTCTCACTCTTGTCGTCTCTCCCGTCGCGGAGCACAGGCTCCAGACGTGCAGGTCCAGCGACCATTACTCATGGGCACAGCCGCTCCGTGTCATGTGGGATCCTCCCGGACTGGGGCACGAACCCGTGTCCCCTGCATCGGCAGGCAGACTCTCAACCACTGCACCACCAGGGAATCCCTAATATGTACTTTCTGTACAGAAGTAGATTTAATATGTATTTTCTGTGCAGATACAAAGTGCAGTTATTTCTACTCTACTACAAAATGGTCTTTGATTTCTTTGTGATGATTGGAAAACTATTTTTAGATCAGTTAACTAAATTTGTTCTTGGTTAGAGCCTTAGTCATGTGTTTCAGAGGAAATCTATAAAAAGTTGAAATAGTAATGCTTAGGCAATTAATTATTTTCACATCCCTCTATCCAATCATTTTGTTCAGAAAAAGAAACATTTGTTTTGTTCCTCCTACATATCAGGTATTGTGATAAGCATGATGTATAAGGACATTTTTCTATGAGCGGAAACTCTGACAAGGAAACTGAAGACTTTGACTTACATTTTTATAATACCAAAAGAGAAGGAAAATCAGGTGCAAAAATTTACCAGACGGTTCTATGGTAGTGGTGGCAGTGGAGGTACTGATAGGTATGAGAGGGAGTGTTTAGGAATCAATTACAACATGTTGAGTATTTAATATGAAAAGTGATTATTTAGTCAATAAACACTTTGTTCTATAAAGAAGATACCAAGACAAACAAACAAAACAAAAAAGTACACGTGTTTCTTTCTTCATTGAAATAAGCCATTTTTTGGGGGGAGGTGTCACCAAGGTTCAAATAAAGACAAAGGGGACTTTGTTTTGTTTTGTTTCTTTAAATAAGTTATTTTTTCCTTATCTTCCTGATTTCTCACCTGATGTAAAGATAACAATAAAATAAAACAAGAGCCTATGTTTTCTAAAAACAATCAAAATAATTTATTAAAAAAATCAAAAGTTTATAGTCTAAATTCCTTTTTAGTCTCATGCATTGGAGATGGATGATTTTAAAATAAAGTCATATACATAGCCCTGAATTCTCTTTAGTTTACAATTGATGAGTATGACAAGGCACACTCATCTATTACCTTTCTGCATTTCTCCCATAAAACTGTGCCTAGGTACCAGTTTCTGATCACCATCAAATTGGTGTGATGAATTAGGAGATTGGAATTGACATATATACACTAATATGTATAAAATGGATAACTAATAAAAGCATGCTGTATAAAAAATAAGTACCAAAATTTAAAAAGTGCCATTCAGTGCCATATAGAGTGTCTTCTGGGTCTACACCTTCCCTAGCATTTTTTAAAGATGACATTTAATTTTTGTAGTACCCCAAAATTAATACATTCTTCATCATTTGTTTTGCATACACAACACCATCTGCTTCTTAGATTCCCAAATGCCTTCTTGATATATTTTTCCTCCCATTCCAGAAAAGTACCACTTGTGCTACCAGGTCTCTGGAGTGCCAGCAGGAACACACAATCTTTACCAGTAATGGCATAATGAAATACATCACACACTTTACTAACAACAGGGACTCTTGTCTGCCATTCCAAGTTGATGTATGCTACCAGAAACAGCCAAGCACCTGATATTTACAGATTATATCCTCATTACGACCCCTTCCTAGAAGACTAGTAGAAAAAAAACAAAAAAGAAAAACAAAAAACAAAAAACAGTCAGGTGCCACCACCTTTTCTTAATTGTTTGAAAATGTACCATTTCTACATAACTCGACTGTGACAGAATGGTTCTTTCTCAGAAAGGGATCTTGAGTTATTTCAGTCCAACATTGTAAATAACCCAAGGTAACTTGGAATAAGCATTGTTAGTAGTACATGAAAGAAAGTTCCAAACTCTATAAGGTATAGCTATCCCTCTGGCATATTCTGGATTATTCATTCATGTACTTGCAGAATCTTATGAATGAATAGCAATAAAACTGAGGAAATAAAGGGGGCAATATGAAAACCTCTTAATAATAAAGAAGTGCTCTTAATCCAAAGTATCTCTATAATTTTATTTGTTTATTTATTTATTTATTTATTTTTAAAACATCTTTATTGGAGTATAATTGCTATACAATGGTATGTTAGTTTCTGCTTTATACATTTAGAAACACATATAAAGGTGAAAGAAGGTCATCAGTGTTAATGTTAATGAGGCACTGATTCATTTAATAATAAAAAAAACAAAAGAAAGAAATCTAATGAAAATGATAAAATTAAGTTTATCAGTGACAAGGGGAACAAAATGTGTCTCTTTGAATGGAGACTCAAAGAGGACAGCTATAGTTATGACTGATATACCTAGAATGTAGGCAATTTAAAAGTTGCAACCCCCTGAGAGAACTGAGTGGATCAGGAAAGAAAGTGTAGCCAGACCAGAATTTCAGATACTTACATAGTTGACTCCAGGCTCTACTAGATTAGAGTATGAATACAGAATCCAAGAAAGGAGACATCAAATTTCATTGCACTCTGGTAGTGGCCTAGGATAGAAGACTAGAAATAGAGAATACTTGGGCCTGAATTTACTCTAATAAGGGATTTTAAGCGACTCGAATCTGCAATTCGGTTGCTTCCCAATCTTCTGCAAGCTGCACATCCACTCTGTGCCTTTGTTTTCCCTTTCTATTGACAGACTCCTTAACCAAACTTTAGTCAGTCTTCCCTGAGCCCTCTCTGACTAGATCTCAATCTTGGTCCCCTTCCTTTCTTTGGCCTGCATAGCCCAATTTTAGCAAGAATCCTGCTAAGTCAGTTTACCAAGAATACCTCACCCTTGTTATCTGATTATCTTAGATATCTGAAAAAATTCCTCATCACCCACTCTCAGATATTTGATCATACTGACCTGCCTTAAGCAAGAATCCTATTAAGTCACTTTAGCAAGAATCCCCCTACCCTTGCTGTCCTTTTATTAATTTCCATCCACCAACAGACCAACATCCCCTACCCCACCAATCTTCACAGGTATTGCAATAGTCCTGAATAAAGTCCTCTTTACCATTTGAACAAGTGTCAAAATATTTTTAACACTGTAAAGAGAGAGCTTGGAATAAGTGTAAAATACCTTTCCAATTTTTGGTTATCGTATTACTTTGAAAACTGATTTTTTCCTTGTGCCTATTAACTGGGTTGTTTAAAAGTTCTGTCTTCTATTGCTTATCCTGGATCTTTCAGAGTGTAAAATTGGCACCCACTTATTGAGTTTTCTAAGTTTCTGAATTGTGGAAGGAAAATCAAAATCCAGTGGTTTTTGCTAAGAGAGCTCTCTAAAGCGGAGCCGGGAGGCCATTGAGAAAGTATGACTTATGCACGTCTCAGCCTGGATGGAATCTGACTTTCTGGAATCTGTTGTTCTAATGAAGGTATCCAGAACATCTGCCAGAAACTCAAGATATTTATAGGGCCCTAACCCTAAAATAACTCTTGATAACCTATCTCCTTATAGCACAGTTACCCTAAAACTGCATGTAACAGCCATCTCTTAAAAACAAATATTTCCTTTCTCATGTAAGAGAACAGTCTCATGGATTTTACCTTTAGAATCTCCTGACTCTTCTTCTTCCCTTGACACTTTGGTTTTACTCAAATCTGTGTCTCCTAAATTGCAATTCTTAAAACCGCAAATAAACCCTTTTCTTATTTGCAGTCTCCCATATTTGTGGGTTTTCTTTTTTTGTTGTTGTTGTTGACTGAATGGGGGTAACACTAATTCAAATTTTATACCCTAAAACAACAACAAAGTCTTCAAAACCATTAATTCTCAGAAACAAAGTTTACATGTTCTTTAACTAGCATATAGTCTCCCTACCTCCTTTTCTTTGCAGAAATCTGAAAAACGTTCCATGGATCCAACCTATTTTGTTGGAAAGAATTGTTTTTCATGTAACAAAATTCTACTTTACATAATCCCTAGTGGGAGAGTGGCAACAACAGTATGTCAGTGAACCTGCATCAACTGAATGAGTGTTTCCAGACTGTTTCAATTAACACCTTGTTTTAAATTCAAGAATTTAGTAACATTAGAAAGTCACTGAATGCTCCTAAATGGAAAGAGAAGCATGGCTCCAAGACTGATGACTGTGATTACAGATACTCATGAGAGTGATTAGCTTATGTGCAAATCACATATAGAGAACAGTTTCTGGAAATGGCAATTAAATTCTTATAAAATGCATGCTGCCACTTTTACAATTATAATTTAATTAAGCATTTGATATTGTAAATATACAAAAAAGGGCCAGAAGGAAATAACTACCTTTCTCTAGCCTGTTTATTAAGATATTGAACAAACATGAGATAAAATAACACTGACGAGGCAAATCTTTGCATACCTTAAGACAAAGAAGAATCTCACCTAGAAGTTTCTAAAAGGCAAAAAGTGATCACACACAGATGCATCTGGTTTATTTCCACTATTGTTTGTGAAATAAAGGAATTTTGTTTCAATGAATTCTTCTAATGTAATGGAAATATATTTATATAGATAGATATAGATAGATGAATGCAGAAATGCAGAAAAAAACAAGATTCAACTTCTAATGATAACTAAGTACTCTATTTGAGGTAATCGGTGCAAAAGTGTGGTGTTTTAGATATAGTTCTATAAATTAAGTCATTTGCTCCTTAAAAAATTATATATCTTGTTTCCAGTTCTCACAGAGCTTCAATAGTATGGTTGAGATAACAGGTTGGGAAGGAATAACTATGATCATCATAGTATAGCTGTGAAAATACAGAATGGACCTTCCATTTAAGAAATTACCGCTTAATTAGAATAGTACAGAATATATGTAGAATGTGCATTTATGTGCATTCAACTCGCTATTATATGGCCCACTTTTCTTTCCCCAGTAAAGTTTTCTTCACAAATAGTTACTGGCCCTCCCTCCAATTTTAGGTGTAATAATTTGTAGACAACAATTTATAACATATAAAGAAATCCTGATGGCTCCTATGTGTGTGCTTGATTTAGTCCTAAAGGGCTAGCCTTACTGCCCCATAGGCTTGATTCAGTCCTTTAAAGGAATATCACAACTTTGATGTTTGCTTGCTTATTTGTTTTTCTCCCTTGCTCGTTTCCTCTACTAAAGCTATTTGTTCTATTTAAGCTGTTTAATGAGATACTGGAGTAATTTCTTTACATTTATTATTATAAATACTTGCAGGCTGCCACTGTTTCATCTTCATATATGTTTTCATTCCAAAAACACTCTTTTAATATATTTATTGAAAATCTCAGTTTACAAAGAGAGGACATGATATCCATATCACGGTCTATCACTGAGCCAATCACTTCATATACTATTCTAATACTTCTCAAATATATACTTTTTTCATAATGAATGGTGTGAATGCTAAATCAAAATAATTTTAAAAATTATTTTTGCTTTTCCAGTAAAGCTAGAAATATGTTAAAGAAGTGTTGGTTTTATAGATTTTTCAGTCTTGCACACTGTCTAAAAATAAATATGCATTTAGCAACAGATACATTCCACTCCTTCATTCCATTCAATCTGAGAAATAATTATGATGAGACAAAATGCTAAATATTTTCTGAAATATGTAATTGCACATTTCAAACACAGCACTGAAATTTGATTATAATTTACAGACAAGTTTTAGCTCTGGCAAATTGTTTAATCTTTTCTAAAGGGTATATTCCTGAGTCATTTTAAAATTTCACTTCTTATAAGTAAGGGAGAACATGTTTTCCATTTATTCACAGTTAGATTTACTTGTGATTAAATCACATAACAAAAAGTAGTCTGAAATTAAAAGGGCTTTGCCAATAAGTTTAATGTGGGGAAATATAATCTAAGAACGTATCACTCTATCAGAAATTGAACTTTTTAGATTAATTACAGGATGAAGTGGGTGGGGTGAAAGAGGAATAGGAAGAAAATGGAATGTAATCAGTGGGGAATAATTGCTGTATCAAGAGCAAAATAAAAATTTTGATGATACTAGAAAATCTGGAAAAAATATCTGATGGTCTTTAAAATAAAGCCTTTAGTGATACCATATGCCCTTTAGAACATATTGAAAGCTACATTAAATTGAGAAAATTTAAAACATATTAGATAAATAGAATTAAAATCAGAGTAAAGGAAAGCAGTCATTAATTGATTCAATATTTCATCTGAAAAGATAATACAGTAAAATATATTGTTAGGGTTACCATATAGCATGACCTATACCAAATAGTGATTAGGCTGATTATTTTTGGATGTGTATTTAGTTACAAGTATATGTTTGTTGTGTATGTTTATCTTCAGAACACATTAACTTCAAACTTTTCACACACTTGTATTCATTTAAAATTTTAATATATATGCACACACATACACATACAACACATATTTTGAGTGTGGCAACCAAATTTGTAGGTGCCAGGAATACATTAGAGAGTAATAGACACACTCCAGTTTTCTCATAGAAAATACATTCTTGTAAGAGAAATAATTTTTAAATTATGACACAGACAAATGGATGAGCACACTAGGTAATTGTTGTAAAGGGAAAATAATTTGTCCTGTGAGATTAAATAATAGGGGACATAATCCCAAGTTGTCAATAAAGGTTTTCATACAAAAGTGAAAGTTAGCTGACACCTGAAGAATGTGTCAGCATTAATTTGACAAAGATGGAAAGGAAAGGTCATCCCAGCTAGATAGATTAGCAAACACAGAAAGGAAAGGGACATGTATGAGAAAATGAAAGAAGACTACAAATAAAGCAAAAAGTTACAAACTTAGGCTACAGAAGTAGTCTGGGAACATTATAAAAGTTAGCTAAATTCTAAGTCTGGTAAAAAACAACAGAATGGGATGACATTTTAAGGTTTACATTTTGAAAAGATCACTTTGCCTACAGTATGAATTGTTCATTTAAAAGGCACAAGAATGTATGAGATGTAACCTATTTATTTATTTATTTTAAATTGTACAAATTTCTTTTTTTTTTAATTAATTTATTTTATTGTTGGCTGCCTTGGGTCTTCGTTGCTGTGCGTGGGCTTTCTCTAGTTGTGGCGAGTGGGGCTACTCTTCATTGCTGTGCACAAGTTTCTCATTGCAGTGGCTTTTGTTGCAGAGCACGGGCTCCAGGCTCGTGGGCTTCAGTAGATGTGGTGCTCAGGCTCGGTAGTTGTGGCTCACAGGCTCTAGAGCACAGGCTTAGTAGTTGTGGTGCAGTTACTTGCTCTACGGCATGTGTGATCTTCCCGGACCAGGGAGCGAACCAATGTCCTCTGCATTGGCAGGCAGATTCTTGACCACTGCACCACCAGAAAAGCCCAATGTAACCTATTTAGAGGTTTATTGATATGTCTTCCAGTCAAGAGGTTATGATAGCTCAGACTAAGATGATAACTAAAGAGATAGAGAAAAGTATCAGATTAATAAATATTAAAGTGGGAGGACTTTTGTTTCCCTAAAATATAGTGAGCTAGATATTTTAGATGGCTACCTTCCAAAAAAAATAAATTATGCATTAAAATAGGTTTTGAAATGTTGTTGGACTTGTGGGATAGAGGCTGAAGAAGAGGAAAAATACTCCATATCTGAAATATGAACTAACAAAGATCACACACATCAGCACTGCAGGCAGAGACTAGCCCTTAACCTCATATCAAAGAAGAGAAGCTCAAAAACTGACACTTATTAAGCTCGGAAAACTATAAATGGATTGAATTGACCAAATGGCTATAGAATCCTTTTGATTCTTATAGATACACAAGCAAGTCCTCTGAGGGAAAAGGAACTATCTAATTTTGCATCCCTGTATTTTCAACAGACTAATAGCAACAAATATGGATTCTTAGAAAGCACATTAGTGGTTGCCAGTGGCTGAGGGGAGTAGAGAATGAGGAATGACTCCTTAATGGGAATGAGGTTTCCTTTTGGAGTAATGAAAATAGTCTGGAACTAGATAGTAGTAATGATTGCACAACATTGTAAATGTACCTAAAGCCACTGAATTGTAGATTTTATTTTATAAATATATATACTTTTTGGCCACACAGCATGGCTTGCAGGATCTTAGTAGTTCCCCCACCAGGGATCGAACCTGTGGCCCCTTCAGTGGAAGCATGGAGCCCTAACCACTGGACTGCCAGGGAATTCTAGGCCTAAATTTTATTTATTTATTTATTTATTTATTTAATTAATTAATTTATTTATTTATAAATTTTGGCTGTGTCGGGTCTTAGTTGCAGCACACGGGATCCTCCTTGCAGCATGTGGGCTTCTCTCCAGTTGTGACACACGGGCTCCAGAGTGCATGGGCTCAGTAGTTGCAGTGTGTGGGTTCTCTAGTTGTGGTGCACAGGCTCTAGAGCATGTGGGCTTAGTTGCCCTATGGTGTGTGAGATCTTACTTCCCCAACCAGGAATTGAATCCACATCCTCTGCATTGGAAGGTGGATTCTTAACCACTAGACAACCAGGGAAGTCCCTGAATTGTAGATTTTAAAGTGGTGAATTTTATGGGAAATTTTCCTCAATTAAAAAACGTAAATGGGTTAAATAATCCAATCAAAAGTCTGAGGTCCTCAGAATGGGGTATTAAATTTCCCTACTACTATTATATTATTGTCAGTTTCTCCCTTTATATCTGTTAGTATTTACTTTATATATTTAGGTTCACCTGTATTGGATTCATATATGTTAACTAGTATAATTTCCCTTCTTGTACTGATCCATTTATTATTTGAAATATGCTTTTTAAAAATGTCAGGCAATCCTATTGGATTTGCACTTAATTGGCAGGAACAGATATAAAGTGCTTTCAACCCTACTGAAATTTGCATAATTTACTTTTTCCAACTATTCCAATGCCAAAAATTTTCAAAGAAAACTGTATATTGAAGTCGTTATTAGTTCCATTAAAATTGGCATTTATGTACAACTCTATTCTTACTGATAGAAATGAAAATTCACAGTGAAGTTACTTTAAGTATTGAATCTTTGTTACTTATTTTCCCCTGTAAATTTCTAGGAAAAAGGCCAGCTCAAGTGGCATTATTCCTTTTGGAGTTAATCGTTTAAAATTTGTTTTGGACCTCCTAAAATGACTGATTTTGTGTGATTTTTATTAGAGCAGGCTTTAGGGATTTTGAATTTCCCCTATTTACTTGTTTTGTTATTGTTGTGAATAAACTAAGCCTATCATTTTAGTGTAAATTAGAATTATCTGGCAGACTATGAAAAATAGAAAATTTTGGCCTATCCCAGAGATTCTAATTCAGTAGGTCTAAAGAATCTTTATGTTTAATAAACATGCCTGGAAGTTCAGATACAGATGGTCTATTGATGGATGAAAGATCACTTAAAGTATTTGAGAACAGAAATGAAATCACTCTTCTCACCCTAGTACTTTTTAGCATGCCTAGAGAAAGACATATTACTCTTTCTTTAAGAAGGTTTGTAAGGTTCTTTCACAAATTTTGAATTTGGTGACTGGATCTACTTTGTTGTTATGGCTGAGTTTTATGAATCTCTCAGGTGATCAATTATAAACTCATTCATAAAGTAACCAAAGAGGTCATGAACTAATTACTGTTCAAGAAATTGTTATGATTATAATTATTTGACTACCGACGTGACTGAGTCACCTGTTATATATTGTCTAAACTGTATAATGTGGTTCCAATCTATGAGGCAGTTATTATTTATAATACTTGTTCTCTAACTTGGATGCACATTGGTGAGTTTAAAGAAAGAAAAACCACTTATACCTGAGTCCCAGAGATTTTGATTTGTGAAACTAAAGTCTATTAACAATTTTTAAAGCTCCCCTGATGATACTAATGTGTAGTCAAGGCTGAGAACCACTCCTTTGCAAGACTGGAAGAATACAAACTCAGAATTGCTGCAACCTGGGCTTAGTATGCTTCCATGTAAGTGCCTATGGTACTAGGATTCTAATCAGTAGACCAATTTAATGCAATGCCATGAATTCATTTCTCAGATGCTGTTTCTCTGAGTTTTTAATTCCCAATAGTTGCAATTTCAAAGAGCATTGGATCCATACTTTAGAATATAAGTTTCTCAAGGATGCAAAGTTTGCCTTATTTCTATATACCTTGGATAGGCCCCAGGTCTTAGCTAAACCTTGACCCCTCTGCTTCCTATGGGTACTTAACAAATGTTATAAGTAAAGATTAAACTCTTTTCCTTGAGCTAGGACAATCAACAGGGATCTGCCTTTCCTGCAGGGACTACAACTGAATGTAGTTTGAAAGAAAAAGAAAAAAGTTCAGCTGTGGATGAAAGCTCCTTCAGGAGAGAGGAAAACTGATGATTAGCTCTGTAGTGTCATATTCATGCTGAGAAGTTAACCTCTCATAAGAACCAAACTCTGTTTGAGATAGAATTGTCTTCTGGAAGAACTCCAACTAACAAGAGCCCTTCACCCTCTGCACTTTAAAGAATGCAATGCTATTTGTATTCTGTATGTATTTTTAATGCTGACAACAGGGAGTCAAATTCAGTGTTCAAAAACAGGACTCTACTTAAATTCTGAAAGGCACCAGCTATAAGAAGCTTCTTTCTCTTCCTTTCTACATAGACCACCAGAAGGCTCTTACATAGATTTCTTTTTCTCATTCAGCTCCTAAAATCTCTGTTTCTAGTAGGAAAAGAATGTTATCAGAGCAATCATTAAGATAAGATTATCTCTTCTTCAAAATTTGAGTGAATCTTTTACACAATTAAATGTACCTTAAAAAATACATATGAAACTTGTACTGTTAATTTTATCAGAATTTTACATAACTGATTCATATATTTTTCAAATGCAGAGGTTCTTTTATACTTAAAAAATCTATAATTTCATATTCTTTTGGAGGATACCTAAATGTTGAAAAGAACAAGATATTGTTGAAAAGTAAATTGGTTTTATTACCAACTATATTATGATATAATTGATATATAACATTGTGTAAGTTTAACATATACAAAGTAATGATGTACAATGTACAAAGTAATATATGTACATATTGTGAAATGTTTACCACAGTAAGGTTAGTTAAGACATCCATCACCTCACATAGTTACAGTTATTATTAATATTAGTATTATTGTTATTTTGGTGAGAAGTTTCTAAGATCTCTCTTAGCAGCTTTCAAATATACAATATTGTATTGTAAACTATAGTCACCATGGTGTACATTACATCCTCCAAATTTATTCATCATATAACTGGAAGTTTCTACCCTTTGACCAGCTTCACACATTTCTCCCACAATCCCTGGCTCCCACCCTGGCAACCACCAATCTGCTCTCTGGTTCTATAAGTTAGATTTTTTATACTCCACATAAGAATGATATCCTACAGCATTTATATTTCTCTATCTGACTTATTTTACTAAGCATAATGATCTCAAGGTTTATCCAATTGCCACAAGTGGCAGTATTTCCTTTTTCTTTAATAGCTGAATAGTATTCCAGTGGTGTGTGTGTGTGTGTGTGTGTGTGTGTTGTGTCTATTCATCCATCAGTACATCAATAGACACATTGTTTCCATGTATTGACTATTGTGAATAATGCTACACTGAACATTGGAGCACAGATATCTCTCTGAGATAGTGATTTCATTTCCTTCAGATATATACCCATAAGTGGAATTGCTGGATCATAAGGTAGTTCTATTTTTAATGTTATAAGGAATTTCCATACTGTTTTGCACAGTGGCTGTACCAATTTGCATTCCCACCAACAGTGTACAGGGTTTTCTTAACTCCAAATCCTCACCTCACTTATTACTTCTAATCTATTTATAGTAGCCATTCTAACAGGTGTGAGGTGATGTCTCATATTAATTTCCTTGATGATTAGAGATGTTCAGAACCTTTTAATATACCTTTTGACCACTAGACTATCTTATTTGGAAAAATTTGTATTCAGGTTCTTTGCCCATATTTTATTCAGATTATTTGGGGTTTTGCTATTGAATTATATGATTTCCTTATCTATTTTCCATATTAACCTTTGTCTGATACATGATTTATAATTTTTTCTCCCATTCTATAGGTTGCCTTTTCATTTTCTTGATCATTTGTTTTACTATGAAAAAGCTCTTTAGTTTGATGTAGAACTACTTGTTCATTTTTTCTTTTGTTGCTTGTGTGTTCGGTGTCTTATCCATAGAATGAATGCCAAGATCCATCTCAAGGTGTTTTTTCTCTATGTTTTCTTCTAGGACTTTTATGGTTTTAGGTCTTCATTTAAGTCTTTAACCCATTTTGAGTTATTTTTTGTGAATGGTGTAAGATATGGATCCCATTTGATTATTCTGCATGTAAATATACAGTAGTTGCAGTACCTTTAATTGAAGAAAATATATTTTCCCCTTTGAGTATTCTGGGTTCCCTTTCTGACCTTATATGCATGGTTTTATTTCTGGGCTTTCAGTTCTGTTTCACTGGACTACATGTCTGGTTTTTTGGGGGTTCACGGGCCTCTCACTGTTGTGGCCTCTCCTATTGCGGAGCACAGGCTCAGGATGCGCAGTCTCAGCGGCCATGGCTCATGAGCCTAGCTGCTCCATGGCATGTGGGATCTTCCCAGACTGGGGCATGAACCCGTGTCCCCTGCATTGGCAGGCGGACTGTCAACCACTGCACCACCAGGGAAGCCCTACATGTCTGTTTTTATGCAAATACCATACTATTTTGATTACTATAACTTTGTAATATACTTTGAAATCAGAAAGTATGATGCCTCCATCTTTGATATTCATTCTCTGGATTGTTTTGGCTCTTCAGTTCTTTTATGATTCCATAGAAATTCTAGGATTGTTTTCTCTACTTTTGTAAAAAATGCCCTTGGTATTTTGATAGGGATTGCATTGAATCTGTACATGGCTTTGGTTAGTATGGGCATTTTAACAATATTAATTCTTCCAATCCATTAACGTAAGATGCCTGTTAATTTACTTATTTTCATCAGTTTCTTTTGTTAATGTCTTAGTTTTCAGTATACAAATCTTTCACCTCCTTGGTTAAACTTATTCCTAATTATTCAAGTATTTTTAATGCTATTGTGAGTGAGATTTAAATATTTTTTTCAGATTCTTTTTTAGTTTACAGAAACAAAACTGATTTTTGTATTTTCTAGTAATTTATTGAGAATTTTTGCATCTATATTCATCAAGGGTCTTGGCTGGTAGTTTTCTTTTTCTTTTCTTATAGTGTCCTTACCTGGCTTTGGTATCAGGGTAATGTTGGTCTCACAAAATGAGTTTGGAGATGTTCCTTCCTCTTTTATTTTTTGGAAGAGTTTGAGAAGGAATGGTGTTAATTCTTATGTAAATGTTTGGCAGAATTTACCAGTGAAACTGTTGGTTCCTGGACTTGTTGGGAGACTTTATATTACTTATTCAATCTCCTTACTTGTAATTGGTCTGTTCCGATTTTCTATTTCTTCATGATTTGGTCTTGATAGATTGTATTTTTCTAGGAATGTATCAATTTGTTGGTGTATAATTGTTCATAGTAGTCTATTATGATGCTTTTTCTTTCTGTGGTTCAGTTGTAATGTCTCCTCTTTCCTGTACAAGTTTATTTCTCTGGGTTGTCTCTCTCCTTTCTTTGTTAGTCTCACTAAAGTTTTGCCACTTTACCTTAAAAAATACCCCAAAAACTCTTAGCTTTGTTAATTTTTCCATTGTTTTCTTATTCTCTATTTCATGTATTTCTGTTCTAAGCTTTATTATTTCCCTCTTTCTTCTAGCTTTGGGTTTAGTTTGTTCTTCTTTTCCAATTTCCTTCATATGTAAAGCTGGGTTGTTTACTTAAGATCTCTCTGTTTTCTTAAATATGAATTTATCACTACAAACTTTCCTCTTAGAACTGCTTTTGTTGCATCCCATAAATTTTGTTATATTGTGTTTCCATTTTTGTTTGCTTCAACGTATTTTTTCCCATTGATTTCTTCTTTGATCCATCAGTTTTTCAAGAGTGTGACATTTAATTTTGATGTATTTGTGATGTGTCCAGCTTTCCTCCTGTTATTGATTTCTAGTTTTATAAATTTGTGTTCTGAAAAAAAAAAAAAATTTGGCATAATTTGCATATTCTTGAATTTGTTGAGTCTTGTTTCATGGCTAAAGTATAATATATCCCAGAAAATTTTTCATGTTGGATTAGGAAGAATATGTACTGTGATGTTATTTGATGGAATATACTGTATACAGCTGTATGGTCTATTTGGTCTACAGTGTTGTTCAAATTCCTCATTTCATTATTGATTCTCCATTTGGATATATTTACTCTTGAGTTTGGGGTATTAAAGCCCTCAAGTATTATTGTCTTGTTGCCTATTACTCACTTCAAACATATGTTTAGATAGATGTTGGGTGTGTATATATTTAAGATTGTTATAAATTGTTGATGAATTAACCTCTTTATTAGTGTTTAATGACCTTATGTATCTTTTGTTACCATTTTTGGCTTAAACTATATTTTTTTCTGAATGAAGGATAGCTACTCTTGCTTTCTTTGGGTTATCATTTGCTTGAAATATATTCTTCCATCCTTTCACTCTCAGTCTATGCCTTTCCTTAGAGCTAAAGTGATTCTCTTATAAGCAGCATATATTGGATATTATTTTTTTGTCTATTCAGACATGCCTCATCTTTTGATAGGATAATTCTATCAATTTGCACATAAAGTAATTGTTGATAAGTAAGCACTTACTATTGACATTTTGCTAATTTTTTTTTCTGACTGTATTGTAGATTCATTGTTCTTGCTTTCTGTGCTGCTGACTTTTTGATTTGATGACTCTTTGTGACCATATGCTTTGAATCCTTTATCATAATCTTTTGTGTATCTACTACAGGTTTTTCCTTTGTGTTTAAAATGAGGTGTACATAAAATATCTAATAATTATTTAATCCTATTTTAAGCTGATAACAGCTTATTTTAGATAGCATACAAAAACTTTACACTTTTGTCTCTCCCCCACATCTTTTAAGCTATTGATATGACAATTTACATCTTTCAAAAAAGTGTATCCAACAAAAATTAATGTAATTTTTTATATGTATATAAATAGAAAGACAGATGGAGGTATTGGGATAGACATATAATGTATTACTGTTTATTATGATCTCAAACGTTTGAAAGCCACTGACTTTCAACAAGGTTGAAAAATATTTTCTATAAAGGACCACATAGTAAATACAATAGGCCCTGCAGGTTACATATAGTCTATAAGCATATTCTTCATTGCTTTTTTAATAACCTTTTAAAAATTTAAGAACTATTTTTTAGCTCATGGACCATACTAAAATCAGCTATGGGCCAGATTTGGCTCATAAACCATATTTTACCAACCCTTGTCTTAGAAAGTAGATTTAAGTTGTTATATTACAGTAATACTAAGAATTAAGTGTATGGTTAACATTTTAAGAAACTGTAAATCTGTTTCCCAAAGTGGTTGTACCATTTCACAGTTTCAAAAGCAATGTATGAGAGTTCAAGTTCCTCCTCATCATTGCTAACACTTGATATTGTCAGTCTTTTTTTAATACCAGCCATTACAAATGGTATGTTGTAGTATCTCGTTATAGTTTTAATTTGCATTAACAATATCTTTTCATGTCAAGCATATTTTCCTGTGATTTTTGCTTTTCTGGAAGCATATATTCAAATCTCTTTTGTTTCCTTCTTTTTTTTTTTTTTGGATTGTCTTCTTATCATTGAGTTGTATGAGAGCTTTATAAATTCTAGTTACAAGATGGTCCACTTCATTCTGGCCTCCATGGTTTTTGATGAGAAATTCACAGTCATTTGGATCATTATTCCCTTCTAAATAATCCATTGCTTTTTTTCTGAGAGATTTCAACCTTTTTTTCTCTGTTTTTAGTTTTCAGAAGTTGTTTTATGATGTTTGAGTTCATCCTGTTGGGGTTCACTGAGCTTCTTGAATCTGTAGGTTTATAACATTTACCAAATTTGAGAAGTCTTCAACCATTATTTCTTCAGATATTTTTCTGCATTCACCTCTTTCTCCTCTCCTTCTGAGTCTTCAGTGACACAAATAGTGCCCTTTATTATTGTCCCACAGGTCTCTGAGGCTCTGGTTATTTATTTATTTATTTTTTGATCTTTTCTTCTTGTTGTTATTCAAATTGAATAATTTGTATTTATCTATCTTTAAGTTCACTAATTCTTTCCTTTGTCACCTCTATTCTGGTATTGAGCCTATCCAGGGTAAGTTTGTTTTTTGTAATTGTATTTTTCAGTTTGAAAATTTCTCTTTAGTTCTTCTTTATATCTTTTATTTCTTTGCTGAATCATTCTGCCTTTCCATTCATTTCACAAGTGTTCATCCTTACTTGTTGAAAGATTTTTATAATATCTAATAAATAATTTAAGTAATTCCAACATCTATGCCATACTGACATTGGCATCTGTCGATTGTCTTTTTCCTATAAGTTGAGATTTTTCCTTCATTATTTGTATGCCAAGTATTTTTTATTGTATTCTGGAAGTTTTGAATATTGTCTTAAATCTTAGAGACAATGTAATATTTTTATTTTAGTAGGCAATTGGCCTAGTTGGCTTCATGCAGAAAGTTCAATCTAACTTTCCATTGGTGTGGTTTTAATGTCAGTTTTGTTTTCAGAGCCACTGCAGTGCTTTTCAGATCTGTCCTCCATGTGCTCCACCTAGCGGCACATCTGGGCTGTGGTCTATTTCTTAGCTCACTTCTCAAACTCTTTTTGCATAATGTTTCAGATCAAATCCATGCAAGGACAGCTTGGGAGTGAGAGAGGTTCATAAACAACTTTATAGGGTTATTTTCCTGAGCTCCTCCCTCTCCTTGATCTCCCCACTACTTTGGAGTTTTCTCAGGAGTGGCTTCCCTGGGCTTCCCTTGTGGCACAGTGGTTAAGAATCTGCCTGCCAATGGAGGGGACACAGGTTTGAACCCTGATCCAGGAAGATCCCACATGCTGTGGAGCAACTATACCTGTGCACCACAACTACTGAGCCTGTGCTTTAGAGACCCCAAGCCACAACTACTGAAGCCTGCTTGTTTAGAGCCCATGCTCCACAACAAGAGAAGCCACCACAATGAGAAGCCTGTGCATTGCAATGAAGAGTAACCCCTGCTCGCCACAACCAGAGAAGAGCCTGCAAGCAGTAACAAAGACCCAATGCAGCCAAAAATAAAATAAATTAATTTTTTAAAAAGTAGCTTCCCTTTTTAATCCTGTAGCTTGAAAAGTGGGGCTTTATTTTTCCTGCTCTGCCAGATAATTTCTGCAATGACAGTTGTGTTCAGAGCCAAACAATGGATATTTTCATTACTCTCTTGGAATCACAGCTCTTCCAGTTAGAAAAATTTTATTCCCTCAGAGTTTTTAGTGCTTGTGGTCAAGTTGCTGCCACACCATCACTACCACAAGATCCCAAGTTTTATCCTCAAGACTAAACTACAGGACTTCTGGTGTTTTCTTTACCTGTAGCAATGACCATTACCAGGTTCTCCCTCCAGGCTGAGTAATTAAAGAGAAAAAAAAAAGGTAAAATCCCCACTGGTTAGACAGTACATAAAATTTTGTTCTTTCTCAATACTGTACCTTCCAATTCATGAACACTATATATCTCTCTATTTATTTAGATCTTATTTAATTTTTCTCAACAATAGTTTGTACTTTCCATACACATATATTGCACATACTTTGTTAAATTTGTCACTAAATAATTTTAAGTATTTTTTTTTAAACTTTGATCTTTCACCCATTTCTCCCACCTCTAAATTCCCTGCCTCTGGCAACCATCAATTTGTCCTCTGTATCTATGAGCTTGTTTTTGTTCTGTGTTTTATTATTGTTTTATATATCACATATAAGAGAGATCATATAGTATTGGTTCTCTGTCTGACTTATTTCACTTAGCATAACACCCTCAAGGTCCATCCATGTTATCACAAATAGTAAGATTTCTTTCTTTGTTTATGGCTGAATAATATTCCACACTTCTTTATCCATTCATCCATTAATGGACACTTGTTTCATACTTTGGCTATTGTAAATAATGCTTCAATAAACATAGAGGTCCATATATCTTATTGAGCTAGTGTTTTTATTTTCTTCAGTTAAATAATCAGAAGTGGAATTGCTTGATCATATGATAGTTCTATTTTTAATTTTTTTAGGAACATCCATATTGTTTTCCACAATGGATGCATCAATTTACATTCCCATCAACAGTCCACAAGTGTTCCCGTTTCTCCACTTCCTCACCAACACTTATTATTTCTAGACTTTTAGTAATAGCTATTCTAATGGGTGTAAAGTAATATCTCATTGTGGGTTTCATTTATATTACTCTGATGATTAACGACATAGAGCATCTTTTCATGTATCTATTGACCATCTGTAGATCTCTTTTGGAAAAATATCTATTCAGATCTGCCCATGTTTTAATCAGGTTGTATGGGTTTCATTTGTTTATTTGTTTTTTGCTATTGAGTTGTATTTACATCTTTTAAAAAATGTATACCAAATAAAAAGTTGTAATTAGGATTATTTTTAATAAGGTTATTTTTAACTCAAGCTAGGGCTATAAGTGAATTACACACTAACATTACAGTTTTATTGAATATGATTTTGACTATATATGAGCCGTTACAAGTGAGTTTTACATATTCATATGTTTATAAGAATGTGATTGCCATCCTTCTTATTTTATTTATTTGTTTATTTTGCTGTATGTGGGTCTCTCACTGTTGTGGCCTCTCCCGTTGCGGAGCACAGTCTCCGGGTGCACAGGTTAAGTGGCCATGGCTCACAGGCCCAGCTGCTCTGTGGCATGTGGGATCCTCCCAGACCGGGGCACAAACCCACGTCCCCTGCATCAGCAGGTGGACTCTCAACCACTGTGCCAACAGGGAAACCCTGACATCCTTTTATTTCAGCTTGAAATGCCTGTTAGCATTTCTTAGGAAGCAGTTCTAGTGGTAATGAACTCTCCAGCTTTTGTTTGTTTGGGAAAGTTTTTCTCTCTCCTTCATTTCTGAAGGGCAGCCTTGCTGGGTATAATATTATTGGTTGATAGTCTTTTTTCCCCACTATTTTTAATATTGTCATCTCATTCTCTCCTACCCTGCAATGTTCTGTTCAGAAATCCTTTTATAGTTTAATGGGAGCTCCTTTGTATGTAATGAGTCATTTTCCTCTTGCTGCTTTCAAAAATCTCTCTTTGTCTTTTATATATGACAATTTAACTTTGTGTCTTGGTGTAGCCATTTTTGGGTTCAACCCCAAAACAGACCTCATGAATCTGGATGTACATTTCTCTCCTTAAGTTTGGGAAATTTCAACTATTATTGCTTTAAAAGACTTTTTTTTCCCATTTCTTTCTCTTCTCCTTCTTGGATTCCTATAATACATATTTTGTTTCTTTTGATGGTATTTCATCATTCTCATAGGCTTTCTTCACTCTCCATTCTTTTGTTTTTCTTTTTTCTTTTTGCTTCTCAGACTGAATAATTTCAAATGACTGATCTTCTAGTTCACAAATTCTGTCTTCTTCTTGGTCAAATCTGTTATTGATGCTCTCTATTGAATTCTCCAATTAAGTTACTATATACTTACACTCTAGGATTTATATTTGTTTGTGATTTTCCTGGATGATTTTTATTTCTTTGTTGAATTTCTCATTTTTAATACATTGTTTTTATAATTTTGTTTAGCTGTATGTGTGTTCTTATAGTTCACTAAACTACTTTAAGAGGATTATTTTGAATTATTTGCCAAAAATTCATAGATCTCAATTTCTTTAGGTTCAGTTATTGGAAATTTGTTAGTTTTCTCTGGTGGTTTCATGTGTACCTAATTTTTCATGATCCTTCATTTTTTGCATTGGTATATGGGCATTTTAGAAAGCAGTCTTCTCTTCCAAACTTGACAGGTTTACTTTGGCAGGGAAAGACCTTTACCTGTCATCACAGCTTGGGGTACTGGATAAATCTTCTAGTAGAGTCCAAAAACAGGGAAGTCTTTCTATTATGGTCTTTCATTGCATGAGATCACTGCATGGGCTCTAAGGTCAGGGGCAGTGCCATTGGCTGTGCTCCACATTGAGCAATCCTGCAGGTTGGGCTCCAGATTAAATTGGAGTCACTGAGTGTGTTCCCTGATTGTGTGGGGTTGCTGGTTATGCTCATGGTCTGGTGGGGTCACTAGCTGGGCTCTACAATCACCTCTGGTCAGGCGATATCACAAGATATTTTTCCTGGCAGGGTGGTGCCACTTGCACAGTCCAGGATTAGGCAGTGATATAGGTTGTGCTTCACAGTTGCTCATGGTTCTATGAAGTTCAATCTATGCACCCTGAACAGATGGTGCCACTGGCTAGATTCTATATTCAGAAGGGGCCACAGGCAGAGCTTCACATCAGATATGGCTTTAGGCTGTGTTCTGCTATTGGGTGGTGCTACAGGCTGTACCCCAAAGTTGGGAAAGCTTGCAGTCTGGGCTTCATGATCAGATTGGCTGCTGGCTTTACTCCACTGATATGAAAATTCACTGGGCCGGCTGTCTGGTCAGAAGTGGCTTCCAGTTGTATCCTGCTATTTGGTGGGACTACAGACTGTGCTCTGGAGTCAGGCTGGGCTGTAGGCTGGGCTCAATTCCTGGGTAGTACCATAGGTGGGCTCTGAGGCTACCCCATATCACTGTTTGAGTTTCCTCATTATGCATGCCCAAAGGCTGTACTTAATATTTGGGTAGCATTACTGGTTTAGCACCCTGCCCAGGAAGGACTGTAGGATGGGTTCTATAGCTTCCCTGGTTCCCTGGTTTATCTTCTTTTTTGAGCAGAACTGGAGACTATATTCAACAGTTGAGTGAGGCTGCAATTTTGCTTTCCTCCCTAGGCTGGGCCATAAAATGGACTCCATGCTTAGTACAGCTCTTTGGCTTGGGACCCAAATCTCAGGCTGAACTGTCAACCAGGTTACCTGGCCAATTGGGACCACAGACTTGACTCTGCAGATGCCAGAACCACTTCCTGACATCTCTGTTGGGGTGCCATTGCAAGCAGAAATGTTGTCTGTCAAGATCTGTGCTCTGATTGCTGTAAGCTCCACCCCCATTCTCCATCTCAATTTGATTCCCAGTGGTTGAGTCCCCAGATTCCTCCTATGGTCCCTGTGTGGTGTGACTTGAGTGGGCTTCCTGGGAAATGTTCTTTAACTCTAATGGAGCTGGATTTCCACCTTGGGTTTCTTTCCCACTAGAGAAACCATAGGACGAGGGGTTCCCTCTTGGTGCAGTGCTGTGCCAGCCTAGGGAAGGGATACTGTGGTCAAAATATAGTCACTCCTCTTACCTTTATAATGTGTTTTTTCTCAGTCTTTGTGGTCCAGGAGGTGCTTCAGCCTCATTCCTGAGTTCTGGGATTTTCACAATGGTGTCTTGTCTATGGATGGTTGCTAATTGGTGTTCTTGTGAGAGGGATTGAAGTTGGGAACTACCTATGTCATCATCTTGATGACATCACACTCAAGAGAAAATTGTGTACATGACAAAGAAATTAGGTGTTCTAATCAAATATTTTTGGGATGCTTCTCTCCCTCTCTCTTCCCTCATATATGTGTATGTATACAGATATGTATGTACATACAATTGTTCATTCATTCATTCTTCCATTATCAACTATTTATCAAGCCACTACTCTATTCTAGGTATTCTTCTAGTCAAGAGTTTGGATGTATTAGAAAACAAAACAGAGAACCTTGTCCTCATGAAGCTTCTATTTATGCAAAATTAAGTGGAAAATAAACAATATTTGAGTGTAAAAGAGTCTACAAAATAAGTCAGTAGTGAATATGAATATAAAAATTTGGGCATTGTCAGTATACAGACGTTATATAAATGCATGATGCTAGATAACATTTCTGAGGATATTAATGCATATAAAGAATGAAAGGAGTCCACAGACTGAGCATTATGGCACTGAAGAGTACAAATATCAGCATGGAATTCTGTGGAGCAACAATCGGGTAAGAGGAACATGAAGAGTGAGTTGTGTCTTGGAAACCAAATAAGGAAAGTATAACAATTGTGTTAAATGCTGCTAATAATTTGGTAGGATGAGGACTGAGCCACTGGTATTAGCAATGTTAAGATGATTGGTAGTCTTCACAAGAGCAATTTCAGTGAAGTGGTTGGATTAAGAGGTGGATTGGAGTGGGTTTAAGAGATAATTTTAGGACAAGAAATGAAGAAGTGAGTATATACAACCATTCTGAAATATTTAAAATAAAACTTACAAAAATATACACTAAGAATGCATATTTATATTTATTATTTGAGTTAGGAAGTTTTGGGGCTTTTATACTTCTTCAGAATAATCATTAGAAATGCTGAGTAATAGAGTAAGAGATAGCAAAACATTTACTGTTTTAAGAATCTGGTTGAAATTTCATTTTAAAAAAGATATTTATCATGGTATGTTGAAGCCATGCAACAAAACTTAGTTTTCTGTGAAACATAGATCTCACAAGGAATTCCGTAGAATAAAATAGGGCTCAAAGGAATTATTCCTTTTGGGAAATATACTGTACTTCCTATTCAATAATTTGTTAATAGTTTTATGTAATTACTTTTTATGTCATAAAACCCTATTGAAAATGCTCTCAAAGGGAATACATACTTACCCACTAAATTTAAATATTATTTTTTTCTTGTGAAATGGTCTTTTTAAAAACTACGCAAAGAACTAAACTATTCAAATGACTCATTTAATTCAAACAGGAGGAAAAATGTGTCAGTATCATAGTTCAAGCTAAAGCTATAGTTAGTATCAAACTAGTATAGCTCTTCAGCTTCAGATTCTCATGACTGTGTCTAAGTTCTCCAAAATATTACTTTTTCAGAAATGACATAGTAAACAAACAATAAACAGCAAAGCAAAACTATTCAAAGTACCATTAAAAAGAATCACAATGGCCCTTAAAAATATTTAAAGTTAAGCATAATATCCTAGTAGGCAATGGTTCATGTTCTACCATACACTGCTTTAAATAGATGCAATGGCACAACCAGCCATCCCCAAACTGGTTCAGCTAATTTAAGAACAGAGATACATGTAATAGTAAGATCAAATTGGGTTGAAATTGTGGTCCACCATTGTTATATGAGATATTATATAGCAGTGGTTAATAGCTCAGGCTCTGTTGCCAGACTATATAGACTGGCCCTGACATTTGAAGATTGAGTATGGAGAAATGCAAGGATGTTTAATATACCTTCATCTTCAAGATATTTCAAGCTGGTTGAAGGGATAATAAATATGGAAAGGGATTAACATTATTCACAGTATAGTTTGGGGCTATGATGAGTAATGTGAGTTTTGCAGGAAAAGTTCACCATTTTACTAAATATATTTTTTTTAAATATAAAATAACCAAATACTGTAAATTGATTGAATCAAATATTCCCGTTATAGTTTGTAGGTGTTTTAGGTTGCACTGTTTACTGAACATAAAGGAGACCATTCTCTCTAAATTCTGTACTTCACAATTACTTTTTCCATTCAGTATATTTTCTGTTTTGCAGGAAATTAAAACTACAATTGCAATGATTGATATTCTCATGAACTCACCTATTTGCACCATTATAAAACTTTGCAGGTTTCAAGGTATATGTTTGGAGTAGAATAAAATTAAGGAGGAAAGATAATATGTGACATTGCTAACATATTTTTGCTGAGTCTTTTCATTTAAGGTTGCCAGGTAAAATACAGGACACAGTTAAATTTGAATTCCATATAAACAATGAATAATTTTTAGCAAAAGTTTGTCCCAAATATACATGGGCACATTTTCTTGGTGATTCATAGTACTTTCAGTTTGTGTACAAAGTACAAATTCATAGTACTTTCACTATTATTATTTTTCACCACTGTAAATTCTGTAGGTCACAAAATTTTATTTGGTTAACCTAGAGCTAATTGTATGTCTTTCATTTTGGTGGTGTTGGAAAGGCCAGGAACAACAGTCAATGGATACTGTAGAACTAACAATGTATCTTCCAATTTTATGACTGACATCTTCAAGAAAGAATTTATATTGGAAAGATTTTGCATTAATTTTTTCAACTCAAAAAACACAAAAGTACATTTCACACATGTACTAACATTCTTATGAACTAAATACATTAAAATTAAAATATTCACCTATGGTCAACTAATCTATGAGAAAGGAGGCAAGAATATACAATGGAGAAAAGACAGTCTCTTCAATAAGTGGTGCTAGGAAAAGTGGACGGCTATATACAGAAGAATGAAATTAGAACACTCCCTAACACCATACACACACACACACACACACACACAAACTAAAAATGGATTAAAGACCTAAATATAAGACCAAACACTATAAAACTCTTAGAGGAAAACATAGGAAGAACACTCTTTGACATAAATCTCAACAAGATCTTTTTTGATCCACCTCCTAGAGTAATGAAAATAAAAACAAAAAATAAGCAAATGGGACCTAATGAAACTTAAAAGCTTTTGCAAAGCAAAGGAAACTACAAACAAGATGAAAAGACAACACTCAGAATAGGAGAAAATATTTGCAAATGAATCAACAGACAAAGAATTAATCTCCAAAATATATAAACAGCTCACACAGCTCAATATTAAAAAAAAAAAAATCAAAAAATGAACAGAAGACTTAAATAGACATTACTCCAAAGAAGACATACAGAAGGCCAAGAAACACATGAAAAGCTGCTCAACATCACTAATTGTTAGAGAAATGCAAATCAAAACTACAATGAGGTATCACCTCACACCAGTTAGAAGGGGCATCATCAGAAAATCTACAAACAACAAATGCTGGAGAGGGTGTGGAGAAAAGGGAACCCTCTTGCACTCTTGGTGGGAACGTAAATTGATACAGCCACTATGGAGAACAGTATGGAGTTTCCTTAGAAAACTAAAAATAGAATTAGCATATGACCCCAAAATCCCAGTACTGGACATATACCCAGAGAAAACCATAATTCAAAAAGACACATGCACCCCAATATTCATTGCAGCACTATTTACAATAGCCAGGTCATGGAAGCAACCTAAATGCCCATTGAGAGACAAATGGATAAAGAAGATGTGATATATATATATATATATATATATATGATGGAATATTACTCAGCCATAAATGGAATGAAATTGGGTCATTTGTAGAGACATGGATGGATCTAGAGACTGTCATACAGAGTGAAGTAAGTCAGAAAGAGAAAAACAAGTATCGTATATTAACGCATATATGGGGAACCTAGAAAAATGTTACAGATGGAACAGTTTGCAGGGCAGAAATAGAGACACAGATGTAGAGAACAAATGTATGGACACCAAGGGGGTAAAGTGGTGGGGCGTTTGTGGTGGTGGGATGAATTGGGAGATTGGGCTTTACATATATACACTAATTATATATATATATAATAGATAACTAATAAGAACCTGCTGTATAAAAAATTAAATTAAATTAAATTAAAAAATCAAAATATTTATACATAAATTTTATCATACTACTGATGATAGTTTTACAAAAAAAAATATGTCTGCATTTTTACTTCCTTTTAAACAGATTTTTCACTAAAATAGATTATCAGTAACTCATTTTAAATATCATAGTACAGTGTGTAAAGCAATAAAGGAGTTAAGAAGCTAAAATTAGAGCAGAGATAGTATTTGGATGTGATATGTGTACAGTTTGTTTGTCAGACAAAAAGAGCTTTGAAAATTATTCACCACACTCTGGATATTAAAAAAAAAAAAAAAAACTCTAAGAATGTGTGCCAAACAGTGTTTCATTTTTGACAGTATATATTGCTTGACAAATGAAGAAGTGATTACAATTAGCTATGCAACAAGTAAATCTTTTCTAATGGCAGTCATCCAGAACTAATGTAGATGGTTGTGGTAAGCAGAAATCCAAAATGACTTCCTAACAACCTCCACTCAAATCTCCTGGACTGTGAATGTGATAACATGCTCATGATTACATTAATTTACATGGCAAAGGACATTTGCAGATGCAACTACGTTTACTAATTATTGACTTTGAGTTAATCTAAAGACCTAATCTAATCACATGAGCCCTTTAAAAGGAAAAAAATAAGTTTTCTCTAGCTGGTAGCAGAAATAAAAGCCAGAGAGATGGAAAGCATGAAGATTCAACACATCATTGCTGCCTTTGAAGGTGGAGGGCCCACATACAGGAACCTGAGAGTAGTCTCTAGGAACTGAGAGTCTTCCTCTAGCCAACAGCCAGCAACCAAATGGGGACTTCAGTTCTACGGCCACAGGAAACAATTCCACCAACAACCTGAATGATACTAGAGACAGATTTTTCTCCAAAATTCAAGTAAGGATTACATCTCTGCCAACATCTTGATTTCAGCCTTGTGAGACCCTGAGCAAAGAACAAAGATATGTTGTGTCTGAAATTCTGACTTACTGAACTGTGCGCAAAACAGGTCTTGTTTTAAGCTATTGCATTTTTGATAGTTCATTAAACTGTTATATTAAATTAATACAATGGCCAACTAAGAAAAACTAATGAGGTTATTGAAAAAGAAGTATGTTGTTTATTATTCCTGTTTTCTGAATCTGTCAGTTTACATAGGTTATGCCTTTCCTTTGAGGGAAGCAGAGACAAGGAAATTTTTTCATTTTTCCTTCAGAGGAAAATTATCTGTACATTCTTGAAACCAGAGCTACCGTGAAACATGACATATGATTTTGTTAGACCAATTGGCACCTTTTTGCCATGATCCTTCCATGCTAAATTTATAGTTTGTCTAGAAAAAGCCAAAAGGAAAGGCGACTTTGGAGAGCACTTCTAGGTCTTGGGTCCATGCTAAAGATTATAGAACTGCTGTCAAATTTTTTAACTCTTCAGAGCTTCTGAAGATTAAAATATGGCAGATTTTAAGTAAGCACGTCTCAGCCTTCTGTCCTAATATAAAACTTACAAGCCAACTTCTGTCTGCATGTATAGCCACTAAATCTAGATTTAGTCATCCCTCTGAATTTCTCTTAGGGCTTCCTTAGTCAAAGCACAGACGGGAAGTCTCTCTGACTCATGGCTTCTAGGTGGCCCAAGAGCCTAGGGCATAATAGGATTTTAAAAAGAACACTTCTTCCAGCAAATACCATGATGTAACCATCTTTAATAAATTATGACAAAATAAACAATTCTAAAGTCTGTGCAGTATTGACTATAGGCAAGTGACAAGAAGGGGGGATTGAAGGGGAATTTCTTTTACTTCCATATGTGGAATTTCCTATGTAAAAATTTGAGGAATTTCTTAGTCATACTTAATAGCTACATCAGCAAGTTTTGTCTAAAAGTACCTCAATTTAATGAAGAGTATCTGTTCTGAATAAAGAGACAACTGTTATGTTTAGGGCACATCCACACTTTAAATTAATAAGGGTTAATTTAGGCAATTAAACTGCCAATCTGAAGTTATAACATAGACATTCTAGTTAAAAGAAGTTATGGGTATTCTGCCGAAGGAGATATGATCATTTAAACTAGTAATTAGGATGTGGGCTCTCGTGTTAAATTGTCTGCCTTAGTAGGTAGAAGCTGCGGGAAGGGACAGGAGTGAGAAGTAAAAATATATATATATATCAACAACAGCAACAACAAAAAAAAACAAAACTCTTATTCTTAAATGTAGAGCAAATATAAGAGCAAACAATTCTTTCTTTGTTTAGCTCTGTGACTAAAACTCCAAAGATTGAATGATTTAATGAATATTTAGTAAGCTACTATTATGTATCTAGCACTTAGAGATAAAATTATAATTTTGACTCAATATGCAGAATTAGCTCTCTGCACCTTTTTATCCTTTCTAGTCTTTTGCTAGAAAGGTTACTCTTCTTTCTTTTACTCTTTTGCTATAATTATTGTTACCAGGTTGGCATGAATTGCGTTAAATAACTTCAAATGAAGAGGTCAGTAGAAGACCCAGACAAGCAATCTCAGTCCTTGTGATAGCAAGCAAAGAATCGCAGCCTATCACTTGGGGTTTAAGCACAAAGAAAAGTTTATTAAAGCATAGTTACACTCTCCCAGGGAGAACGGGCTGTTTCTGTGAAGTGAAACCAGCACTCCTGTACAGGCTTAAGGGTGTTTATAAGGAGCATTCTGAGAGGAGGTGGGGTGACAAGGGATCATTATTTGATTGACAGTCCTGAGTTATGTAACAAGTTCATTATTGCACATGCCCTTACCCTTGATTCACTAAGAAATGCCCACCCAGGAAGGTGTGCAAAACCATGTGCAGGTTTTATTATAATGATGGTATAATAAGTTTTGGTTTACTATAGATTATACACCTGTCTGGTCTGAGTGTGCACATCCTGGGGAAGTTCCCTTGTGTTACTGTGCTCCCTCTTTATCAGGAAAAGTTGTTCACCACCTAACTATAGTTTTGCCCATTCTAGGTGGGGTCAGGGGAGGGTCCCCAGATGGTTGGGGTATAACTTGACTACTCCCCACTTGTCTTTTCACCACTGTCAACTTCTCGCTACTAATGTCAGGGGAGGGTCCCCTCATGCTTGGGGTGTGACTTGATTATTCCCCTCTTGTCTTTTTGCCACTGTCACCTTGCTGCTAATGTCTGACTGACTACCTAACACACCCCTGTTAAGGATGTGGCACCCAATTCTTTGGGACATGAGTGATGACTGCTCTGGCTGCTTCCTTCTGGTAAGGGGTGGAGATTTTATTGGGCCCTTCCTCTTGATCTCTTTCAGCTCGGAGGTGGGCAGGAGTGATGACCATCAAGGGGTCTCATGTATATCTCAGTCTCAGGGCCAGGCTGAATGGGCTGGTAGCCACCTCACAGAACCATTTGGAATCGAACAGCCTGTATGCATTCTGAAACGAGTCAAACAAGCAGGTTAATGATAAAAGGGTCTAACAACAAAACAAAGGCTATCAGGACTAATGGTCCCAACAAGAGCAATAACCATGTCCATTTCTGGGTCTCCATAGAGGGGAGGAGGATAGAAAGCCAGCTAAGGCCCTGTCCTGCTCTCTCTTTTAGATCTTCTATAAGTTTGATGTTTTTCTTTAAAACAAGAAGGTTTTCTTCAACCTGGCTAGAGGTATTAAAATAGAAACAGCACATTTCATTTAGCAGGACACAGATACCCCCAGCCTCAGCTGTTATAACATCAAGGTCCCTCCTATTTTGTAAAACCACCTCAGCCGGAAAATCTAGGACTGACTTGTTCCTCAATGGCAGCTACCATAGCCTTCCAGGATTCCTGGACCATTATGGTAAGATTGAGAATGCACCTCTCTAAGAGGGTTATACCAACAAACAAAAAATTCCTTTAAAGACACTGTGGATCACTTCAGGCCAATCAAGAATTGGGTTATCATGAGCATGTCCCTCCCAATCAGTTTTTGTCTCTTTTGGACAAGTTTCAAGTCTTCTTTGAGGAATGACTTCCTGAGGAAATGAAATATTTTGTAGTCATAATGATTGCCTCCAGGACAGCAGCAACGATCATGCAGGTGCCCCTCTGAAGTGTGGGAAGATCTAGATATACCGGGTACCACATAGAAATGAAAATCCAGTGCCCCTCAAGGATACCGCCGTTGTGGGTCCCAAAAGCCAGGCCTTGACTTATTTGTAGTTTTCCTTCAGAAAAAAGCTAGGGTCCCATGGATTAGGATTATATTCAGAAGGCCAAACACCGAGGAAGTAATCGTCTATACACAGAGGGGAGAATCCAGGTTCTGACTGATTATGAGTGTGATGGGGTTATTGACATAACAAATTTCCGAATATTAACTGTATTATATTATATTTTGGAGAAGGAGCTTGCAGGGAGGTTAGGTTAAGTAGGTGTCCAGTTGTCACACCAATCCCTACATATTCAGTTCCCAGGGCTGAGCTGTTTATGGGGATATGGTCCTCATTAATATATATTTTTAGTTGCAGTCTTCCTTGAGTTTGCCCAATACAAAGTGAAATTACCTTCATGTACATTGCATTCATTCTCTTCTGACCAGAGATCCCACCCCAGGCTAGTCTGATTAAAGTTGAGGGTATAGTTACAAAAGGAATCATTTAACCAACCCAAGGTGGGTCCCCTCATAAGGAAGGCCTACCATAGAGCGTTTCATAAGGGCTAAGGTTAAGGCCTTTGGGACTCTGTTCTGATCCTTAAAAGAGCAATAGGGAAGGCTTCCTTCCAACTGAGGGAAGTCTCTTGGGTTATTTTTCTGAAGGTATTCTTTAAGTGTCAGTGGCTCTTTCTACCTTTCCTGAGGACTGGGATCTCCAGGAAGAACGAATATCTAGAACTCAATATCTAGAACCTTGGATATCTGCTGAGTAATGTGGGAAACAAAGGCAGGACCATTATTACTCTGAAGAGACGATGGGAGGCCAAATCTAGGGATGATTTCAGTTAAAAGATTTTGGTCTACCTCTGAAGCTTTTTCTGTCCTAGTGGGGAAAGCTTCCACCTGGCCGGTAAAGGTGTCCACAAACACCAAAATGTACTAATATCCTTGGTAGGGAGAAACTATTGTAAAGTCTATTTATAGACTTCCCCTGGATATGTTCCATGTCTCTGGCCCAGAAGGACCAACGGGGGTGGCTTAGTTCCCTAAGGATTGTTAGTCAGACAAGTAGGGCATGATGAGGTTACCTTATTAACTACATTGTAAAGTCCCTTCCCAGAGAAGATAGGAGAAACCAACTGGTATAAGGCATCTCTCCCTAGGTGACAGGTCTCATGCAAAGATTTAATAATTTTCCATTGGATCGATTGGGGCAGGTGAGTTAAGCCCTCTCTCTGGTACCATCTGTCTGGGTAAAGGTGCTACCCATGATTTATTTGATCTCCTCAGGCAGGTAAGATGGGGAAGGGAGAGAACTAAGTGAATGAACTAAGGTTCCCTCTATCACAAAGGGTTGAAGTGCTGCCTGTTGGGCAGCCTGATTGGCTAGCCGATTTCCTTTTGGTATTTCATCGTCACACTTCTGGTGACTTCTGCAATGAATCACTGTTACCTGGGAAGGCTTGAGGACTGCCTCCAAGAGGGAGAGAATTTGAGGTCCATACTCAGTTGGGCTGTTTCTGGCCAGCAGGTAGCCAAGTTCCTTCCAGATAGCAGTATGAGCATGCAGAACCAAAAAAGCATATTTAGCGTCAGTATATACATTAAAGGCCTTATTTTCACTCAGGGATAAGCCTTGGGTTAAAGCAATTATTTCTGCCAATTGGGCTGAGATCCTTGGGGGAAGAGTCCAGGCCTCAATAACCTGTGTCAAGGAGACCATCACATACCCTGCCCTTCTACATCCTTCAGAAATAAAACTACTTCCATCAGTGAACCAAACCTCCTCAGGGTTTTGTAGTGGAATATCAGTTAGATATGGTTGGGGCAACAAGGAATGACATATATCTTCACATTGGTGAACTGGTAGACTTTCTTCAGGTAGGGGCAGCAGGGTAGCTGTATTTAAACAGGAGCAGACCATGGCACATAGGTCTGGATTCTCCAACAGTCATGTCTGATATTTGAGGATCTTGTTATCTGTGAGCCAGAAATGGTCTTTCCCTTCCAAAAGAAAGGTAACCTGATGGGAGGTATATACAGTCAGGGGTTGACCCAACATAAGCTTGGAGGCTTCTTCCTCCAATAAGGCCAAAGCAGCAACTACCCTAAGACAACTGGGCCATCCAGTGACCACTGGGTCCAGTCTCTGACAGATATCTTACAGGTCTCCAGACAGGGAGAAGTTCCTAAGTTAAGACTCTTAAAACCACCCTTTGTTTTCCTTCCACAAATAGTTGGAAAGGTCAATCAGTTCTTGGGATTCCCAAGGCTGTGTCCTGAGATAGTAATGTCTTTAGCTGTTGGAAAGCTTGGGTTTCTAGGGCCCCAGAGCAGAGGTTTAGAGTCAGATTTCCCTTTCAGGGCCTCATAAACAGGTTGTGCTTTTAGTCTATAGTTAGGAATCCATAGTCTGCAATACACTGTGGGGCCTAAAAAGGCTGTTTTAGGGTAGTTGGTTCTGGCAGATCTAAAATCCCTTGTATTCTATCAGGGGAGATACTTCATTCCCCTGGGGAGAGGATTACTCTCAGATATTTGACTTCCTGCTGTGCCAATTGGACCTTGGACTTAGAGACTTTATAGCCTCGTTTGGCAAAAAAAAAAACTGAGGGGTTGCATAACATGAGTTAAGGCTCTCTTGTGGTCTGGGGAACAAATAAGAAGGTCATCCACATACTGGATGACAGTCCTTTCCTCCAGGTGTAGATCTTGGAGGTCCTTGGACAGGGCCTGGCCAAAAAGGTGGGGACTGTCTCAGAATCCTTGGGGTAGGATGGTCCAGGTGAGTTGTTGTCCTCTATTCCCTTCCTCATGCCACTCAAAAGCAAAGAGGTAGTAGGACCGGGGGTCCAGAGGTATGGAAAAGAAGGTATCTTTTAGGTCTAATGCAATAAACCAGAAGGCTGTGCCTGAGATAGTCTCCAACAAGTTGTACGGGTTGGGGACTACTGGATGGAGTGGGACAACTGCCTCATTGATAGCTCTTAAGTCTTGGACCAGTCTATATTCTCCGTTTGACTTCTTAACAGGTAAGTTAGTGGTGTTGCAGGGAGAACTGTAGGAAATAAGTAGCCAGTGTTGTAAAAATTTGGATATGAGAGGCTGCAGTCCCCTTCGGGCTTCTGGATGAATTGGATATTGTTTCTGATTGGGAAAAGAGGTTGGATCCTTTAAGCACTGGGAGATGGTTATAGCTCTTCCCAGCATTCCATCTGGCCAGACCTGGGGGTCTACTGTTAACTCAGCTAAGGCTGGTGTGACAGTACTCAGAGGGGGCTGTGTCTCTAAGACCAAAAACTAGAGGGGCGTTACCGGGGTGGTTCCCCCAAGTACCAGTCTGGTTCCCAGCTTGTTCATGATGTCCCTACCTAATAGCAGAAAGGGGCATTCAGGTATGACCTGGAAGGAATGAGAGAAGGTATATCCTTCACAGTAACAACACAAAGGGACAGTAAAAGGACTAGTAGTAAGTTTACCTGAGACTCCTATAACCTGACAAGAGTTGGAGGAGAAGGGTCCAGAGAAGAAAACTAGGACAGAATAGGCAGCCCCTTATCCAATAAGAAAGACATGGTTCGACCTGCCACATCCAGGTTCACCCTCGGCTCCAGTCCCTTAATACTGACGTTAAACAAGGCAGCCATCTGGAGCAGAGGGTCTTATAAATCCAGGGCCATCCGAAGGGCTGACACTGGCCCCTGGGCCCTTTGGCCCAGGGGGCAGTTGGCTCCACAATGGCCACATTTTTGGCATTTTGGACAGGGCATCTTAGGAGACTTGCCCTTGTTTGGGCATCCCCTCACCAAGCGGCCAGGCTTTCTGCAGACCCAGCATCAATCTTGGCTTCTGTTGGGATGGATCAGGGTTTCTCTGGATGGGGGTTGTTCCCATAGGGCTGCCAATAATTGGGTCTGCCTATTTTCTGTCCTCTTTTCCCTCTCCCGAGTCTTGGCATCCTCCTCCTGGTCCAGGTTATAAAAGGCAGTGGTGGCTGTAGCTCATCTAGATTAATATTGGACTCCTGTGTAAGCTTTCGGAGTTTCCTCTTGATGTCCAGTATGGACTGGATAAGGAACCTATTTTTTTTATTTTTTTTTTATGGAACCTATCTTTTAAAATGTTTTTTCCTTCAAGGGAGTCCAGGTCTAGGTTGGTATATTTAATTATTGCCTCCTTGAGTCTTTCCAGGAAGGATGTAGGGTCTTCACTGTGTTCCTGGCTGATGGCCAAAACCTTTGAGTAATTAAATGGGTTTCCTTCTGCTTGCTTTGAGTCCAGCTTTTATACAGATTATAATATGTTCCTTTTCCCATTGCTCATTGGGGTAATTGTAATCGCAATGAGGGCCCATATGGCAAATGGCGGTTTCCCCCACAGGGTATTTTGAGCTGGATAAGTGGAGTCTGTCCGCAAAGTTGTGGGCCTCCTTCAGGACTTTTTCCTTCTCAGTATCTGATAGAATTTGCCCCAAGATTATCATGACATCATTCCAGAATAAATCAAAAGCCAAGATTAAGTGCTGGACGTTGTCAATGTAGTGGTAGGATCACAAGAACATTTACCTAGTTCCTCTTTGGTCTGTTCCAACTCTAGAAGAGTGAAAGGCTTCTGAATAAGTTTTGGTCCGAATTTGCCCATTGCCTCCACCAAAGGGCAAATTTTAGATGGAGGCCTTGTGAGAGTCAGATCTCCCGGGTAAAACAGTAAGGGGGCTGTCAGTAACAAAAGGGTACAGATGGAGGATGGGATGGTTTTAGTGCTATCCCCAGCTTTAAAGATTTTCTCCTTTTGGCTCTTATCTGGCTCAGGTTCCCTTTTGGCATTGCCCCGCTTAGATGGATCCTCTCTAGGAGAGGATGAGGACTGTCCCATCAGGGCCAGCACAGCAGAGTCAATTTTACAAGTCTTTAAGAGGTCTTCCCTCTCTCTGTGAGATAAAAAGGCTTGAACATAGGGAATCTCTTTCCATTTTCCTTGTCGTTTACAGAATAGATAGTTGAAGGATGGTATTATAGTTAATGCTACCATTTAAGAGCCACTCTTCTTGGTCCCCCAGCTTATACTGGGGCCAAGTGATGTTGCAGATAAAGATTATTCTTTTTCTTTATGGTGTCAGGGTCAAAGGCCAACCAGGTATTGAGGATGCAGTCTAAGGGAGTGTCAGGTGGTGGGAGTCCAGAGGTTTGGTTACCGATCTGTAAAGAAAGAATACACAACACTGAGGTCAGGGGAGTCTCAGCATCCTAATATCCCTGACCGCCTGCAGAAGAGGGTGTCCCCTCTTCCTGGTACCAGTGGAGGGCCCTGGCCATAGACCTCCAGGACTATTGCCTGTTCCCTCTGGCCCCAAAGGCAGTGTCACCAATAGAGATTCCCCTGCCTTACTGGCAGTGAGGACACACAACATTCAGGGAGAGTAACAGACCATGTGCCAATGGTTGTGCCACCTATAGAGATTCTCTCACCTGGATGAGCAATTTATCTGGTGGAAGGAATACACAGTGTTGAGGCTGTCACCAGTAGAAATTCCCACACCTTAATGAGAAGTTTGTTTGCAATCTCTGGCTCCTCAATCTCATAATAACATGGTTATTCCTCCTTTGCCATTGACAGTGGGCTAGGGCTCCTATGTGGGTGATCAGGACCGTAAAGGCAAGTCCCTGGATATTCCTGACAGGCTGGAAGTTAGCAAGGTCTGGGTAGTGATGGGAATTGTTCTGGGTGGCCAAGTGGAGGAAGAGTTGGTTCCCCGTAGGGACTATGCAAAACCGATGTTTAAGACCACAAGAGAAAAATGAGGGGATCTCAAATAAGACTGGTCTGGCCAAAAAGGGGCCTCTCCTCAAGGTTGGGGCACATGCAACTGCTGAGAGGCCTCATAAATACAACAGATTGGGTTTTTTGGGTGGCTGCCAGACTGATCTGTCAACAGAAGAAAACTCCTTTGTGTCTCAAAAGAGGAAAGAAGGGCCCAGAAAAGAAAGTGGAAAAACCTCCCAGAGTCCCACAGTTGATCTCGGTTCTAGCCAGTGATTGAAAAAATGATTAGGAGATCCAAGTAAGTTGAGCTGGAGAGAGGTTTGAAGGCTTCTCAATAGCCATAATTCAAGGAAGCTTGTCAAGGAGGGTGGTTTGACAAGAGAGGTGTAAATATTTAACAGAGTCTGAAGTTGGCAGTTTGTCCAATGTCACTGCCAGCAGTGGCGAAGGACACAAGTGAAAGGCCAGAGAGGAGAGGTGTGGATAGGAAAATAATGGGTATAGATCTCCGGGGAACATCATTTGGGTGTCTCAGGTTAGCACCGGCACACACACAGCAGCCCTTTCTCAGGCCTATTAAGCAAGGAGCAGAGGCATGTAAGACAGAGGCGATAAAGCCAGGTGGGTAATTGTCATGCAATGGTCGAAAGCAGGAGGAAGCTGCAAGGTGGGTGGCTAAAGCATACCTTTATCTATCTGAGTCACAGCACCAAAGATATTACCGGGTTGGCTTTCGTTGTGTCAAATAGCTTCAACGGAGGAGGGCAACGGATGACCCAGACCAGCAATCTCAGTCCTTGTGATAACAAGCAAAGAATCGCAGACTACTACTTCGGGCTTAAATGCAAAGCAAAGTTTATTAAAGCATAGACACACTCTCAGAGGGAGAGCGGGCTGTTTCTGAGAAGTGAAACAAGTGCTCCTGTACAGGTTTAAGGGTATTTATAAGGAGTGTTCTGCGAGGAGGCAGGGTGAGTGATGGGATCGTTATTTGATTGACAGTACCGAGTTATGTAACAAGTTCATTATTGTGCATGCTCTTACCCTTGATTCGCTAAGAAATGCCCACGGTTGGGGGAGGGGCTATGTTTAGTAAAACTGCAGGCAGATTTTATTATAATGATGGTATAATGAGTTTGGGTTTACTATAGGTTATACATCTGTCTAGTCTGGGTATGCACAGCCTAGGGAAGTTCCCTCCTGCTCCCTCTTTATCAGGAATAGTTGCACACCACCTGACCATAGTTTCTCCCGTTCTGGGTGAGGTAAGGGGAAGGTCCCCAGATGGTTGGGGTGTAACTTGACTACACCCCTTTGTCTTTTTACCACTGTCACTTCCTTTCTGCTAATGTCTGACTAACTACCTAACATTATGATCTGATGTATATTACAGAGGACTTGAAATGGAATTATTTCCAGATTTTACTGCAGTAATAAATTTTAAGGCATGCTTCCAGTGAATTGAGTTCAAAATTATAATATTTAAATCTCAGATCTTTTTCACAGACTTTGATCCTTCCATCCTTCTTTATCCAACTTTGGATCAGTGGTATCACAGGCACTTAAGGACTCTTAGGCTTCCTTTTTAGGAACTAATCAGGGTAACCCTCTCCCCACTGCTCAACATTCATCAATTTAGGCAAAAAGATAAGGAGGAGTGGGGAGAATAGAAAGGTTAAAATTATGTTTTTGTTTTTCTTTTTAATTTTCAGGCTCATAAATTCCTGGATCCATCTCAGGAGAGCTATGACTCTCACTTGATTCAGTGTTTTCACACAGCAACCCAGCTGTTATTTGGCTCCTCTGGCTTAACTTTCTTCAACAGCAGCAAAAACAAAAGCTTTTTCTTTTGGAGAAATTCTGTTGTGATGATTGAGTTAATTTTTTTTTTTGCATTATCCAACTGCTGTTCTCCTTTTTCCTCGAGGATCTCTAGCTATTAAATGCCCTCAAATTCAGTTCCCAGAATTACTTCTATACTGCCTCCCACCTGGTTGTTAGTAACTCCAAATTTATCTCTCTTTATTATAGTACCCTTTTACTAATAGCCCCAAATTTATCAGAAATTCTTAGACGCCATACATACCTGGAAAACCTACATTGCTTCCACTCACACTTTTGAAACTTGTCTCTTCATTTCCTAATATTTTCATGCTTCCAATATTTCAATCATACTTTTTTCTCCTCAATTTATTTTTTACCATAGTCCATGACAAGTCCTAAGAAATAGTACACTTTACAGATAAGCCTTTGCCCTGGAGATCCAATGCATGGCTAATATCTCACTGTACTTATTTATTGATTGATGTAAGTTGTGCAGAATTAATCATAGCTTCTTGTTCATGCGGCTCTCTCATCATTGATCTGTGGTATGATTTTCTTTTATTTCACATCTATGTATATATGTATGTATGCACATATGTATGTATGTATCATCTACCTCTGTACATATTTAGTTTTGATAAAATGAAAAACTGTGAATTCACTACAAACATGAGATGTAAAATACTAATAATATCTTTCATCTAGCTATAAGCCTCCCTTAACATCTCTTTGATTCCTGCAAAAGAGATAAACACTTTCATAACTTCATATTTATCATTCCATCATTTCCTTGGTTTTATTAAAAATATATTTTCATATCTATATATTTAGATATCTATATCTATATATTTTCCTACAGAATTCTCTGTTTTTTTTTTATTTTTTAAAACCATGATGCCCTCCATTAAATTCTTTGTTAAATATTTTTTAAATAAACGTATTTTAGCAAAGTTTAGATTTACAAGAAATTTGTGAAAGTAATGCAGAGAGGATCCATATTCTCCAAATTCATTTTCCCTCATTATTAACATCTTATTTATCACAATTAATGAATCTCTGTTGATACATTATTACTTTATTTAGATTTCTTCATCTTTTTCCTAATATCCTTTTTCTTTACTTCCAGGATCCCATCTAGGATACCAATTACACTTAATTATCATCTCTCCTTAGGCTTCTTTTAGCTGTGATTATTTCCAGATGTTTCTTGTTTTGATAACATTGACAATTTTAAGAGTACTGATCATACATTTTATAGGCTTTCCCTCAATTGGAATTTGTCTGATGTTTTCCTTATGATTACATTGGAATAATGTGTTTGGGAGGGAGATAACAGAGATAAAATGTCATTGTTATCACATATTGTATCAAAGGTAGATACTATCAACATAGTTTATGACTGTTGATGTTGATCTTGATCATCTGGCTGAAGTAGTATTTGTTAGTTTTCTCCACTTTAGTCTCTATCCCCTTCCATACTGTATTCTTCAGAAAGAAGTCATTATGCATAGCCCACTTTTAAGGAGTAAGTAGATATATTCTCCTCATTTAGGGTGGATCATCAGAATACTTTATTTAGAATTTATCTGTGTGGAAGATTTGTCTCATCTCCTCCATTTATTAATTTATTCAATCATTTATTTATATTAGTTTGGAATCATGGAGACTTCTTTTATACCTTAAGTTACAATCTAATAATACTTTGTTGTGTTATTCAACTTGTTCCATCATTGGTGATTGAAAACTCTTTCAATTAGCTTGTCTGTCCCTTTGGTATGTTCCCATTAATGTGTTTCTTTTTTTCCTATTAAGCTCATCTTTACTTTTTGGCCCTGCAAGATGCTCCAGACTCATCTTGTATTTTTCCTTCTCCAGTCATAGAATCAGCCAATTCTCCAAGGATCCTTGGTCCTTTTATTGGAGAATGATATTAGAAACCAAGATCTTGGCACTAAGCATGATCTTTGCTATTGGAGTATCACTTCTTCTAGGCTCCTTCAGCTGCAAAAGCAAAAGAATATATATGTGTGTAAGCTAACCTGTTCATACACACACACACACACACACACACACACATATATATATATATATTTCTGTATATAATCATCTGTATCTATATTAAGTTACACATGAGTTCATACTGATGTTTCCAACTCTATTACCACATGGATCATTATAGTCTCCACCTCTTGGTTATCTATAAATCCACTCTAACAAGGAGAAATTTGGTTCCCACCAGTTGCTATCCATTTAATTAATTGTTATTTCCAGAATACATTTATAGCAGCATCACAACTGTTAACCCATATCCCTGAGTGAAGCCATTTTGTCAACTACAGTACAGTGCTTATGTACACTTTTTTTCCTTAAACATTATAGTTTCCACTCATTTCCATGGTTATATAGGTCAGCACATTTTCCTCCATTCCCCTTAATGTGGTGGTACCATCTATGTATAATAAAGTTAGGTTATTTTGCCATATTCTGCATTTCATCATGGGATATCCTGACCTCCTCTATAATTTTAAAATTTGCATTCCTTACTGATTACTCTTCATAAACAGGTGTAAAATTATATGGGCTTTGATAAATGTATATGTCATTTATTCACCATTACTGCATTGTTCTCTTTCATCCCCAGTGGCATAGACTACATTTCAGTTCTGACACTAACTACGTGGAGTAAGTGTTGAACTCCACATATTTAAGGACTCAGTCATCCACAAAACTGCCCTTACTTCTGACAACAGGAACAGTTCAGGGGGTCCCCAGGTGACATGCACTTCTGATTAACTGGTTACAAATGCACAGTTTCTCATAACTTCCTTGAAAATTCACTATAACTACTCACAGGACTCAGGAAAGTTCTATACTTAAGGATTACAGTTTTATCACAAAGGACACAGATCAGAAACACTCAAATGAAGACACACATGGAATAAAGTCTGGGAAGGAATTTAGAACTTCTTTGTACTCTCCTCAAAAATCTGAATATATTAACCTCCTGGCATATTAATGTATTTTCCAGCCAGGAAGCTCCATTGAGCCTAGATGTCCAGAGGTTTTATTGGGGTTTACTTTCATATGTGTGATTGATTAAATCATTGACCATGAAATTAAATTAAAAATGCTCCTCTTCTTCTGCCCTCCCTAGATGTCATGCTGGCCCAAGTTTCCAATCTTTTAATCAAGCAATTGGTCTTTCTAATAACCAGACCCATCTTGAAGCTATTTAGGGGCCTACTCTAAATCATATCATTAGTATAACAAGGATATTTTTATTAGATAGAGAATTCCAGGAACTGTAACAAACACTGAATGCATATTTTATATACCACAAATATTATACAGAATAGTTTCACTGTCTTAAAAATTACCCAAAGTTCGACCTACTCAACCATCCATCTTTTCTCCTGAAATGATCTTTTTACAATCCATAGAAGTTGTTTTTGGACTGAATTCTTTCACTTAACAATGCACATTTAAGATTAAGCCACATTTTTCATGGCTTGATAGCTCATTTTTCTTTCTCACTGGATAATATTTCATTGTATGAATGTATGAGAGTTTGTTTACATATTCACTTGTTGAATAAATTTTTAGTTGCTTCCATTTTTTGTCATTGTAAATAATGCTGTGATAAACATCTGCTTGCAGTTTTTTTTTATATGGGCATGCATTTTCAAATCAGGTGAGTAAATACATAAGAGCAAAATTACTAGATTAGATGGTAAGACTGTGTTTAGCTTTGTAAGAAACTGCCAAATTCTATACACCATATACTGACAATGAACAATCAGAAAGAGAAATTAAGGAAAGAACCCCATTTACCATCACATCAAAAATAATAAAATACCTAGGGATAAACCTACCTAAAGAGATAAAAAACCTGTAATGAGAAAATAATAATACACTGATGAAAGAAATTGAGAACAACACAGGTGAAAAGATATAATGCACTCATCAATTGGAAGAATTAATATTGTTAAAATGACCACACTATCCAAGGCAGTCTAAAGATTCAATGCAATCCCTATAGAAATACTAAGGGCATTTTTCACAGAACTAGAACAAATAATTTTAAAATTTGTGTGGAAATACAAAAAACCCTGATAGCCAAAACAATCTTGAGAAAGAAGAACAAAGGTGGAGGTATCACACTCTCTGACTTCAAACTATGCTACAAAGGTACAGTAATCAAAACAGTATGGTACTGGCACAAAAACAGATACATAGATCAATGGAACAGAATAGAGAGCCCAGAAATAAATCCACACTTATATGGGCATTTAATATACAACTAAAGAAGCAGGAATATATAATGGGGAAAAGACAGCCCCTTCAATAAATGGTGTTGGGAAAACTGGACAGCTTCATGCAAAAGAATCAAACTGAACTAATCTCTCACACTGTGCATGAACAAAAATAAATTCAAAATGGATTAGAGAATTAAATGTAAGACATGAAATCATAAAACTAAAAGAAAGCATAAGAAGTAAGGTCTTTGACATCAGTCTTAGTAATATATTTTTGGACCTGTTCCTCAGGGAAAGGAAACAAAAGTAAAATTCTTTAAATGGGACTACAACAAACTTAAAAGCTATTGCACAGTGAAGGAAACTATCAACCAAGTGGAAATACCAACTAATTAATGGGAGAAAATACTTGCAAATGATATATTCATTAGGGGGTGAGTATAGAAAATATACAAAGAGCTCATGCAACTTAACATCAAAAACATAAACAACTCAATGAAAAAATGGGCAGAAGTCCTGAATAGATATTCTTTTCTGAAGAAGACATACAGATGGCCAAAAAGCACATGAAAAGATGTTCAACATCACTAATCATCAGGGAAATGCAAATCAAAAGCATAATGAGGTATCATATCACATCTGTCAGAATGACTACTATCAAAAAGACAACAAATAACAAGTGCTGGTGAGGATGTAGGGAAAAGGGAACATTTGTGCAGTTTTGGTGGAAGAGTAAATTGATGTAGCCAGCCACTATGGGAAGTGGTATGGAGTTTCTTCAAAAAGTTAAACATAGGGCTTCCCTGGTGGCAAAGTTGTTGAGAGTCCGCCTGCTGATGCAGGGGACACAGGTTCATGCCCCAGTCCGGGAAGATCCCACATGCCATGGAGCGGCTAGGCCCGTGGGCCATGGCCACTGATCCTGAGCGTCCGGAGCCTGTGCTCTGCAACGGGAGAGGCCTGAGAAGCCCACGTACCACAAAAAAAAAAAAAAAAAAAAAAGTTAAACATAGAAGTATCATATGATCCAGCAATTTCACTCCCAGGTATTTATCCAAAAAAACCCAAAAATATAATTAGAAAAAAATATATGCATTCCTATGTTCATTGCAGCATTATTTATGATAGTCAATATATGGGAGCAACCTAAGTGCCCATCAATAAATGAATGGATAAAAAAGATGTGATAAAATATTATTAATCAACTATACTCCAATATAAAATAAAAAGTTAAAAAAAGATGTGAGATACATATATATATATATATATATATATATATTCCATTGTGTGTATATATATATATATATATATATATATATATATATATATTCCAGTTTATATATATACACTGGAATATTACTCAGTCATTTACAAAAAATAAACCTTGCCATTTACAACAATATGGACCTAGAAGGTATTATGCTAAGTGAAATAAGTCAGACAAAGAAAGACAAATACTGTATGATTTCACTTATATGTGGAATCTAAAAAACAAAGGAAATGTGCAAACACAACAAAACAGAAACAGAACTATAGATACAGAGAACAAAGAGGTGATTGACAGTGGGGAGGGCTGTGGGAGGAGGAAAAAATAGGTAAGGGAGATTAAGAGGTACAAAATTCCATTGCAAAATAAATGAGTCATGAATATGAAGTGTGCAGTGTGGGGATTATAGTCACTAGGTAGTATCTTTGTATGGTGACCTATTATAACTAGATTTATCAAGGTGATCATCTTGAAATGTATAGAAATATCAAATTACGATGTTGTGTAATAGGAACTAACCAAGGGTTTTAGGTAAATTATACTTCAAAAACAAACAAATTAGTAGAAAGAGATCAGATTTGTGGTTAACAGAGGTGGGAGTGGTGGAGAGGGAAATTGAATGAAGGCAGTCAAAGGGTACAAATTTTCAGTTATGAGATAAGTGAGTAGTAGGGCTATAATGTACAACATGATGAAACATAATTAACACTGCTCTATGTATGTCATATATGAAGGTTGTTAAGAGAGTAAATCCTAAGAGTTCTCATCACAAGGAAAAATGTTCTTTTTCTATTTCTTATACTTTGTATTGATATGAGAAGACGGATGCTCACTAAAATTATTGTGATAATCATTTCATGATGTATGTAAGTCATTATGTCGTACACCATAAACTTATACAATGTTATACATCAATTATACCTCAATAAGATTGGAAGTACAAAAATGTTATTTGTAAAAATATATATATTTTTATTGAGGTATAGTTGCTTTACAATGTTGTGTTAATTTCTGCTGTACAACGAACTGAATCAGCTATATGTATAGATATATATCCCCTCCCATTTGGACCTCACTCCCACCCCCACCATCCCACCCATCTAGGTCACCACAAAGAACCATGCTGAGCTCCCTGCACTATACAGCAGGTTCCCATTAGTTATATGTTTTACACATGGTAGTGTATATACTTCAATCCTAATCTCCCAATTCATTTCACTTCCCCTTCTCCACCATGTCCACACGTCCATTTTCTATGTCTGAATCTATATTGCTGCCTGCAAATAGGTTCATCTATACAATTTTTCTAGATTCCACATATATGTGTTAATATACGATATATGTTTTTCTCTTTCTAACTTACTTCACTATGTAAGACAGAGTCTAAGTCCAAATGACCCAATGTCATTCCTCTTTATGGCTGAGAAATATTCCATTGTATATATGTACCATATCTTCTTCATGCATTCATCTCTCAATGGACACTTAGGTTGCTTCCATGACCTGGCTATTACAAATACAAATAGTGCTGCAATGAACAATTGGGGTGCATGTGTCTTTTCGAATTATGGTTTTCTCAGGGTATATGCCCAGTAATGGGATTGCTGGATCATATGGTAGTTCTATTTTTAGTTCCTTAAGCAAACTCCATACTGTTTTCCATAGTGGATGTATCAATTTATATTCCCACCAACAGTGCAGAAGGATTCCCTTTTCTCCACAACCTCTCCAGCATTTATTGTTTATAGATGTTTTGATGATAGTCATTCTGAACAGTGTGAGGTGATACCTCGTTGTAGTTTTGATCTGCATTTCTCTAATAATTAGTGATGTTGAGCACCTTTTCATGTGCCTGTTGGCCATCTGTATGTCTAATTTGGAGTAGTGTCTATTTAGGTCTTCTGCCCATTTTTGGATTGGGTTTCTTGTTTTTTTTTTTTTTTTTTTAATATTGAGCTGCATGAGCTGCTTGTATATTTTGGAGATTAATCCCTTGTCAGTTGTATCATTTGCAAATATTTTCTTTTGTTCTGAGGGTTGTCTTTTCATCTTGTTTATGGTTTCCTTTGCTATGCAAAAGGTTTTAAGTTTCATTAGGTCCAATTTCTTTATCTTTGTTCATATTTTCATTAATCTAAGAGGTGGATCAAAAAAGATGTAGCTGTGATTTATGTCAAAGAGTGTTCTTCCATGTTTTCTTTCAAGAGTTGTATAGGGTCTGGTCTTATGTATAGATCTTTAATCCATATTGAGTTTATTTTTGTGTGTGGTGTTAGGGAGTGTTCTAATTTCATTCTTTTAAATGTAACTGTCCAGTTATCCCAGCACCACTTACTGAAGAAACTGTCTTTTCTTCATTGTATATTCTTGCCTCCTCCATCATAGATTAGATGACTTTAGGTGCATGGGGTTATCTCTGGACTTTCTATCCTGTTCCAGTGATCTATATTTCTATTTTTGTGCCAGTACCATACTGTCCTGATGACTGTAGCTTTGTAGTATACTCTGAAGTCAGGGAGCCTGATACCTCCATCTCCATTTTCCTTTCTCAAGATGGCTTTTCCTATTTGGGGTCTTTTGTGTGTCTATGAAAATTATAGAATCGTTTGTTCTAATTCTGTGAAAAATGCCATTGGTAATTTGATACAGATTGCACTGAATCTGTAGGTTGCTTTGGGTAGTGTAGTCATTTTGAATGATATTGATTCCTCCAATCCTAGAACATGGTATATCTCTCCATCTGTTTGTGTCATATTTGATTTATTTATCAGTATCTATAGTTTTCTGAGTACAGGTCTTTTATCTCCTTATGTAGGTTTATTCCTAGGTATTTTATTCTTTTTGTTGCAATGGTAAATGGGATTGTTCCCTTAATCTTTCTTTCTGGTATTTCATTGTTAGTGTATAGGAATGCAAGAGATTTCTGTGCACTAATTTTGTATCCTGCAATTTTAGTGTATTCATTGATGAGATCTAGTCATTTTTTTGGTAGCATTGTTAGCATTCTCTAAGTATAGTATCGTGTCATATGAAAACAGTGACAGTTTAATTCTTTGCCAATTTGGATTCCTTTTATTTCTTTTTTTTTCTCTGATTGATGTGGCTAGGACTTCCAAAACTATGTTGAATAATAGTAGTGAGAGTGGACACCCTTGTCTTGTTAGTGATTCTTCAGGAAATGCTTTCAGTTTTTCACCATTGAGGTTGATGGTTGCTGTGGGTTTGTCATATATAGCCTTTATTATGTTGAGGTAGGTTCCATCTATGCCCACTTTCTCAAGAGTTTTTATCTTAAATGGGTGTTGAATTTTGTCAAAAGCTTTTGCTGCATCTACTGAGATGATCATATTGCTTTTATTTTTTAATTTGTTAATATGGTGTATCACATTGATTGATTTGTGTATATTGAAGAATACTTGCATCCCTGGGATAAATCTCACTTGATCATGGTGTATGATCCTTTTAATGTGTTGTTGTATTCAGTTTGCTAGGATTTTGTTGGAGATTTTTACATCTATGTTCATCAGTGATATTGGCCTATAGTTTTCTTTTTTTTGTGATATGTTTTATTGGTTTTGGTGTCAGGGTGAAGGTGGTCTCATAGAATGAGCTTCTGATTTTTCCTTCCACTACAATTTTTGGAAGAGTTTGAGAAGGATATGTGTTCGGTCTTCTCTAAATATTTGATAGAATTCACCTGTGCATCCATTTGGTCCTGGGCTTTTGTTTGCTGGAAGATTTTTTTTTTTTTTTTTTTTTTTTTTTGTGGTATGCAGGCCTCTCACTGTTGTGGCCTCTTCAGTTGCAGAACCCAGGCTCTGGATGCATAGGCTCAGAAGCTATGGCTCATGGGCCTAGCCACTCTGTGGCATGTGGGATCTTCCCAGACTGGGACACAAACCTGTGTCCCCTACATCAGCAGGCACACTCTCAACCACTGCTTCACCAGGGAAGCCCTGCTGGAAGATTTTTAATTACAGTTTCAATTTCATTACTTGTGATAAGTCTGTTTATATTTTCTGTTTCTTCCTTGTTCTGCCTTGGAAGGTTGTACCTTTCCAAGTATTTGTCCATTTCTTCCCAGTTGTCCACTTTTTTGGCATGTAGTTGCTTGTAGTAGTCTTTATAATCCTTTGTATTTCTGCGAGGTCAGCTGTAATTTCTCCTTTTTCATTCCTAATTTTATTGATTTGAATAATGTCCCTTTTTTTCCTGATGAGTCTGGTTAAAACTTTATCAATTTTGCTTATCTTTTCAAAGAACTCACTTTTAGTTTCATTGAACTTTGCTCTAGTTTTCTTTGTGTCTATTTCATTTATTTCTGCTCTTATCTTTATGATTTCTTTCCTTCTACTAACTTTAGGTTTTGTGTGTTCTTCCTTGTCTATTTGCTTTAGGTGTAAGTTTAGGTTGTTTGAGATTCTTCTTGTTTCTTATGGTAGGATTGAATTGCTGTAATATTCCCTCTTAGGACTGTTTTTGCTGCATTCCATAAATTTTGGGTCATTGTGTTTTTATGGTCATTTGTTTCTATATTTTGATTTCCTCTTTGATTTCTTCTATGATTTGTTGGTTATTTTTTTCGCATATTGTTTAGCCTCCATGTGTTTGTGTTTTTACACTTTTTTTCCTGTAATTGATTTCTAATTTCATAGTGTTGTGTTCAGAAAAGATGCTTGATATGATTTCAATTTTCTTAAATTTACTGATGCTTGATTTGTGACCCAACATGTGATTTATCCTGGAGAATGTTATGTGTACACTTGAGAAGAAACTGGAATCTGCTGTTTTCGGATGGAATGTCCTATAAATATCAATTAAGTCTTTCTGGTCTATTGTGTCATTTAAAGCTTGTGTTTCCTTATTTATTTTCTGTCTGGATTACCTGGTCATTGGTGTAAGTGGGGTGTTATTGTCCCCCACTATTATTGTGTTACTGTCAATTTCCCCTTTTATGCCTGCTATCATTTTCCTTGTACATTGAGGTGGTCCTATTTTTGTACATATATATTTACAATTGATATAACTTCTTCTTGTATAAATCCATTGATGATTATATAGTGTCTTTATTTTAAAGTCTAGTTTATCTGATGTGAGTATTGCTACTCCAGCTTTCTTTTGATTTCCATTTGCATGGAATATCTTTTTCCATCCCCTTACTTTCAGTCTGTATGTGTCCCTAGGTCTGAAGTGGGTCTCCTGAAGACAGCATGTATATGGTGTTGCTTTTTTACAATCCATTTACAATTAAGGTAATTATCAATATGTATTTCTTTTGCCATTTTCTTAATTGTTTTGGGTTTGATTTTGTAGGTCCTTTTCTTTTCTTGTGTTTCCCACTTAGAGAAGTTCCTTTAGCATTTGTTGTAGAGCTGGTTTGATGGTGCTGAATTCTCTTAGCTTTTTCTTTTCTGTAAAGCTTTTAATTTCTCTGTTGAATCTGAATGAATTCCTTGCTGGATAAAGTAATCTTGGTGGTAGGATTTTCTCTTTCATTACTTTAAATATATCCAGCCACTCCCTTCTGGCCTGCAGTGTTTCTGCTGAGATATCAGCTTATAACCTTATAGACATTCCCATGTATGTTATTTGTTTCTTTTCCCTTGCTGCTTTTAATATTTTTTTTCCTTTGAGTTTATTTTTTGTTAGTTTGCTTAATGTGTGTCTCAGCATTTTTCTCCTTGTGTTTATCATGTGTGGGACTCTCTGTGCTTCCTGGACTTGGGTGGCTATTTCTTTTCCCATGTTAGGGAAGTTTTTGAATATAATCTCTTCAAATATTTTCTCATACCCTTTTTTCTTTCTTTTCTTCTTCTGAGACCTCTATAATTCGAATGTTGGTGTGTTTAATATTGTTCCAGAGGTCTCTGAGACTCTCCTCAATCCTTTTCATTCTTTTGTCTTTATTCTGTTTTGTGGCAGTTATTTCCACCATCCTATTTTCCAGCTCACTTATCTGTTCCTCTGCCTCAGTTATTCTACTATTGTTTCCTTCTAGTTTATTTTTCATTTCAGTTATTGTGTTGTTCATCACTGTTTGCTTGTTCTTTATTTCTTCTTCATCCTTGTTAAGCATTTCTTGCATTTTCTCAATCTGTGTCTCCATTCTATTTCTGAGAATTTGGATCATCTTTACTATCATTACTCTGAATTATTTTTCAGGTTGGTTGCTTATTTTCTCTTCAATTCTTTGTTCTTGTAGGTGTTTACATTACTCCATTGTCTGTAACAGATTTTTTTTGTTGTCTCATTTTTTTTTTGATAGGTGAGCCTGTGTTAGTGTGTTATGCAGTTAGTTTCCTAACTCTTGCTTTAGATTATAATAAAAAATATCCTGAGTTTGGAGCAGGAACAGAGGAGTAAATACTCAGGGCTAGTCGAACTCCTCCCTGGAATAGCTTTTGTACTGTCTTACCCACATGAACACCTGAGCTATGGGTTTGGAACTTTGCCACGGTGTGGCATAGTGAAGAAGCAGGTGTTTATTAAGCTAAGGCAATGACAAGAGATACTAAAGAGTGAAATTCAACTTTTTTTCTAATATATTCAACTTTACACCCACCATACACATACACAAAAAAATACACTCCCATGAATTCAAAATGATTTCCATTTTCTTAGGAAGTTTTTCACAATTGATATTTCTCTTCCCAGAAAAATTTTTACAACTATTTTGGTTATTTCTTCTGAGTTTCTCTTGAGGGATTGAGACAGTAGCTCACACAAATTCACCATCTTGAAAGGAATAGAATTGAGAATAGTGATTTTTTAAACTGTCTGAATCTTTCTGTTTTTCTTTTTTCTATAACACTAAAGGGAATTCAAACAGGTGCTTTTATCTCAAACTAGAGATATTTCCCAACTTGCTCTCAGTTACCAAGAAAAGGAATATTAGAGGCATTCTTAGCACCCAGTTAAGGACTCCAGCACCTGTATGCTTGGGTTCTGTCACTATTCAGCTGTGTGATCTTGGGCAAGTTACTTAAACAGTTATCTGTAAAATGGGAGTAATGATAGTAACTACTTCATTGGGTTGTCATAAATATTAAATAAATGAATATTTGTAAGGCACTAAAAATAGTCCATGACATGTTGTAGGCACTATTAAAGTGTTTATTAAATAAGAACAATAAGGAAAATGTAAAAAATATATATAGGAGCCAGTAAATTTATCAGTATTATAGTACTACAGCATTGCATGTGCTTGAAGTATATTTGCACTTCAATATAATGTTTATACAATATAATCTGGTACTTCAAGAGTTTGGATAAGGCTATTTACATTGTGATAATCCAAATATTTACAATCTTATTGCTTCTTTTATTCTGTCTTCTTTGGGAAGTCAAAATCTGACTTCTGGTCTGCAAATATGAATATTCATAAAACACTATGAATTTATGATCATGTCATATTTTTCATTGCACAAAATACATTATTTTGTGATTTCTAGTGTTCAAGAACATAATTTTTTACTAAAGTTTGGATTGTAATTTGTCAAAACAAACAGACAAATATCCTATCAGAACTTGGAAAGACTGTTTAATATAATTGTTATTGATATTTCTTGAAATAAGAAGGCTCAGAACAAAAGAGCTATTTGCAGATGTCCATAACATGGTTCTGATAACTTTTACTGTAGGGAAGGGAATATTTTCCCTGCTTCCTTTCTAGGTTTGTTGGCTGGCTTAATAATTAAATGAACATAAGTCAGATAAATAAGAGAAAAACAAATTTAATATCATACAGATGGAAGTCCCATAAAAATATGAGACTCAAAGAAATAACCAAAGCTCCAAGGTTTTTTTTATATTTTTTAGACAAAGAAACAATAGATGTGTGAAGAATTGATAAGACAAAGGGGTTTAGCTTTGAGTTAGTAATTAGTGAAAGAGCAAGATTTGTTTAATATAGGATTCTTGGCCCTAAGTTCCTTATTTCTGGTTATAAAGAAGCCTTCTACCCTCCTGATACAGGGAGGGTACCTTTCATATGGAAAATTTATCTCCTGCTTTCATGGAGACAAAAGAGGGTTAGAGTGTCCTTGCACTGGTTGTTTCTCAAGTAACTTTAATTCAAAATGATCAGTATGCTAAAGTGGCATATTTTGGGAAGGCATATTCTACTCCCCTTTAGGACTGAAGTGGAAGTAATTTCTAAGCCTCTTTAAAAATCTCTGCATAATTTCATTGTATGATTCTGTTTTCTGATAATAGTTTTTCTGTCTGTAATACTTATAAGTGTAGATATACTTGTATATCTAAAGGTGTTCAAGAAATCATATATTTAAAAGTTTCCAAAAACTTATGATAATTTCCCAATACTTATTACTTTGTACAGCAGGGACATATTTGGCTAATTCCTTTAAATAATAAGAATAATTAAGTAACATACAGATTGTAAAGCCAAGAATTATGTTAAAATAAATAAACATAAGAAGCAATGATCATTCAATAGGGAATATAAAATATTATATTTCCTAAAAGTCTCTGATTACTTCTTGGAAGAATATAATCTTGGTTCCACAGGGACCATTGTGATTTAAAATCAAAAGAGAATATTTAATTTTGAAAAAGTAAAATCTGGAAATTTTGGATTTAGCAGCAAGACTCTATTTTATGACAAATGTTTCAATACATATCTTACAACAACAAAGAACAATAAAACTGGGGTTGATACTTTAGTATTTCATTAACCTTGAAACTGTGTCTTTTCAGTACTCAGTATTTACAAGGTAAGATATATTCCAAAAGCGCTTTTTGATCTTTAATTAGTTAATCCTTATGACATTCTTGTGACATAAGTCAGTACTTTGAAGGGGAGAGGATTTATCTTTACAAAATAACACTCTGAGGGTGCTCAATAGGAAACTATACAAGTTCAGACGGTGGGTGGCTAAAGATTATTAAATCATTGAGATGACTTTGAAGCTAGCCATGCTCTTTTAGTGCTTTTTTTTTCTTCTTCTTAAATACTACATTTCTATCAAGACTATCAAAAGCAAAATAAAAACAAATTACTGTGAAGCCATTTGTTTCAAATTTAGAAAATTAACAAAGACTAAGCAAAGCCTGTGAGTTAAAATAATCTGGTCTTGAATCTGTACTCCATCCCTTTCTCAAACATACTAACAAGGACACAATATTTAACTTCTCTGACTGATAGTCATTTCTGATTTTTAGTTAGTTAATATTGTGTATTTCTAGGAGTATAGAGAGACTGGATGAAATTATATCTGAAGTAAGTAAAAAATACTTAACACTCGATAAATGTTAGCTATTATTTCTGTTGGATTGATGATATGATAAAATGATAAAGAAGAAGAGAAAAGGAGGAGAATTGTGCCACAAATGCAATTTATGTTTACTTGGTTTAAACCTTTAACTGTTAAAGCTGAGCTCTCATAAACTTCAGATGTTTACAAAAGAATAATGTCTATAATAAGCATTGAAGTTAACAACACCTAATCTTCTGTGATACCCTGGAGTTGTATTTATACTGATAGAGAGAGAGGAACTATAAGTCAATGCCTGGTAACAGATGATATAGTGAGAAAATCCCACCTAATAAGCACAATCTTCTTAGGGCATAGTGGAGATCAGGAATGAGGCACTCTGTGAATTTAAAAAATTATATAGATGCAAGGAAAGAAGGATAACCAAGACAACTTCAAGAAGGACAAAGTTGGGAATATGCTCTACCAGAAATAAGATTTGTTTAAAATCATATCATTAGGACAGCATGGAACTAACCAGAAAGACAAACCAACACATCAAATAAGAAAGCTCAGAAATAGATTAAGCATATGCATAAACTTTACATATGACAGAGCCAACATGGCAGATGAGCACTAAATGCACTATTTGACAAATGCTGCTAGACAAATGGTCATCTATTTTGAAAAATAAAATGAGTTCTTTACCTAAAGCCAAGTACACATACCAATTCCAGATGGAATAATGACTTACATCTATGTAACTAAATTTTAAAGCTTTAAAAAAAAAATACCTCTATGACCTTGTGATGAAGAAAGTTTCATAAACAAGACACAAAAAAGACTAACCACAAGAGAAAAATTAAGTAAATTGTGTCTTAAAATTAAAATACCAAAATAAAAAATAAAGTGACAGCCAGAAACTATATATTTCCAACAAATTATGAGCCACAAGATTATATTAATATTAATAATTTATGTATATATATTATTTTTCTAATTGACTCAGAAATTTAGCACTAACTGTTCTTAAACCTCCTTTTGACTCTCTACATTCTGTTCTTTATATAGCAACCTGAATAGTATTTTAAATATATGTCAGGTCATGTTACACTTCCAGTGAAACTGCAATTACTAATCATTTCAGTCAGAGTAAATGCCAAAGTCCTGTTAGTTCTCAAAACTCATCTACTACTACTCTACCCCTTGCTCACTTTGCCTCTGGCCATACTGGCATCCTTGTTCCTCCTTGAATACGTCAGGTACACACTGCCCACTAGGATCCTTTCCTGACTTTTTACTGTGACTGAAACTTTTCCCTATCAGGTATTCTCATGAAATTTATTTTCTGTAGGTCATTGGTCAAATAATCACTTCTTAATGCAATGTACCCTGACCACCCTATTTAAAATTGTACTCATTCCCTTTCTGGGCACATCCATCTTACCTTGCTCTTTTTTTTTAATATATACAACTGTTTATTTGCTAGGATTGTCATAACAAAATACCTTAGATTGGATGGCTTAAACAGCAGAAATTTATTTTCTCACAGTTCTGGATGCTGGAAGTCCAAGATCAAAGTGTCAGCAAGTGTGGTTTCTCCTGAAGCCTCTCTTCTTGGCTTCCAAATGGCTACTTCTTGCTGGCCATTTGTATTTTCACATGTACTCTTGGTGTCTCTAGTTATGTCCTAATCTCCTTTTTTTTATATGGACACCAGTCAAATTGGATTAGGGTCATTTTAATTACTCCTTTAAAAGCCCTTTCTCCAAATACAGGCATATTCTGAGGTAATGAGAGTTAAAACTTCAACATATAAATTTGAGGAGGGACACAATCAGTCTATGACAAGCACTTATCATTTTACAACATAAAATGTATTCATTATTTAAACAGTTTTTGTATTTTACCCCTCAGAATAACAGAAATATTGTTATTTTTTCCTGTTTTGTTCCCTGAAGGATCCTAAGTATCTACTTTAATGCCTGGCATGTAATTGGTACACAATACATAGTTGTTGAATGAATAAAATAAATTTTTGTATAGTACATAAAAGGTAATCAAATATTCATAGATAGGATAATGGATAAATATATTGTGCTATGATCAAGCAATAAAATTATTCCTAATTTTTAGCATATGACTCTCCTGGAGATCCTGTTAAATGCAAGTTCTAATTCAGGAATTCTGTAGTGCAGCCCAAGAGTCTGCATTTCTGACAAACTTCCAGGTGATTCTAATGCTGTTGTTCAGGGAATGACAGGAAGACATTGTGTAGCTAGTCTATACACAAGGAAGATGAAAGAATCTCAAAAATTTTAGAATGAAATTAAACTTTAAGTGAAATGATCAAGTTACAAAAGAATATATATAGTATAATTCTATTTATGAAACTAAAATTAAGCAAAATGAAAAAAATATATGGTAGAAGGATGAATTTATATGTGGAAAAACTATAAAGAAAAGCAATGAATAATACAAAATTTACAGTAATGTTACAGCAGAGGGTTGTCAACTACAAATTGGCACTTGCCATGGGCATTTGCCATCTACCTCTACAAGGATTAAATCAGTTGCTGCTGCAGCTGCTGACCTTCAACACCCCCTTAAAGGAATTCAGGGTGGAGATCAGGAATGAGGCACTCTGTGCTCTGGGAAAACTGACAGAGCAGGTCTTCAGATAGTTAGATATTTTCAGGAGCTGATTTTACGAACCCAATTCTTGCATCCCTTATATCTAGAAAAGCACTAAATTTCTTCATGATGAAGTCTGCTCCTCTTGACTAGCAGTAACCCTCATCAGATCTTCTGCAAAAATATGTGCTTGATTGCATGTACTCCTTCTTCACCAAAATCACATATATATTGACCTCCCCCCGAACTCATTGGAGCAGTTTTTCAGAGCTATCTGAAATGCTTTCTCCTATGCTATAGTCCTCATTTTGCCCCAAATAAAAATGAACTTTGGACATTTTTTTTAAGTCAGTAAGGTGCAGAAGGGGGATCAGTTTGGGAGGGACATCCAGGGATTTTTAGATTTACTAGTTCATCTTATATTTTACTCATTGATAAGTAATTATTTATTTGTGCTTTTAAAAATCGTTACATATATAATGAGCACTTCTGTGTGTCTAGGACATGTTTTACAAAGAAAAGAGGAAGTAGTAATAAGAGGTCAAAGAGAAGAAGAGAGAACTAAAAAGAGATTGAACACACAGAAACAAAATATCTTGCCCTTGTGTTTCAAACATTAATCAGACTCTAATCAATGCTGTGTCACAGAGAGAAATTAGAATTAGTTTCTGCCCATAAGTAGCTCTTGGCCTAGTGGAGAAAAATTTTGAAAACATGTGAAAAAAGAAGCAATGTCTCTGTATTTTCTAACAAAGATTAAAATGGCACATAAATTTTTCATAGAAAAATAAACTCAGATTTTTCCTTTTAAAAATTTGCATCATAAATTATTTTTGACTGCTCACACACCAACTTTAACTCCTTTCAGTCATGGTTACAGTAGGTGGTGTAAATATCTTGTGACTGGTATGCAGTGGAGATATCTTAAAGTACCTTGTTAATAAATACACTTTTAACATTAAAATATTAAAAGTTGGCTTTAATATATTTCTGTATTTCTTGTGATTTGGCTTCTCAGGTATACTTGTGGTTTTTAAAAACATTTGCTGTTGGAAATGCCATTTACAAGGACCCCTTAGGGAATCTTACAAACATGACAAATTTGCAGAGAGAAATAACACTATACCCCTGAAGTTATTTCTTTAATTTAAACCATTTCAAAACATGAATTTTGTCATTAAACAAAACTCACTATCTGTTCCCAAACGTTATATTATTTAGACAGGAATAGTGTAATACAAGCTTTCATAGCATTTACAATTCAGGAAAACTTTTCTTGGAGTAATGTAGTATATTTAGATGGACATTGATTGGATGATTGTCTTCATAAAAGATGCAGCCATAAATGGGGCATTTTCAGTGCATAAAAGTGATTAATATGGGCCTTGAAAGAGCTTCTGTACTGTGTACTGATTCAGTAGCTTCACTCACAGGAAGAGTAGAATTTTGGGTTTACAGATAATATGTTGGCTTCATTTCTCTAACCCTTTAAAAGGCACATAGTTTTCATTGTCAAATAAAAAAAATGCAGACTGAATAAGGAGAGACTTTTATTCAAAAGGATTATTGAAAGGTGGGAGGAACTACTGTGATAGGGATGATGTTGTGACTGTAAGATCTGCAAAAGCATGAGTCAGGCAGAAAGAAGATTTCTTTTTATAAAGAAGAGTAAACAACATTAAAATTAACTGGGTGTAGATCAAGTGGTAAGAAAGGGTGGCATGACTGGATAATAGATGAGAAAATATTGCACATGAGGACAGACACTTTTCAAGAGGGACTTTGGGACTTCCCTGGTGGGGCAGTGATTAAGAATCTGCCTGCCATTGCAGAGGACATGGGTTTGATCCCTAGTCTGGGAAGAGCCCACATGCTGCGGAGCAACTAATCCTCCTGTGCCACAACTCCTGAGCCTGTGCACATAGAACCCGTGCTCCATAACAAGAGAAGTCACCACAATGAGAGGCCCACACGCTGCAATGAAGAGTAGCTCCGACTCGCCACAACTAAAGAAAGCCTGCACACAGCAACAAAGATCCAATGCAGCCAAAAAACAAAAAAGAAAAAAACAAAAAGAGGGGCTTTATGCTGGCTAAGGCTGAATATCGGTCAACGTGCAAGGGCCTGAAGGAAAGTGAAGGAGAGAATATTAACCAAAGATTAGGTAAAAAATATTTTGGTTTGATTGATCTGTGTAGATAATACAGCTCAGCTAATCATTATTTAAGAGGCAAAGAAGAGGAGTTTGAGGGTCTGAGTCTACCCTTGCCATAGGATGAACAAGGAGCATCCCTGAGTTTTATCTAAGTTATATGGGTAAGAGTGGTTCTTTGCAGTAAGCCATTTTCCAAAACAAAATTTGGTGGGGGGATTCCTTTAACCTTCATTGTTTTCCAGGAGCACTGAGGCTATGGTAAAGTTCTACAATGCCAGCATTAATAGAAGAATCCTTCAAAACAATGGCCTGACTTTTAAGCTATTGTAAAGAAGACCCAGTTAAGTTAAATAACTTGGGTAAGGTCAAAAAACAAGTTAACAACAGAGTAAACCCAGGTCAGAATTCATCTCTTCTTCTGGTATGCAGTTCTGCCAAGGAGGATAAAGATTTTGAGGGTCTTGAAATTAATACATTTTCATGGTCCAGTTTAAGAAAAAGAATACAAAATGTCTAAAAAAAAAAAAAGATATGAAAGTAACTACTTGTATAGGTTGAGAAAAAAAGATAAGGAATTACAAATTTTTAAAAAGCTGCAAATACCACAAACATCACAAAATTCAGAAAAAAAAACAGTATTTGATTGGCTCTTCCTATAGAAATAATTTAATGTTAATATTTTCTATATAGAGATTAGAAACACAAATCAGTCTTCTGCTAGTATGGTTGGTAAAAATTAATTGTACATTACTGAGACTTTATAAGATTATTTCAGCTTCAAGACTTATTTTGGTAACACCAAGTGAACTTTTAGGATCATTGTCAATTTTGGTGAAACTTCTATTGAAGTCTTTTAATTTTCATTGTACTGTTACAAATTTGTATTATTGTCAAATAGTATATATATGGTGTCAAATATTATTTTATACAAAAGGAGCAATAAATATATCTTTATCCATTAAGTTTATGTGATTTCCTCCTCCATTTTAATTAAGGAGACAAAAGACCTGTATGCAAAAAACTATGACATTGATGAAAGAAATTAAAGATGATGCAAACAGATGGAGAGATATACAATGCTCTTGGATTGGAATAATCAACGTTGTGAAAATGACTATACTACCCAAAGCAATCTACAGATTCAATGCAATCCCTCTCAAACAATCAATGGCATTTTTCACAGAAATAGAACAAAAAATTTCACAATTTGTATGAAAACACAAAAGACCCCAAATAGCAAAAGCAATCTTGAGAAAGAAAAACAAGGCTTGAGGAATCAGTCTCCCTGACTTCAGAATATAATACAAAGATACAGTAATCAAGAGACTATGGTACTGGCACAAAAACAGAAATATAGATCAATGGAACAGGATAGAAAGCCCAGAGATAAACTCACATACATATGGTCACCTTATTTTTTCATAAAGGAGGCAAGAATATACAATGGAGAAAAGACACCCTTTTCAATGAGTGGTGCTGGGAAAACTGGACAGCTACATGTAAAAGAATGAAATTAGAACACTCCCTAACACCATACACAAAAATAAACTCAAAATGGCTTAAAGACCTAAATGTAAGGCCAGACGCTATCAAACTCTTAGAGGAAAGCATAGGCAGAACACTCTGACATATATCACAGCAAGATCCTTTATGACCCACTTCCTAGAGAAATGGAAATTAAAAACAAAAATAAACAAATGGGACCTAATGAGACTTAAAAGTTTTGCACAGCAAAGGAAACCATAAACAAGATGAAAAGACAATCCTCAAAATGGGAGAAAATATTTGCAAATGAAGCAACTGACAAATGATTAATCTCCAAAATTTAAAATCAGCTCATGCAGATCAATATCAAAGAAAAACAAACAACCCAATTGAAAAATGTGCAGAAGACCTAAGGAGACATTTCTCCAAAAAGACATACAGATTGCCAACAAACACATGAAAGAATGCTCAACATCACTATTTATTAAAGAAATGCAAATCAAAAGTACAATGAGGTATCATCACACACCGGTCAGAATGGCCATCATCAAAAAATCTAGAAACAATAAATGCTGGAGAGGGTGTGGAGAAAAGGAAACACTCTTGCACTGTTGCTGGGAATGTAAATTGATACAGCCGCTATGGAGAACAATACGGAGGTGCCTGAAAAAACTAATAATAAAACTACCACACGACCCAGCAATCCCACTACTGGGCATATACCCTGAGAAAACCATAATTCAAAAAGATTAATGTGCCACAATGTTCATTGCAGCTCTATATACAATAGCCAGGACATGGAAGCAACCTAAGTATCCATTGACAAATGAATGGTTAAAGAAGATGTGGCACATATATACAATGGAATATTACTTAGCCATAAAAAGAAAGGAAATTGAGTTATTTGTAGTGAGGTGGATGGACCTAGAGTCTGTCATACAGAGTGAAGTAAGTCAGAAAGAGAAAAACAAGTATCATATGCTAGCACATATATATGGAAACTAAAAAAAAGTACACACACACACAAAAATAAAACCAGTTATGAAGAACATAGGGGTAGAGAAGGAATAATGACGCAGATGTAGAGAATGCACTTGAGGACAGGGGGAATGGGAAGGGTAAGCTGGGATGAAGTGAGAGAGTGGCATTGACTTATATATACTACCAAATGTAAAATAGATAACAAGTGGGAAGCAGCCACATAGCACAGGGAGATCAGCTCGGTGCTTTGTGACCCCCTAAAGGGTTGGAATATGGAGGGTGGAAGGAATATGCAAGAGGGAGGTGATATGGGGATATATGTATATGTGTAGCTGATTCACTTTGTTATAAAGCAGAAACTAACACACCATCATAACACAATTATACTCCAATAAAAACATTAAAAAATAAAACAACATCAACAAAAACAAAAAATCCAAAAAACTATTACTTACAGCCAAAATTTACCTTTTCCTGAGATTTTAGTATGCTCATCTTGCCATTTTATCTGGGACCACCAGAGTTCATGCAGGCAAGATACCTCAGATACAAAAAGGCTTGATTAAGTACATTGGAATTCATCAAACATGTGACATCACACATATTCTTGCATTTCACTAGTTTTCTTATTCTACTACTCCTACACTTTCAGTGCTGTAGGATATGTTCATATAACTGTAGAACACCTTGGTCTGCTATGACACCAGGTGCATTGGCTCACTGTACATAGATATATTCTGAAAGCCATTCTTGTATTAGGACAGTTGGTAACAATTTAACCATGCATGAAAATGACCTCAAATCTCAGAAATAAGTCCTATTAAATCTAAACTATACCAATTCAACTACCCTTAGAAGATTCCCAAGCTGTCCATGTTCACTCCAGTGCCAGCCAAGTGGTGGTAAGTGTGATGGAAGACAAGTGGAAGTGGAAAAATACAGAGATATTAACAAGTTAAAGTTATAATGCTTGTTTGTTTGTTGCAAACTTCACAGAAATTTATGACCATATGAATACATTACTCAAGCCCTTCTCAAGTTTTTGGAATGGCCCTACACATGTGAGAGGCCCTGAAAGTTAAGCTTTGTTAGCCTCACAATTGATTTGTCTTTGCACTCTGCCTTCCTGTCATCCTGACATCTGGATTTTTCCTGCATATAGATAACACTGTTCTTTTATCCTTTGAACTTTAAAGATTGTCCTGAAGAATGGTTATAATGACTATAACATATTCATATTAGATTTTTCATATTGGAAGAGTAAGTAGCTATTTACCTGGAGTGATTTTAAGGATGCTGGAAGAAACTTTGATCCTTCCTATTTCTGTTCTTCTCATAGAATCTCCATAAGCTTTCAAAATGTTTACACTTTCACCTAAAATATTATCCTTTTGAGTAAAGAAAGTTCAAATTACAAGTATTCCTGGCAAAGAAACATAAAGACAAATTCTGAGTTTGAAATCATTTTATTAGATTGCTTTATTTCTAACATGTACTTTAAAGTCGTGAGAGTTTTGATTGAGGAGGATCAAGGAAGATGTAGGTATGGAAATGAAGCTCTGGTTCCAGAAAGCAAACCTAAGTGCATTACTGCAATGGAGAATGCTTTTCCCAGGCCAAGTACAGATTGAGGTATTCACAATGAGAACAGTTTTTGTGACTCAGTCTCAAAGATTGGAACTTATAGGCAGCACAATATTTACAAAATGAAGGACAATGGTTATGGCACCTTGTCATATTACCTTAAGGAGCTACTGAGTAATTTACTCTGTGGCCAAGGAAATAACTTGCATTTTCATATTTGATTAGTGTATAGATAATCATGCTCCCAGTAATTATCTGTAGCTTTTTAAAAATGCAATTTACTAGTAAAAGTTATCTGAACATTGGAGAATCAAATTAGAGGTCTTTCTTCTCAAATTCCCACTTCTCAAATTATAATAGGAATATATACTCATAACAGAAATATGTATAAGATTCCTCACTCTGTGGTGATATTGTAAAGGCTTAGAAAGAGCCAACTGTTCTTGAAAATATCATGAAGTAGAAGCATTTACTCTTTTTAATTAGGGCCAATTCTCCAGACCTGACCCAGTACAAACATGTGCAGATTTATATAATGTCTGCAACTTTAGCAAAGTGCCATCCAGATAAATTGAATGGACCCACAATTTTGTTCTAACTTCCATCTGCCATTTCCTTTTCTACAGTTTTAACAGAAATCTAAAAATAACCAGCTTTACATTAGGGGAACTTGCATACTGTAAGAGATTGTTTTTAAAGTTCCCTTTGGTGCATCATTTTGTATCTTTGTTATAATTGTATGAAGAAGATTATATTAAGAATTGGCCAAAGAGAGGAAGATCATGGCAGAAGGACTGGCAGAATTCCCACTACTGCATGACAGGATGGTGATGGCCACTGAGCAGAGAGGAAGCCCTGCCTCACATCCTGTGCAGGCTCTAGCTCCTCTATTTCAAGCCACACTCCCTACCAAGGTGATAATGACGAGCACACCCTGAGGAAAGATGTGACTAACATCCACATCAAATCCAGCCCTCTCACCAAAAGCACTGGTCACACACATTCTACATAGTGGTGCTCCCACCCAAGAACATTGCTTCAAGACCACAATAGGTAACTTTTACCTAAATTCATAGAGACAGAGAAAATTAAGAAAAATGAAAGGGCAGAGGAACTACTCTCAATTGAAAGAGCATAAGCAAACCCTTGAAAAATAAATAATAAAACAAAAACTGAAATAATTTACCAGATAAATCATTCAAAATATTGGTAACAAAAATGCTAACTGAGTTAGGGAAAATAATTGATCTAAACAGATCTTTTTAACAAGGAACTAGAAAATATAGAGAAGACATGAAAAAAAATAATTTAATATCAAGACAAAAAGCACTCAAGAAGCAATGAATAGCAGACAAAATGACACAGAAGAACACATAAGTGATCTGGAAGACATAATACTGGAAATCACCCAAACAGAACAGCACACAGAAAGACAAATTTAAAAGAAAATCAAGTGCAACATACAAGATCTCTGGGATAACATCAAAATTGCCAACATTCACAATATAGGGGTCCCATATGGAGAAGAGAGAGAGAAGGGTATTGAAAATGTATTTGAAAAATTATGGATGAAAACTTTCCAAACCTAAAGAAGTAAATAGATATTCAGGTACAGGAAGCACAGAGGGTCCTAAATAAGATGAACCCAAATAGACCCACACCAAGAAATATCATAATGAAAATGGCAAAATTTAAAGGTAGAGAATTCTAAAGGCATCAAGAAAAAAAAAGACTCATATACAAAGGAATCCCCATAAGGCTATCAGCTGATTTCTCTGCAAAATCTTTGCAGGCTAGGTGAGAATGGCATAATTTATTCAAAGTGCTGAAATAGAAAAACCTGAAACTTAGGATATTCTACCCAGCAAGATTATTATTTAGATTAGAGAGATAAAGAACTTCTCAGGCAAACAAAAACTAAAGTAATTCAATAAGTAACGTAAACATATGGTAAAAGAAATGTTGAAGGATCTTCATTAAATGGAAAAGAAGTAAGAATATATAGGAAAAGGAAAATCCTGACAGGAAAGACAAAAACATAGAATTAAAGATCACTTAACTAAGCCAGTATGTAAATTTAAAGACAAAGAAAATGTAAAAGCAAATAATGCTATAATAAACAGTAAAAGAATAAGCATGGAGATATAAAATATAACATCAAAAACACAAAGTGTGGAAGAGGGGAGTAAAAAATGTTGATCTCTTAGAATGTGTATGAACTTAAAGACAATCAGTTTAAAACGAGTAGATATAATTATAGGTCAACATATATGAACCTTATGGTAACCATAGATCAAAAACTTACAATAGATGCACAAAAACCAAAAAGAAAGGAACCCAAGCATGCTACAAAAGAAAATAATCAAACCACAATGGGAGAAACAAAAAGAAGAAGTAAACATAGAAGAACTACATAAACAACTGGAAAACAAGTAATAAAATGTCAGTAAGTACATACTTATTAATAATTACTTTAAATGCTAATGGTTAAATGCTCTCATCAAAAGACACAGTGTGATTGATTGGATAAAGAAACAAGAGCCTTCAATATACTTCCTACAAGATATACACTTCAGAGCTAAAGACACACACAGAATGAAAGTGTCAGGATGGAAAAAGATATGTCATGCAAATGGAAATAACAAGAAAGCAGGGGTAGCAATATTCATATCAGACAAAATAAACTTTGGAACAAAAGCTATGTCAAAAGACAAAAAGGGTATTATATAATAATAAAGGGATCAATCGAAGGAGAGGATATCTCACTCATTAGCATATACACACCCAATACAGGAGCAAATAAATATATAAAGAAAATACTAACAGGCATAAAGGGAGAAATTGACAATAATACAATAATAGTACAGGACTTTAATGCTCAACTAGCATCAATGGATAGATGAGCTCAGACAGAACATCAATAAGGCAACAGTGGTCTTAAATGGCACATTAGACCAGCTGGACTTAATTGATAGCTACAGGACATTCCAACCAAAACAGCAGAATACACATTGTTTTCAAGTGCACATGGAATATTCTCCAGGATAGATCACATATAAGGTCACCAAAAAAGCCTCAACAAATTTAAGAGGATATAAATTATATCAAACATTTTTTCCAGCCACAAGGTATGAAACTAGAAATCAACTACACAAAGAAAAACAGGACAAGAACAAACACATGGAGAATAAACAATTAGCTTTAACCTTAAAATCTTTTGCCCAGGAAAGGAAACCATCAGAAGAGCAAAAAGGAACCCTACTGATTTGGAGAAAATATTTTCAAATATACAATCAATGAGGGGGTATTATCCAAAATATGTAAACAGCTCATACAACTCAATATTAAAAAAAAAAAAACCTAATCAAAAAATAGGCAGAAGACTTGAATAGACATTTTTTCCAAAGAAGATATACAGATGGCAAACAGGTACATGAAAAGATGCTCAACATCACTAATTATTAGAGACATGCATATCAAAACAACAATAAGCTACCACCTCACACCTGTCATAATGGCTATCATTAAAAATGTTTACAAATAACAAATGCTGGAGAGGATGTGGAGAAATGGGAATGCTGTACACTGTTGGTGGAAATGTAAATTGATGCATCCACTGTGGAAAACAGTAATGAAATTTCCTCAAAATCCTAAAAATAAAACTACCATATGATGCAGCAATTCCACTCCTGGATATATATGCAGAAAAAAACAAAAGCCCTAATTCATAAAGGCACATGCACCCCAATGTGCATGGCAGCACTGTTACAATAGCCAAAATATGGAAGTGGCCCAAATACCCATCAACAGATGATTGGATTAAGAAAATGTGGCATGTACACACACACACACACACACACACACAAAGAAATATTACTCAGCCATAGAAAGAATAAAATTCTGACATTTGCAGGAATGTGGATGGACCTAGAGAATATTATGTTTAGTGAAATAAATCAGACAGATAAAGACAAATACTGTATTATATCACTTATAGAAGGAGTCTAAAATATAATACAAATGAATGTATATGCAAAACATATATATACTCACAGGCATAGAAAACAAACTTATGGTTACCAAAATGGAGATGGAAGGAGGGAGGGACAAATTATGGGTACAGGATTAACAGAAGCAAACTTTTATATATATAAATAAATAAGCAACAATGATATACTTCATTGCACAGGGAATTATAGTCATCATCTTGCAATAACATATAACGGAGTATAATCTGCAAAAACACTGAAATGATGTGCTATACACCTGAAACTAACATGATATTATAAATCAATGAAACTTCAATAAAATGAAAAGAATTGGCCAAAGTTCTCTGATAGTACGATATAGACATGAATAATGAACCCTTCAAATCATACTGAGTTTTATTCTTGATTTGTTTGATTTTTGTGTTTCATTTTTCAATAAGGATGATCAATAGTAATTGTATAATCAAACAGAGTCTTCTGAGTTTATCAGTAGGAGGAGCTTACAGTTGGATTTCCATCTCAGCTAATGTAATAATGTCTCAGTTTTTGTTTTTTTTAATAGCATAACATGAAAGGACGGTTTAATCAGGATAAGTGTGACTTACTACTTTGAGAGAAATAAAATCCTTATAACAAGTCACTGGTTTGTGGAATTAGTATCTATAACTAGTTAAATTGGTTTTGAGTATGAAAACTGAGAGGTGATAATCTACTATCCTTTTTTATGTTCTTACTTTCTATAGCAATGCATTGCCTCCTTAAGCGAAATATGGAATAACACTGTACTCTAATGAATAGGGTAGTTTATCAATTCAATCTATCATACAATGAGCATACCTTCAGCTGATCTCATTATTCTTTCTGTGGTTTAGGTTTGGATTTGTTCACATTAATTCCTAAACCTATCCTCAATGATTCTGAATTAATATATTTGAGTTCGTTTTTATATACTTTACTTCTCAATGTCAAACACTTTATTAGATTTTGTCTTCTATATTCAAATGCCTTTGCATTTAAGATTTTTTTTATTTAAAGAATATTCAGAAGAGGCTAAATATTTATTTTACCTTAGTGAACACAGTTTACATGTGAATGCTTTAGTAATCTTTGATAAAAGATGACCTACTGTATAGACATATTTTTAAGGACAAGGTAAAGATTGAAACAGATGGATTGAAGATGTTCTTGTTACACAAAAGTAAATTTCCACTTCCTTATAGACCCAGTCAGGGTGGCCTGAGCAGTGGTGAATGGAATTCCTATCAGTAAATTGAAACTCAAACAGTCCACTTGATAGTTTACTTTAAGTGGAAGAAGAAATAGTCTGAGATATAGATAAACATGGATTCCGAGACAGTAATGAAAGTCTTGGTTGAGTATACACAGACCTGCAAGGAGAAAAATTGGAAGATTTGAGGAAGAAGCATATGAGTGCATAAATATGAATGGCCATCAAGTGCAAGGATATTTGGGTCTTATTTTAATATTCATCAGGGCATCTACTGCCAAAGAGGCATATAGAAACTATGTGGGGCCATGACTTTTCTAGTGCAGGTTCAGCCACTGTCTTTGGCCACCCCAGTGCTTGCATAGTAAATCCATGAACACACTGGACAAGTTGGAACTTGTAGAGAAGGGAAAAGTAATTTTCCATCTACCTGTCAGAGTTCTTGGCTGAAACCACTGCAATAAAAGAAAGATTAACAAAAGAAAAACAAACAGAAGTTTATGAACATGATATAAGTCGTGTATACCTGGGAGATACACATGGGGAAATGAAAAACTTTAAAAGGGGCTTGCAACTGTGGCTTTTACAGCATCTTCAACACATAACAATAAATTTGTAGAGAAATTGAAGTAAAAAGGAACACAGTTTTAGGCTTCCAAGGAAAAAGACAAAGGCTAGTGAGTAAATTCGTTATGTAGATTCCTCTGGTGCCATCTCCAGACTGATAGGGTCTAAAGTTGTTTCTAATAGAGGGCAGAGAGCAGAAGCAAGAATAACTACAATCCTGCAGCCTGTGGAACAAAAACAACATTCACAGAAACATAGACAAAATGAAAAGGCAGAGGGCTATGTATCTGATGAAGGAAAAAGATTAAAAACCCATAAAAACAATGAAATGAAATGGAGATAGGCAACCTTCCACAAAAAATTTCAGAATAATGTTAGTGAAGATGATCCAGGACCTTGGAAAAAGAACGGAGGCAACTATAGAGAAGATGCAAGAAATGTTTAACTAAGATGTAGAAGAATTAAAAAACAAACAGCTAGAAGAATTAAAAACAAAAAAAAAACAGAGATGAGAAATACAGTAACTGAAATGAAATATACACTAGAAAGAATAGCAGAATAACTGAGGCAGAAGAATGGATAAGTGACCTGGAAGACAGAATGGTGTAATTCACTGCCACAGAACAAAATAAAGAAAAAAGGATGAAAAGAAATGAAGACAGCCTAAGAGACTTCTGGGACAACATTACATACACCAACATTCACATTATAGGGCTCTGAGAAGAAGAGAGACAGAAAGGACCTGAGAAAATATTTGAAGAGATTATAGTTGAAAATGTCCCTAACATGGGAAACCAAATAACCACACAAGTCCAGGAAGTGCAGAGAGTCACAGTCAGGATAGACCAAAGGAGAAACATGCTGAGACACATAGTAATCAACTTGACAAAAATTAAAGACAAAGAAGAAATATTAAAAGTAATAAGACAAAAATGACAAATAACATACAAGAGAATTCCCAGAAGGTTAAGAGCTGATTTCTCAGCAGAAACTCTACATACCAGAAGGGAGTGACCAGATATATTTAAAGTGATGAAAGGGAAGAACCTACAACCAAGATTACTCTACCCAGAAAGGATATCATTCAGATACGATGGAGAAATCAACAGCTTTACAGACAAGCAACAGCTAAGAGAATTCAGCACAACAAAACCAGCTTTACAACAAAAGCTAAAGGAACTTCTCTAGGCAGGAAACACAAGAGAAGGAAAAGACCTACAATAACAAACCCAAAACAATTAAGAAAATGGTAATAGGAATATACATACTGATAATTACCTTAAATGTGAATGGATTAAATGCTCCAATCAAAAGACACAGGCTTGCTGAATGGATACAGAAACAACACCCGTATATATACTGGCTACAAGAGACCCACTTCAGACCTAGGGATACATACAGACTGAAAGTGAGGGAATGGAGAAAGATATTCCATGCAAATGGAAATCAAAAGAAAGCTGGAGTAGCAATACTCATATCAGATAAAATAGACTTTAAAATAAAGAATGTTACAAGACACAAAGAAGGACACTACATAATAATCAAGGGATCAATCCAAGAAAAAGATATAACAATTATAAATATATATGCACTCAACACAAGAGTACCACAATACATAAGGGAAATGCTAACAGCTCTAAAAGAGGAAATCAACAGTAACACAATAATAGTGTGGTGCTTTAAAACCTCACTTACACTAATGGACAGATCATCCAGACAGAAAAGAAATAAGGAAACACAGCTTTAAATGTCATAATGGACCTGACACATTTAATTGATATTTATAGGACATTCATCTGAAAACAGCAGATTACACTATCCTCTCAAGTGCACATGGAACATTCTCCAAGATAAATCATATTTGGGTCACAAATCAAGCCTCTGTAAATTTAAGAAAATTGAAATCATATCAAGCATATTTTCTTACCACAACACTATGAGATTAGACATCAATTAAGGGAAAACAAAACATGTGAAACACAAACACATGGAAGCTAAACAATACGTTACTAAAACTGTTTTATAAAGCAGAAACTAACACACCATTTTAAAGCAATTATAATCCAATAAAGATGTTTAAAAAAACTCAATATGTTACTAAATAACCAAGAGACCACTGAAGAAATCAAAGAGGAAATCAAAAAGTACCTAGAAACAAATGACAAAGAAAAGACGAGAATCGAAAACCTATGAAATGCAGCAAAAGCAGTTCTAAGAAGGAAGTTTACAGCAATACAATCCTACTTCAAGAAACAAGAAAAATCTCAAATGAAAAATCTAACCTTACACATAAAGGAACTAGAGAAAGAAGAACAGACAAAACCCAAAGTTAGTAGAATGAAAGAAATCATAAAGATCAGAGCAGAAATAAATGAAATAGAAACAAAGAAAACAATAGCAGAGATCAATAAAACCAGAAGCTGGTTCTTTGAGCAGATAAACAAAATTGATAAACCTTTAGCCAGAGTTATCAAGAAAAAGATGGAGAGGAATCAAAACACTAAAATTAGAAATGAAAAAGAAGAAGTTACAGTGGACACCACATAAATAAAAAGCATCATAAGAGACTACTACAAGGAACTCTATGCCAATAAAATGGACAACCTGAAAGAAATGGACAAGTTCTTAGAAAAGTATAACCTTCCAAGACTGAACCAGGAAGAAATAGAAAACATGAACAGACAAATCTCAAGTAATGAAATTGAAACTGTGATTTAAAATCTTCCAACAAAGTCAGGACCAGATGGCTTCACAGATGAATTCTATCAAATATTTGGAGAAGAGCTAACACCCATCCTTTTCAAACTCTTCCAAAAAACTGCAGAGGAAGGAACACTACCAAATTTATTTTACAAAGCCACCATCTCCCTGGTACCAAAACCAGAAAAAGATAATGCAAAAAGAAAATTACAGAGCAATATCACTAATGAATATTGATGCAAAATTCCTCAACAAAATAATAGGTAACAGAACCCAACAACACATTAAAAGAATCATACACCATGATCAAGTGGGATTTATCTCAGGGATGGAAGGATCCTTCAATATATGAAAATCATTCAATGTGGTATACTATATTAACAAATTGAAGAATAAAACCATATGATCATCTTAATAGAAGCAGAAAAAGCTGTTGACAAATTTCAACACCAATTTATGGTAAAAACTCCCCAGAAAGTGGGCATAGATGGAAACTACTTCAACATAATAATGACCATATATGACAAATCTACAGTCAACATCATTCTTAATGGTGAAAAACAGAAAAAAAAATTTCTCTAAGATCAGGAAAAAGAAAAGGATATTCACTCTCACCACTAGTTTTCAACAGTTTTGGAAGTTCTAGCCACAACAATCAGAAGAAAAAGAATAAACGGAATCCAAATTGGGAAAGAAGAAGTAAAACTGTCACCGCCTGCAGATGACATGACAGAATATACATAGATAATCCTAAAGATGGCACCAGAACACTACTAGACCTAATCAGTGAATTTGTTAAAGTAGCAGGATACAAAATTAATGCACAGAAATCCCTTGCATTCCTATACACTAACAATGAAAGATGAGAAAGATAAATTAACAAAACAATCCCGTTCACCACTGTAACAAAAATAATAAAATACCTAGGAATAAACCTACCTAAAGAGGTGAAAGAACTGTACTCAAAACACTAAAAGACACTGACGAAAGAAACTAAAGATGACACAAACAGATGGAGAGATATACCATGTTCTTGGACTGGAAGAAGCAGTACTGTGAAAATGACCATACTACCCAAAGCAAACTACAGATTCAATGCAATCCCTATCAAATCACCAATGGCATTCTTTTAAAACAGAACTAGATCCCTAAATCTTAAAATTTGCATGAAGACACAAAATACTCCAAATAGCGAAAGAAATCTTGAGAGATAAAAGCTTTGCTGGAGGAATCAGACTCCTTCACTTCAGACTATAAAACAAAGTTACAGTAATCAAGACAATACTGTACTGGCACAAAAAAAGAATATAGATCAATGGAACAGGATAGAAATCTCAGAGGTAAACCCACACACCTATGGTCAATTAATCTATGAAAAAGGAGGCAAGGATATACAATGGAGAAATGAGAGTCTTGAATAACTGGTACTGGGAAAACTGGACAATCACATGTAAAAGAATGAAATTAGAACACTTCCTATCACCATACACAAAAATAATCTTCTCCCTTCTCTCTCAAGGGAGAAGATGGTGGAAGAGTAAGATGCGGAAATCACCTTCCTCCCCACAGATGCACCAGAAATATATCAACACGTGGAAAAACTCCTACAGAACACCTACTGAACGCTGGCATAAGACCTCAGACCTCCCAAAAGGCAAGAAACTCCCCACGTACCTGGGTATGGCGAAAGAAAAAAGAATAAACAGAGACAAAATGATAGGGAAGGGACCTGCACCAGTGAGAGGGAGCTGTGAAGGAGGAAAGGTTTCCACACACTAGGAAGCCCCTTTGCGAGTGGAGACTGCGGGTGGCGGAGGGGGGAAGCTTCAGAGCCATGGAGGAGAGTGCAACAACAGGGGTGGGGAGAGCAAAGGGGAGAGATTCCTGCACAGAGCATTAGTGCTGACTGGCACTCACAAGCCCGAGAGGCTTGTCTGCTCACCTGCCAGAGTGGGCGGGGCTGGGAGCTGTGGCTCGAGCTTCAGTCGGAGTGCAGGGAAAGGACTGGGTTTGGCGGCGTGAAAACAGCCTGCAGGGGGTTAGCATGCCACGGCTAGCTGAGAGGGAATCCAGGGAAAAGTCTGGACCTGCTGAAGAGGCAAGAGACATTTTCTTTCCTCTTTGTTTCATGGGGCACAAGGAGAGGGTATTAAGACTGCTGCTTAAAGTAGCTCCAGAGCCACGGCTTAAAGTACGGACCCCAGAGACAGGCATGAGATGCTAAAGCTGCTGCTTCTGCCACCAAGAAGCCTGCGTGGGAGCACACATCACTTTCCACACAACCCTTCTGGGGAGCCTGTGCAGGTCACCACTGCCAGGCTCCTGGGATCCAGGGAAAACTACCCTGAGAGAACGCACTGTGCTCCGCAGGCTGGTACAAGGTTACACCGGCCTCCGCCACCGCAGGCTCGCCCCTCACTCCGTACCCTTCCATCCTCTAGTCCTGAGTGAGCCAGAGTCCCTGAAGAAGTGCTCCTTTAACCCTGTCCTGTCTGAGCAAAGAAAAGATGCGCTCCGGCGACCTACATGCAGAGGCGGGGTGAAATCCAAAGCTGAGCCCCGGAGCTGTGATAAAAAAGAAGAGAAAAGGAACTCTCTGCCAGCAGCCTCAGAAACAGTGGACTAAAGCTTCACAATCAACTTGATGTACCCTGCATCTATGGAATACATGAATAGACAACAAATAATCGCAAATTGAGGAGGTGGATTTTGAGAGCAAGACTTATGATTTTTTCCCCTTTTCCTCTTTTTGTGAATGTGTATGTGTATGCTTCTATGTGAGATTTTGCCTATATAGCTTTACTTCCACCATTTGTCCTAGGGTTCTATCTGCTATTTATTTATTTATTTATTTATTTATTTATTTTTTTGCCGTATGTGGGCCTCTCACTGTTGCGGCCTCTCCCATTGCGGAGCACAGGCTCCGGACGAGCAGGCTCAACGGCCATGGCCCACGGGCCCAGCCGCTCCACGGCATGCGGGACCCTCCCAGACCGGGGCACGAACCCGCATCCCCCGCATCGGCAGGCGGACTCCCAACCACTGCGCCACCAGGGAAGCCCCTATTTATTTTTATTTTGATTAAAAAATATTTTTTTCTTAATAATTATTTTTATTTTAATAACTTTATTTTATTTTATCCTACTTTATTTTATTTTATATTCCTTCATTCTTTCTTTCTTTCCTTCCTTCCCTGCCCCTCCCACCCTCCCTCACCCCCTCTCTCCCTCCCTCCTTTCTTTGTTTCTTTCTACTTTTTCTCCCTTTTATTATGAGCTGTGTGGATGAAAGGCTCTTGGTGCCTTAGACAGGAGACACTGCTGTGCCTCTGAGATGGGAAAGCCAACTACAGGACACTGGTCCAAAAGAGACCTCCCAGCTCCACATAATATCAAATGGCAAAAATCACCCAGAGATCTCCATCTCAACACCAACAGCCAGCTTCACTCAATGACCAGCAAGCTACAGTGCTGGAAACCCTATGCCAAACAACTAGCAAGACAGGAGCACAACACCAACCATTAGCAGAGAGGCTGCCTAAGATCATAAAAAAGCCACAGACACCCGAAAAACACGACCAGACGTGGAACTTCCCACCAGAAAGACAAGATCTAGCCTCATCCACCAGAACACAGGCACTAGTTCCCTCCACCAGGAAGCCTACACACCCTACTGAACCAAATTTAGCCACTGGGGACACACACCAAAAACAACAAGAATGACGAACCAGCAGCCTGCAAAAAGGAGACCCCAAACACAGTAAGATAAGCAAAATGATAAGACAGAAAAACACACAGTAGATGAAAGAGCAAGATAAAAACTCACCAGACCTAACAAATGAAGGGGGAATAGGCAGTCTACCTGAAAAATAATACAGAATAATGATAGTAAAGATGATCCAAAATCTTTGAAATATAATAGACTAAAGGCAAGAAACATTTAACAAGGACCTAGAAGAACTAAAGAGGAAACAAGCAATGATGAACAACACAATAAAGGAAAGAAAAATACTCTAGATGGGAACAATAGCAGAATAACTGAGGCAGAAGAAAGGATAAGTGACACGGAAGATAAAATAGTGGAAATAACTACTGCAGAGCAGAATAAAGAAGAAAGAATGAAAAGAATTGAGGACAGTCTCAGAGACCTCTGAGGAAACATTAAATGCACCAACATTCGAATTGTAGGGGCTCCAGCAGAAGAAGAGAAAAAAAAAGGGACTGAAAAAATATTTGAAGACATTATAGTTGAAAATTTCCCTAATATGGGAAAGGAAATAGTTAATCAAGTCCAGGAAGCACAGAGAGTCCAATACAGGATAAATTGAAGGAGAAATATGCCAAGACACATACTTATCAAACTGTCAAAAATTAAATACAACATATTCTAAGCAGCAAGGGAATAACAACAAATGACACACAAAGGAATGCCCATAAGTTTAACAGCTAATCTTTCAGCAGACACTGTGCAAGCCAAAAGACACTGGCAGGACATATATAAAGTAATGAAGGAGAAAAACTTGCAACCAAGATTACTTTACCCAGCAAGGATCTCATTCAAATTTGATGGAGAAATTAAAACCTTTACATACAAGCAAAAGCTGAGACAGTTCAGCACCACCAAACCAGCTTTACAGCAAATGATAAAGGAACTTCTCTAGGCAACAAACACAAGAGGAGGAAAAGATCTACAACAACAAACCCAAAACAATTGAGAAAATGGGAAAGGGGACATACATATCGATAATTATCTTAAATGTAAATGGACTAAACACTCCCACCAAAAGACACAGAATGGCAGAATGAATACAAATACAAGACCCATATATATGCTGTGTACAAGAGCCCCACTTCAGACCTAGAGACACATACAGACTGAAAGTAAGGGGATAGAAAAATATATTCCATGCAAATGGAAACCAAAAGAAATCTGGTGTAGCAATTCTCATATCAGATAAAATAGACTTTAAAGTAAAGACTATTAGAAGAGACAAAGAAGGACACTACATAATGATCAAGGGATCGATCAAAGAAGAAGATATAACAATTGTAAATATATATGCACCCAACATAGGAGCACCTCAATACATAAGGCAAGTACTAACAACCATAAAAGGGGAAAGCAACAGTAACAAATTCATAGTAGGGGACTTTAAAACCCCACTTTCACCAATGGACAGAACATCCAAAATGAAAATAAATAAGGAAACATAAGCTTTAAATGATATATTAAACAAGATGGACTTAATTGATATTTATAGGACATTCCATCCAAAAACAACAGAAAACAGATTTTTCTCCAGTGCTCATGGAACATTCTCCAGGATAGATCATATCTTGGGTCACAAATCAAGCATTGTTAAATTAAAAAAATTGAAATTGTATCAAGTATCTTTTCTCACCACAATGGTATGAGACTAGATATCAATTACAGGGAAAGATTTGTAAAAAATACAAACACATGGAGATTAAACAATACACTACTTAATAATGAAGTGATCACTGAAGAAATCAAAGAGGAAATCAAGAGACACATAGAAACAAATGACAATGGAGACACGACGAGCCAAAACCTATGGGATGCAGCAAAAGCCGTTCTTAGAGGGAAGTTTATAGCAATAAAATCCTACCTTAAGAAACAGGGAAGATCTTGAATAAAAAACATAACCTTGCACCTAAAACAATTAGAGAAAGAAGAACAACAGCAACAACAAAAAATGTTAGCAGAATGAAAGAAATCATAAAGTTCAGATCAGAAATAAATTAAAAAGATATGAAAGAAACAATAGCAAAGATAAAAAAAAACTAAAAGTTGGTTCTTTGAATGGATAAACAAAATTGATAAACCTTTAGCCAGACACATGAAGAAATTAAGGGAGAATACTCAAATAAATAGAATTAGAAATGAAAATGAAGAAGTAACAACTGACACTGCAGAACTACAAAAGATGATCAGAGATTACTACAAGCAACTCTAGGCCAATAAAGTGACAACATGGAAGAAATGGACAAATTCTTAGAAATGCACAACCTGCACAAACTGATTCAGGAAGAAATAGAAAATATGAACAAAACAAAGACAAGCACTAGAATTGAAACTGTGATGAAAAATACTCCAACAAACAAAAGCCCAGGACCAGATGGCTTCATAGGCGAATTCTATCAAATATATAGAGAAGAGTTAACACCTATCCTTCACAAACACTTGCAAAATATAACAGAGAAACACTCCCAAACTCATTCTATGAGGCTGCCATCACCCTGACACCAAAACGAGACAAGGATGTCACAAAGAAAGGAAATTACAGGCTAATATCACTGACAATCATAGATGCAAAAATCCTCAACAAAATACTAGCAAACAGAATCAAAGAGCACATTAAAAGGGTCATACACCATGATAAAGTGGGGTTTATTCCAGGAATGCAAGGATTGTTCAATATACACAAATCAATCAATGTGATACACCATAATAAAAAACTGAAGGAGAAAAAACTTATGGTCACCTCAATAGATGCAGAGAAAGCTTTTGACAAAATTCAACGCCCATTTATGATAAAAACCCTGCAGAAAGTAGGCATAGAGGGAACTTTCCTCAACAGAATAAAGGCCATATATGACAAAACCACAGTCAACATCATCCTCAATGGTGAAAAACTGAAAGTATTTCCACTAAGATCAGGAACAAGACAAGGTTGCCCACTCTCACCACTCTTATTCAACACAGTTTTGGAAGTTTCAGCAACAGCAATCAGAGAAGAAAAGGAAATAAAAGGAATCCAAATTGGAAAAGAAGAAGTAAAGCTGTCACTGTTTGCAGATGACATGATACTATACATAGAGAATCCTCAATATGCTACCAGAAAATTACTAGAGCTGATCAATGAATATGGTAAAGTATCAGGATACAAAATGAATGCAAAGAAATCTCTGGCATTCCTATACACTAATAATTAAAAATCTGAAAGTGAAATCAAGAAAACACTTTTTTGTTTTTTTAACATCTTTATTGGGGTATAATTGCTTTACAATGGTGTGTTAGTTTCTGCTTTACAACAGAGTGAATCAGTTTCACATATACATATGTTAATTAAAGATGATACAAACAGATGGAGAGATATACCATGTTCTTGGATTGGAAGAATCAACATTGTGAAAATGACTCTACTAAACCGAGCCGGTTTCCCTGTGCCATGCGGCTGCTTCCCACTGGCTATCTACCTTACGTTTGTTAGTATATATATGTCCATGTCTCTCTCTCGCCCTAACACACCTCACCCTTCCCCCTCCCCATATCCTCAAGTCTGTTCTCCAGTAGGTCTCTGTCTTTATTCCTGTTTTACCCCTAGGTTCTTCATAACATTTTTTTTTCTTAAATTCCATATATATGTGTTAGCATACGGTATTTGTCCTTCTCTTTCTGACTTACTTCACTCTGTATGACAGACTCTAGATCTATCCACCTCATTACAAATAGCTCAATTTCGTTTCTTTTTATGGCTGAGTAATATTCATTGTATATATGTGCCACATCTTCTTTATCCATTCATGCGACGACGGGCACTTAGGTTGTATCCATCTCCGGGCTATTGTAAATAGAGCTGCAATGAACATTTTGGTACATGACTCTTTTGGAAATTCTGGTTTCCTCAGGGTATATACCTAGTAGTGGGACTGCTGGGTCATATGGTAGTTCTATTTGTAGTTTTTTAAGGAACATCCATATTGTTCTCCATAGTGGCTGAACCAATTCACATTCCCACCAGCAGTGCAAGAGTGTTCCCTTTTCTCCACACCCTCTCCAGCATTTATTGTTTCTAGATTTTTTGATGATGGCCATTCTGACTGGTGTGAGATGATATCTCATTGTAGTTTTGATTTGCATTTCTCTAATGATTAATGATGTTGAGCATTCTTTCATGTGTTTGTTGGCAGTCTGTATATCTTCTTTGGAGAAATGTCTATTTAGGTCTTCTGCCCATTTTTGGATTGGGTTGTTTATTTTTTTGTTATTGAGCTGCATGAGCTGCCTGTAAATTTTAGAGATTAATCCTTTGTCAGTTGATTCATTTGCAAATATTTTCTCCCATTCTGAGGGCTGTCTTTTGGTCTTGTTTATGGTTTCCTTTGCTGTGCAAAAGCTTTGAAGTTTCATTAGGTCCCATTTGTTTAGTTTTGTTTTTATCTCCATTACTCTAGGAGATGGGTCAAGAAGGATCTTGCTGTGATTTATGTCATAGAGGGTTCTGCCTATGTTTTCCTCTAAGAGTTTGATAGTTTCTGGCCTTACATTTAGGTCTTTAATCCATTTTGAGCTTATTTTTGTGTATGGTGTTAGGGAGTGATCTAATCTCATACTTTTACATGTACCTGTCCAGTTTTCCCAGCACCACTTATTGAAGAGGCTGTCCTTTCTCCACTGCATGTTCTTGCCACCTTTATCAAACATAAGGTGTCCATATGTGCGTGGGTTTATCTCTGGACTTTCTATCCTATCCCACTGATCTATCTTTCTGTTTTTGTGCCAGTACCATACTGTCTTGATTACTGTAGCTTTGTAGTACAGTCTGAAGTCAGGCAGCCTGATTCCTCCAGCTCCATATTTTGTTCTCAAGATTGCTTTGGCTATTTGGGGTCTTTTGTGTTTCCATACCAATTGTGAAATTTTTTGTTCTACTTCTGTGAAAAATGCCAGTGGTAGTTTCATAGGGATTGCACTGAATCAATAGATTGCTTTGGGAAGTAGAGTCATTTTCACAATGTTGATTCTTCCAATCCAAGAACATGGTATATCTCTCCATCTGTTTGTATCATCTTTAATTTCTTTCATCAGTGTCTTATAATTTTCTGCATACAGGTCTTTTGTCTCCTTAGGTAGGTTTATTCCTAGATATTTTATTCTTTTTGTTGCAATGGTAAATGGGAGTGTTTTCTTGATTTCACTTTCAGATTTTTCATCATTAGTATATAGGAATGCCAGAGATTTCTGTGCATTAATTTTGTATCCTGCTACTTTACCAAATTCATTGATTAGCTCTAGTAGTTTTCTGGTAGCATCTTTAGGATTCTCTATGTATAGTATCATGTCATCTGCAAACAGTGACAGCTTTACTTCTTCTTTTCCGATTTGGATTCCTTTTATTTCCTTTTCTTCTCTGATTGCTGTGGCTAAAACTTCCAAAACTATGTTGAATAAGAGTGGTGAGAGTGGGCAACCTTGTCTTGTTCCTGACCTTAGTGGAAATGCTTTCAGTTTTTCGCCATTGAGGATGATGTTGGCTGTGGGCTTGTCATATACGGCCTTTATTATATTGAGGAAAGTTCCCTCTACACCTACTTTCTGCAGGGTTTTTATCATAAATGGGTGTTGAATTTTGTCAAAAGCTTTCTCTGCATCTATTGAGATGATCATATGGTTTTTCTCCTTCAATTTGTTAATATGGTTAATCACATTGATAGATTTGCGTATATTGAAGAATCCTTGCATTCCTGGAATAAACCCCACTTGATCATGGTGTATGATCCTTTTAATGTGCTGTTGGATTCTGTTTGCTAGTATTTTGTTGAGGATTTTTGCATCTATGTTCATCAGTGATATTGGCCTGTAGTTTTCTTTCTTTGTGACATCCTTGTCTGGTTTTGGTATCAAGGTGATGGTGGCCTCGTAGAATGAGTTTGGGAGTGTTCCTCCCTCTGCTATATTTTGGAAGAGTTTGAGAAGGATAGGTGTTAGCTCTTCTCTAAATGTTTGATAGAATTCGCCTGTGAAGCCATCTGGTCCTGGGCTTTTGTTTGTTGGAAGATTTTTAATCACAGTTTCAATTTCAGTGCTTGTGATTGGTCTGTTCATATTTTCTATTTCTTCCTGATTCAGTCTTGGCAGTTTGTGCATTTCTAAGAATTTGTCCATTTCTTCCAGATTGTCCATTTTATTGGCATAGAGTTGCTTGTAGTAATCCCTCATGATTTTTTTTATTTCTGCAGTGTCAGTTGTTACTTCTCCTTTTTCATTTCTAATTCTATTGATTTGAGTCTTCTCCCTTTTTTTCTTGATGAGTCTGGCTAATGGTTTATCAATTTTGTTTATCTTCTCAAAGAACCAGCTTTTAGTTTTATTGATCTTTGCTATTGTTTCCTTCATTTCTTTTTCATTTATTTCTGATCTGATTTTTATGATTTCTTTCCTTCTGCTAACTCTGGGGTTTTTTTGTTCTTCTTTCTCTAATTGCTTGAGGTGCAAGGTTAGGTTGTTTATTCGAGATGTTTCCTGCTTCTTAAGGTGGGCTTGTATTGCTATAAACTTCCCTCTTAGAACTGCTTTTGCTGCATCCCATAGGTTTTGGGTCGTTGTATCTCCATTGTCATTTGTTTCTAGGTATTTTTTAATTTCCTCTTTGATTTCTTCAGTGATCACTTCGTTATTAAGTAGTGTATTTTTTAGCCTCCATGTGTTTGTATTTTTTACAGATCATTTCCTATAATTGATATCTAGTCTCATGGCATTGTGGTCAGAAAAGATACGTGATATAATTTCAAATTTCTTAAATTTACCAAGGCTTGATTTGTGACCCAAGATATGATCTATCCTGGAGAATGTTCCATGAGCACTTGATAAAAATGTGTATCCTGTTGCTTTTGGATGGAGTGTCCTATAAATATCAATTAAGTCCATCTTGTTTAATGTATCATTTATAGCTTGTGTTTCCTTATTTATTTTCTTTTTGGATGATCTGTCCATTGGTGAAAGTGGGGTGTTGAAGTCCCCTACTATGAATGTGTTACTGTCGATTTCCCCTTTTATGGCTGCTAGTTTTTGCCTTATGTATTGAGGTGCTCCTATGTTGGGTGCATAAATATTTACAATTGTTTTATCTTCTTCTTGGATCAATCCCTTAATCATTATGTAGTGTCCTTCTTTGTCACTTCTGATAGTCCTTATTTTATAGTCTATTTTGTCTGACATGAGAATTGCTACTCCAGCTTTCTTTTGGTTTCCTTTTGCATGGTATATCTTTTTCCATTCCCTTACTTTCAGTCTGTATGTGTCTCTAGGTCTGAAGTGGCTCTCTTGTAGACAGCATATATATGGGTCTTGTTTTTGTATCCATTCAGCCAATCTTTGTCTTTTGGCGGGAGCATTTAGTCCATTTACATTTAAGGTAATTATCGATATGTATGTTCCTATTCTCATTTTCTAAATTGTTTTGTGTTCATTATAGGACTTTTCCTTCTCTTGTGTTTTTGTCTAGAGAAGTTGCTTTAGCATTTGTTGTAAAGCTGGTTTGGTGGTGCTGAACTCTCTCAGCTTTTGCTTGTCTGTAAAGATTTTAATTTTTCCATCAAATCTGAATGAGATCCTTGCTGGGTAGAGTAATCTTGGTTGCAGATTTTTCTCCTTCACCACTTTCAGTATGTCCTGCCACTCCCTTCTGGCTTGTAGAGTTTCTTCTGAGAAATCAGCTGTCAACCTTATGGGGATTCCCTTGTGTGTTATTTGTTGTTTTTCCCTTGCTGCTTTTAATATGCTTTCTTTGTATTTAGTTTTTGACAGTTTGATTAATATGTGTCTTGGCGTATTTCTCCTTGAATTTATCCTCTATGGGACTCTCTGTGCTTCCTGGACTTGATTAACGATTTCCTTTCCCATATTAGGGAAGTTTTCAACTATAATCTCTTCAAATATTTTCTCAGTCCCTTTCTTTTTCTCTTCTTCTTCTGCAACCCCTATAATTCGAATGTTGGTGCGTTTAATTTCCCAGAGGTCTCTGAAACTGTTCTCAGTTCTTTTCATTATTTTTCCTTTTTTCTGCTCTGCAGTAGTTATTTCCACTATTTTATCTTCCAGGTCACTTATCCATTCTTCTGCCTCATTTATTCTGCTATTGATCCCATCTAGAGTATTTTTCATTTCATTTATTGTGTTGTTCATCATTGTCTGTTTCATCTTTATTTCTTCTAGGTCCTTATTGATTGTTTCTTGCATTTTGTCCATTCTATTTCCAAGATTTAGGATCATCTTTACTATCATTATTCTGAACTCTTTTTTCAGGTAGTCTGCCTATTTCCTCTTCATTTGTTCAGTCTGGTGCCTTTTTATCTTGTTCCTTCATCTGCTGTGTGATTTTCTGTCTTCTCATTTTGCTTATCTTACTGTGATTGGGTTCACCTTTTGGCAGGCTGCAAGTTTGTAGCTCCCGTTGTTTTTGATGTCTGTCTCCAGTGGCTAAGGTTGGTTCAGTGGGTTGTGTAGGCTTCCTGGTGGAGGGGACTAGTGGCTGTGTTGTGGTGTATGAGGCTGGATCTTGTCTCCCTAGCGGGCAGGTCCATGTCTGGTGGGGTGTTTTGGGGTGTCTGTGGACTTATTATGATTTTAGGCAGCCTCTCTGCTAGTGGGTGGGGGTGTGTTCCTGTCTTGCTATATGGTTGGCATAGGTTGTCCAGCACTGTAGCTTGCTGGTCGTTGAGTGAAGCTGGGTGCTGGTGTTGAGACGGAGATCTCTGGGAGATTTTCGCCGTTTGATATTATGTGGGGCTGGGAGGTCTCTTGTTGACGAGTGTTCTGAAGTTGGCTCTCTCACCTCAGAGGCAGAGTCCTGACTCCTGGCTGGAGCAGCAAGAGCCTTTCATCCACTCGTCTATTAATGTAACTGAGGGCAACATAGGTTGGCTGCAGTAATTCTTGTTTTTCTAAAACACATGGATCCGTATCGATGTGGTTGTCTTCAATGTGCTCGATGAGGTCGGCCAGGGTGGGGAAGTGGAGTCCGCAGCCCCCGAATCGGCAGGTATTAGAGATGAAGGAGGCGGCGGCGATGCCTGTCATGGTCAAGAAAACACTTTCATTTACCGTTGCAACATAAAGAATAAAATATCTAGGAATAAACCTACCTAAGGAGAAAAAAGATCTGTATGCAAAACGTTGTAAGACACTGATGAAAGGAATTAAATATGTTACAAATAGGTGGAGAGATATACCATGTTCTTGGATTCGAAGAATCAACAATGTGAAAATGACTCTACTACCCAAAGCAATCTACAGATTCAGTGCAATCCCAATCAAGCTACCACTGGCATTTTTCACAGAACTAGGACAAAAATTTTCACAATTTGAATGGAAACACAAAAGATCCCGAATAGCCAAAGCAATCTTGAGAATGAAAAATGGAGCTGGAGGAATCAGATTCCCTGACTTAAGACTATACTACAAAGCTACAGTAATCAAGACAGTATGGCACTGGCACAAAATCAGAAAGATAGATCAATGGAACAGGATAGAAATCCCAGAGATAAACCCATGCGCATATGATCCCCTTGTCTTTGGTAAAGTAGACAGAAATGTGCAGTGGAGAAAGGACAGCTAAATCAATAGGTGGTGCTGAGAAACTTGTCAGGTACAAGTAAAAGTATGAGATTGGATCACTTCCTAACACCATACACAAAAATAAGCTCAAAATAAATTAAGGACCTAGCTGTAAGGCCCGAAACTGTCAAACTCTTAGAGTAAAATACAGGCAGAACACTCTATGACATGAATCACAGCAAGATCCTTTTTGACCCACCTCCTAGACAAATGGAAATAAAAACAAAAATAAACAAATGGGACCTAATGAAACTTCAAAGCTTTTACACAACAAAGGAAACCATAAACAAGACCAAGAGACAACCCTCAGAATGGGAGAAAATATTTTCAAATGAAACAACTGACAAAGGATTAATCTTCAAAATTTATAAGCAGCTCATGCAGCTAAATAATAAAAAAAACCAACAACCCAATCCAAAAATGGGCAGAAGACCTAAATAGACATTTCTCCAAAGAAGATATACAGACTGCCAACAAACACATGAAAGGATGCTCAACATCATTAATCATTAGAGAAATGCAGATCAAAACTACAATGAGATATTATCTCACACCAGTCAGAATGGTCATCATCAAAAAATCTACAAACAATAAATGCTGGAGACGGTGTGGAGAAAAGGGAACACTCTTGCACTGCTGGTGTGAATGTGAATTGGTACAGCCACTATGGAGGACAGCATGGAATTTCCTTAAACAACTACAAATAGAACTACCATATGACCCAGCAATCCCACTACTGGTCATATACCCTGAGAAAACCATAATTCAAAAAGATTCATGTACCAACATATTCATTGCAGCTCTATTTACAATAGTCAGAGGATGGAAATAGCCTATGTGTCCATCATTGGATGAATGGATAAAGAAGATGTGGCACATATATACAGTGGAATATTACTCAGCCATAAAAAGCAACGAAATTGAGCTATTTGTAATGAGGTGGATAGATCTAGTGTCTGTCATACAGAGTGAAGTAAGTCAGAAAGAGAAAGACAAGTACTGTATGCTAACAAATATATATGGAATTTAAGAAAAAATATGTCTTGAAGAACCTAGGGGTAAGACAGTAATAAAGACACAGACCTAGTAGAGAATGGACTTGAGGATATGGGGTGTGCAGAGGGTAAGCTGTGACAAAGTGAGAGAGAGGCATGGACGTATATACACTACCAAACGTAAAATAGATAGCTAGTGGGAAGCAGCTGCATAGCACAGGGAGATCATCTTGATGTTTTGTAACCACCTAGAGGGTTGGGATAGGGAGGGTCGGAGGGAGGGAGATGCAAGAGGGAAGAGATATGGGAACATATGTATATGTATAATTGATTCACTTTGTTATAAATCAGAAATTAACACACCATTGTAAAGCAATTATACTCCAATAAAAATGTAGAAATATAAATAACTTAAAATAAAAAACGAAGTCACATTTTGGCAAACCCAACAACACAATTAGTATGGTTTGAAAGAAGATTCAAATCCATGTCTAACTTATTCTAAATAAAGTTTTTTTTCTCATAATTCCTTCCTGGTTCATAAGACATAAGTGAATAGTATTTCATATTTGTTTGCTTATCTGTATACAATTACATAGTTAGAACAAACCCATTTGTGTAGAGCAGTAAATCCTGGTGTGGTGCCTAAATCCTGGCTCATCTATACTGAGAATGAAGGAACAGTGAATGAAGGGAGGGGTGATATTTAGATTTCTGCTCTTTCTATCCAAAACATTCAAATAAAAGAATCAATTCAATAATAAAGGGCATTTAGGGAAAAGGAAGAAGGGCACAGTGAAGAAGGTTAAAATTTCTTTGCTGTCTTGGAAACAAGTTCCATAATGCAATAGGGAAAAAAAACCAAAAACAAACAAACAAAAAACCCTTAGCTAAAGACTCTGAAAATTAGGTTTCAGAAGATGGTGATATGGACTTCCCTGGTGGTTCAGTGTTTAAGAATCCGCCTTCCAATGCAGGGGATGGGGTTATATTCCTGGTCCGGGAACTAAGATCCCACGTGTGTGGGGTAACTAAGCCCCTATGTGGCAATTACTAGCCCACAAGCCACAACTAGAAAGAAACCCACATGCCATAATAAAGAGCCTGTGTGCCACAATTAAAGATCCCTCATGCCTCAATGCAGATCCCACGTAATGCAACTAAGACCCGACGCAGCCAAATTAATTAATTAATTAAAATATAGTTTAAAAAAAGATGATGGTGATATTAGAAGCATTCATATAGGTCACTAATGTTTTAAGAAATCCTAATGTATCAAAACTACTGATTTTTCTGTTTTCAGTTAGTTCTGCTTTCAGTCAGTTTTTCATTTTAAAACTTTGGCCTTTAAGCAGGAGAAGAATAAAGTTTCTTCAGTTTCTATAAGATGTATTCCCAGTAAAGGAATGACTTTGGAAAGACACTACAATATGCTACATTCAGAAAGTCTGGTAGTACTTCTGGATTTTCATTTATGCTAGTTACAATAAGCAAATGGCATCAAGGAAAGAAAGGTCCCAGAATAATTTAAACATCTTTACTTTTAATACGTCATTATGGAGCACTGCTTTTAAAAATTAAAGTAGTGATAACATAGAGATTTATTCTTCCCTTAATAATAATTATTGATCTTTCTAAAATCACAGCTATATTTCAGAAATAACTGGTTAAAACCCAAGTTAATAGAGAAAATGTACCATAATATTGAAAAGTACAGCATAAACTTCTCTCCTAATGCAGCTTAAGTTTTTTTGAAAAAGAGTTAAGTTTTTTGAAAAAGAGTCTTTCCTCTTATGTATTAAACAAGATGCTAAATAGACACCATATTGTAGCAGAAAAGTTTGGTTAGGAATGAATATGTTATATTTGCTAATTTATTGCCATGAATTATAGATATTGTATAAAACAGTGTTGGGCTGAAATTCATAGATGCTGTTTTAGCAAGTGAGTTAAAATATTTAACTTTTTCAAAACACAGTAGCACAGAGTTGCTCAGTAGTTTGCCAAAAGCCAGCATTATTAAAATTTTGCTTTAATTATTTTATTAAGTTTAATATTAGTCTTATATTACTTCAGAACAAATAACCACAGACTTATCAACTAAAATCAATGCACATTTATTAGTTCACAATTTCTGTGGGTCAGGAATCTAGGTGTGGTTAAGCAAGCTCTCTCGGAGTCTCACAAGGGTGCAATCAAGATATCAGCTGGTCTGAGTTTATATCTAGAGGCATAATTGGGAAAAAATATCCACTTCCAAGCTCACTCAGGTTGTTGTCAGAATTCATTTCCTTGCTTCTGTAGGACTGTGAGTTTCACATTCTTGCCCACCATTGACTGGAAGCTGCCCTCAGATGCTGGAAGCTGCTCATAGTTCCTTGCCAGTTGGTTTTCACCAACATGGCCACTTTTTCCACAAGCCAGAAAATCTGCTAACAAGATAGAGTATTTATGCAACATAATGTAATCTGGGGAGTGACAGTTCATCACTTTTCTCAAATTAGTCTTTTCATTAGAAGCAAGTTACAGGTCCCAACCATAATCAAAGAGAGTGGATTACACTATGATTTGAACACCAGGAGACAGAGATCATGGGGGGCTACATTAGACTATGTTTTCCATAAAGTTTATTTATTTATTGAAAAAATAAATGCATAGGTAATAGGAATTGGAATATAATTGAATATTATTTTGGTTCTGAAAATATGCTGCTTTTCTAGGTTAATAGTTTTAGGAAAACTATCGGGTCAGTAATGGTTAATCCACTGTGCTTCTTCTTTGATTTTATTTCTTATTTCACTACAAAATAAATGTTTTCTTTTAAGTTAGCAAAATTAGTATAGCATTCCAGTATTTAGTGTAAGGTTCTAGTCAAGTTCCTGATAGAGTAGTATCACTGAAGCATACATGCATAAATGTATTTTATAGAAAAAATGTAAATAAATGCAGTACTTCCCTCATTCATCAACTCTGATTTCTATATACAATTTAGATTTTTTACAGGGTGTTTATTTGCAAGGAAAAAAAGAATAGTTTTTAGTTCAAACTCAAGAAACTCAATTTAAAATTTTACTGGAAAACTGTATCAGTTTCTTCTACTGATGAACGCCAAATGGATATGTAGTGCTCTAATGTAATTTGATATAACCAATACTGTTTTATATGTTATTTTTGTTTTAAAGCTAGATGTCAAAAATGTGAGGGGGACAATTATCAGATCAAAAGAAATGAAAACAAAAAAGGTTTTCCTAAATACAGTTGTCTCATGGTGTCATTTAGAGGGTCATCTAACCAAACAAACCCAATTTGCACTACATTTTCTCCAAGAATATAAAACTTTAACTCCTCTAAATGATTTAATGGGATCCTCTTAGTTCATCAGCTATTGATTAAATATCTACTATCTAAGAAAAGATGACTTTTCATTACAGTTATATATTTGGACAAATTTCCACATTCTTAAATAATTTAATTTAAAACGGAAGCAGATAGGAGTATGTTCTTAATGTGTCGACATTTCAAAAGGTCACAAGAGTATGAAGGAGTGAGTGTATTATATTTTTGTGAGACCAAAATTTTATATTTATCTTCCCAATTGATTTAATGTCCTTTAAGCTCTCCTTTCCTCATACTCATCACTGTATTTGATATTCATCATTTTTGCAATTATTATTGTGGATGAGCAGAGAAGAGAGAAATACAGTGCTCATCCATAATGAAATTACATTCTGAGTTTATCAAGTTAGTGGTTTATGTAGTAGTTTGATTTTCTCATATATTTTCTGATGTTTTTGGTTTAACTAAATTTGAAATAATAATTGGATGATCTAAAAAAAGCTTTTAATCTGCCTCACTTGTTTAAACTACCTCTGTTCATAATTATACTGTAAAAAAAATGTTTACCTTATTTGGAAAATCAGTATAGTATAAAATAATATTGATTAGTGCATGTTTCTTCCTTTTAGTTACATGGACAATCCAGGTGAGAATAAAATTTATGAATTAATAAAATCTCAGTTACTTTTAAAGCAAAATTCTCTGGTTGATTACAGTTTTTTGGCTAAGTGAGACTTAATCCTGAATTCCTTTTTGACTTATCCTTTACTGCTAAAAATCACTATAAATAAGATGTATTTTTCTTTGATAATTACAGGTCTTTTCCGAAGTCTTTAATTAAGAATATCATTTAAATATTGAGAGACATAAACATGTAGACTCTGTAAGAGATACGTGGATTTGTATGAATCATAAGACATATCCTGGAAGAGTCAATACATGCTGACTCCAGAAATTATTAGTGAAGATGCTGTCCTGTGGAATACTTTTAATTACAGCTCATCAATATCTCTGAGGATGCATTTCTCTATACTCAAAATAATTTGCATACTATGCCAAAATACCTACAGTAAATTACATTTTATCATCACATAATAGACCTTTCATATGTTTATAACTGAGGTACATTGTGAATAATATTGTCCATCTGAAATGTAAGCTGCATAAATGTAATTATAAATATAAACCTGTATATAAATCCATAAATGTTGCTTAGAGAGGTGATGAAAATGTTTACTAATTAGAAACTCCCCAAAACCCAGGAACTATCAACATCTGTATATCAAGATAAAACAGAAACTATAATAATATATTAAATTATCTATATATGTCCATTTGTTTTTATTTCAAGTTTTTATTTCAAATATTTGTACAAGTACCACATTACCAATAAAGTAGACGCCTCTCTGTATATTTTCTAGTGAATATTTAAACAACTTTTGGTATTTCTGTGAAAAGATAATATGCAATATACTTAATAACTTTTTCTCTGGTTCTCTTTTATATATATATATATATATTAATTGTTCTAATGCTGATGCACATCTTAGGATTATTTTAAGTTTAAAGCAAAAAATGTCTACCTTATTTTGTATTGTTGATGGTTGACTTGTCACAGAATTTGCTTTCATTATTTTATATTTTTATTTAATGCAATTCTAAGCTCCAAATAGGTATTTCACTAAAGCAGTAATTGTACAAAAGGAATTTTGTTTATGTGATTAGATTATTATACCTTTCTTGAATATTATACAAGTTAGTGTTAGTTAATTTAGAGAAATAAGTTGCCACATACTTTTAATTTGCTTTTGTGGTAGAATCAGAAGCAGAAGGTAATTTGCTGATTTTATTTAGATGGGAACAGGGCACAGCTTCTAGTTATTGACATACTTCATATTTATATAAATGAGAGGAAGTAAAAGTTTGAAACTCAGTAAATATAAAAGTAGAATAATTTTAAATTATATGTTAGAGCAAATAAAATAATAGGTGGTGAACTCTATGTAATTAGTGTAAAGGTAGTAATTATTTTATTTTTCATGCACTGAAAATCAGGCAGATATAAAAAATAATATGCTTACGTAGATACTTTAAATTAAAAAATGGATCTTGTTATTCATAGTAGTAATATATAAAACAAGTATAAAAATACAGACCTATGACCAGTAATAAGGGCAAAAATATATGCACACACACAAGCATATACACATATATGCACACACCTTCATATAAACACAATTGTGCTTGAAAAGTCAATTATGTCCAGAAAAATAATTGAAAGAAATAATTTTACTTTGAGAAAACATGAAAATGATATTATTTATTAAAATAATCTGTCATCTTCTTGGAAGCTACATTTCATGATATAGAATTTCATACTGTTCAACAGTTTTAATCTCAAGCTCCATTAAGCTTGTTTAAAAAGATGAAGAAAATATCTTTGTCAATAGAAGCTTGCATCAGTTTTGAAAAAGATTGAAGCAATTCCAGTAGTTAACTGCAATGCTAGGGGATGCCTGGTTATGGGGAATATGTGTCAGGGGAGGGAGGTGGTACTTGGCATGATTTTTTCCAATTATTTTATATATTTAGAAAGAGTATGAAAAAGAAAATAAAATAGATTGATGAATCAGGCGCTGTGCTTGGATTATATTTCCACAGTTTCATTTAATCAGACTTCATTCTTCACAGGAACACTATCATGAGGCCATAAAGCTAGATTATTTTGGTAAAGTTTATTGTTTTGGGGAGAGGCAACAGACAGGATTTCAATATAAGAAACAACAGTATTGAAATATTTTCTTGGCAATAAATGAGACCTTGACTATTTAAATTCTATAAGATATATATTATTTAACATGGATATTAATTATTAGGTTTAGTTTTCCAAATTTGGCTTATAATATTCCTTAAATAAGAATAAAGATAATTATTTCCTTAAATAATGTGAATGATAGTTCATCATTCAAGACAACAAAATAACACTTTGTACAAGAGATTTCACTTTCTTACTTTCATTTAATTCTTTCATCCAATTTTAACATGTTGCTATAATTATTTGACAAATATGAAAACTAAGAGATAGGGTAAATCACTTTCAAATGTCACACAATAAATCATGAAGCTGGAATTAAAGCCCACATCATACAGAAACTTAACATTTTTTAAAATTCAGTCTTCTATATTGCTTTCCCACTATTTTCTAAGTGCAGATTTTGTTTGTTTAATACATTAAAGGTAAGCTAGTATCTTAATATGGCTAGGGCAAGAAGAAGTATGGAAGTTGATATTCAGACATATGTTTAGTAATGTTTTTATAAAGGCCATTATTTTTTCAGAAAAAAAAACCCTCTAGATCATATGAAGTTGGGAAACTGGACTGCGCATTTCAGCAAAAGACTATGTAATTTATTTTAATTTACAGTGAATTCATTATTTTAAAATAATGAATACTACATCACAGGCAGTATTAGTATCTTTTGATTTAAGAAATAATCCTAATTCCTTCCTCCCATCCCTTGTATCATTGCCATCATTCATTTTACTTACATATAAGCATACCTAAACAAATATATATGATATATAAATGAGCAAATAAAATAAAATACATTATTATTATCATTTTTAACAAACTGTTATCTGTTATATCAACTAAAAATGAGAAATATGAAAGTTTTGATTTTGCTTTATTTGTTCTTTTTTCATTGCTCTTCCTTTCTTTATATAGATCTGAGTTTCTGACCTATATTATTTCCCTTCTCTCTAAAGAAGTTTTCTTAACATTTCTTTCAAGGAAGGTCCTCAGTTTTTGTTTGTCTGAGAAAGTCTTTATTTTAACTTCACTTTTGAAGGATAATTTTACAGGGTCCAGAACTCTAGGTTGGTGTGTTTTTTTTAATCTCAGCATTTTAAATATTGCATTCTATTCTCTTCTTGCTTGCATGGTTTCTGAGTAGAAGTCAGATGTGATTCTTATCTGTTTTCCTCTAAAGGCAAGGTTTTTGTTTGTTTGTTTGTTTTTAACTCTGGCTTCTTTCAGGATTATTATTATTTTTCTTTTGATTTTTGATTTTCTGTAGTTTGAAGATTATATGCCTAGGTGTAGGCTTGTTTGTTTGTTTCATTTTTTCCTACTTGGTATTCTGTTAGCTTCCTAGATCTGTGGTATGGTGTCTGAAATTAGACAAATTCTCAATCATTATTGCTTCAAATATTTCTTCTGTTCCTTTCATTCATCTCCTTCTGGTTTTCTCATTACACATATGTTACACTTTTTGTAACTGTCTCACAGTCCTTGGATATTCTAAGTGTTTTTTTTTTCAGTCTTTCTTCTTTTTCCTTTTTGTTTTTGAGGATTCTATTGATATATCCTCTGCTAAGAGACTCTTTCCTTGTTCATGCTCAGTCTAATAGACCCATCAAAATCATTCTTCATGTCTGTTACAGAGTTTTTGATCTCCAGCATTTACTTTTTCTTCTTTCTTAGGATTTCTGTCTCTGTGCTTACATTGCTCATCTGTTCTTGCATGCTATATATTTTATGCATTAGATCCCTTAGCATATTAATCATAGTTGTTTTAAATTCATGACCTAATAATTTCAACATTCTTACCATGTCTGGTTTTGATGCTTGCTCTGTCTCTTCAAATTGTGTTTTTGTCTTTTGGTAGAGCTTATAATTATCTTCTTGATATCCAGACATGATGTGCTGGCTAAAATAAACTTCTGTAAATAGGCCTTTAGTATATGGAGGTGAGGTATCAGGGGAGAGGAAGTCTAGAGCTCTATGGTTAGGTCTTATTCTTTCAGGGAGCCTATGCCTCTGGACTCTGAACTTCACAAGTGTTTCTGGTTTTTATTCCCCCTCCCCTGCATTAAATGGGATAAAATGGCTAACATGGGCTGGAGTTTCGTATTTCCCTTTTCCCACATTAAAAACTAGAGCTAAATTACTTCCCCCAGGTCAGTTATTCTCTGATAATACTCCAACAGGTTAGGCTCTGGTTAAATACTTTCTCCTGAATACAGGATTGGTTAAGAACTGGGTACTTTGACATATTTCAAAGTGGTTTCTTTTCATCACCCCCTCCTGGAAGTCTGAGGGGATCTTTCTCTGATATTCACTGTGGGAACCTGGTTGAGCTCTCAGACCTATCCTGGAACTGGATCCCACAGGGGTTTCGGCTTCTCAGTCTTTTCTCTAGTAATTTGTTATGCCATGCATTCACCTGTCAGTTTCTCCAATCTTCGGCACAGTGGTTTGCCCTATGTCCTCCCCTTTACTACAGATCCAAGATTTTTTGAGTTTTTCATTCTGTCCAGTTGAACTTGTGAGGATGGAGTAGTGACTTTCAAGCTGCTTTCATGTATAATGAAAAACTGGAAGTCCTCTAAAAAATTTTAATGAAAAACAAGTGAGAATTAGAGAACTTCAATATATTTTCCAAGGTCAAAGTCAGTTCTAACTCCAAAGTTTGTACACTGCTCCTAGAAGATATTTCTCCTAATATAATGTTAAAAATGACTAATAATAATTTAAGATATGTATTTATCTTCAGACTAAGACTTACAAAAAAATTGCAGGCTGAAGTTACATGGCCTCAAACATAAAAGAAAGAAAATTTAATCACTGTTATTATTTTGCATTTTAATTGAAAAAATAGTTATTTAGATACATGAATATAACACTTTTCTGTCCATTGTTTTTTAACTTTTATAAATGCCAGTTTTTTACTCTTTTCAGTGAAAGTTTTGAGAAACCTATAATTGAAATCATACTAGAGAAATATTTAATGACAGTGAGTATTTTATATTTCATTTACTGGCACACAAATTTTCAATATTCCATGTGATAAATCAATTTTAGATTCTTTTTGATAGAGGAGATATGTTTATTTAACACAATACATCCCTTTCTACAAACAAGCAGCAGAATAACTCAAAACAAACTCAAAACTTATTTCAATTTGACATCATATTAGATATTTTTTTCATGTGAGTTCAACCATTTAAACTTTTAAATCTTGCACAAAATAATTTCATGCCTACATAAAAACATTTGAGGTCAAAAGCATAGTCTGCAAAACAAGCAGGCATGATGACCTTTGTCTGCATGTGTGTATTCATTACATATGAGTGCTTTTGTGGAAATAAGAGTAAAGGGCACTTCATAGAAGAAAAACTTAGTTGAAGGAACATGAGTGAACTCTTTGTACATGTATTGCTCTATGCCAACTTTTAACCTCAAGAGTATAATAATCTCTACCCTGAAAAGATAAATACAAATATCAAAATATCTTGGAACTTGGAAAATTCAGGAATAAATATGATTTCTTACTGAATTACCAGTTATGTGTCTCTAACTAAGAGCAAAATAGTCATAACCATAACCCTGCACCTTTCCCTGCAACAGGATCTTCTACTCCATATTTTGCTCCTACTCTGACATTAGTTTCAATATCTCCAGACTGTACATTTTTATAACCAAAACTTTACAAACAAAGAGTACTCTCGTTCTTAGGATGATTCTTTCTAGTGGTTTTATTGAGTTTGTGTGGTAACAACTGTCTTTTTTCTGTGTATTTGTCACCAACATTTTTGGGAAGACTGTCTTGAAACTTCTATTTTTCTCTGAAATCAAAACTATCATGATAATCAATATTCTTTCCAGGCTATTGATATTAGACAGAATGATCTATTTGTTTACATTAAAGATTAACTTTTTTGAGGCATTTTTAATCATTACTATAACCTTGGAGAATGATGTTTTTAAAAAAAACAGGATGGCAGGTGCAAAATGGATTCACTTATGCTAAGCCCCAGGTCACCAAACTAAGACTAAATTACAGTTTTGGCTCTCCAGAAATGGAATCTTAAACCAGTAAATCAGAAATTGCCTGATCAGCGCTAGGTAGGTAGTCTTCCTGATACCCCTGCTATCCCTTAAAGGAAGTTGGCTATAACCAATCTGCTATTTTGTCTTTTATAATTCCCTTGTTCCCTCTTCTTTCTACCTATATGTCTCATTTATAACAGCTGCTGAAAGTTCCTTTCTATCTGCTACATTGGATACTGCCTAATTAGAATCGATTTTTGCTCAAACTCTTAAGATTGTTAATATGTCTCAGTTTATCTTTTAACAGTTCTGATGGCAGAAGAGTGAACTGAAAGAAAACACCAGAGGCCCCCAGGAGAAAGGAGAAGCCAGGCAAAGATATCCACTGAACCCTGTGAGCTCGCTGCTTTTTTTCTCTCTTTGGAGGTCATGCATAAGTCCCTCTCAGATCACAACTCCACAGCTTTTGTGTTATGAGCTTTCATACTTTAGTTCATCATTTATTTTCCTGCACTGAGTCCAAAAACTGGCCAGAGTTGGATTGGGTCCAACAGAGAAGCCAGACTGGATCTGACTTAAGCTGGACTGGGTGCAGTGTGAGACCTCAGGTGGATAAAATTCTGCTTGAAGGCTGAACAAACAGGTTAACCTTACCAAAGATAATCTAGAATTACAGTGGCCACAGTGGAGAACTTTTAACCTAGATAACCTAATCTATTTTCTCTAGAAAAAAAAGGGATCTCAACCAACAATCACCCTAAAGGGTAGAGGAAAAATTATTTTTTCCCCTCTACCGTTTCTGGTGATCAGAATGAGACTTGCTGGGATACCCCACTTACTCCAGAGCCTGCAGATTGGATCCTTGGAAAACTGGTAGAAGCTGGCAAAGGGTGGAGAATTCTTACTAACGTCAGCTCTCCCATATCTCTATCTGTAGTGCCTAGTTGAGAGACGAAGGTAATTTCATATTGTCCTTTCCTTTCCAAATTCAGATTGACAAGCAAAAATCATCTGTAAGAATGAGATTTTTGAATTGTGACTTATGAATTTGCTTTTGGGTACTCATTGGTTGTTAGAATTTTCTCTCCCAGGGACAGCTATCGCCTTCTTGTTTGTTTCAGGTTGTGTCCTGAAAACTTGTCTTGGCAACTGTCAAATTGAGATTCTCTAAACTATGGCCAGACAGAATGTGGATTCCACCCACTTTGCAGCTAGATATGGCTAGACAGAAGTTTGGGTTGCACTCCATTTGCTGCTAGGATCCTATTGACTTTTGCCAGCTCTCAGAAGAATTGTCAGAATCATTTTTTGGTTATCTTTGGTAATGGCTCTGGTAATTGAGAGGGTAGTATATTTTGCAACCTCTTTGTGGATGCCTTTTGTATCCATGTGGTTGTTCAATACTGCCAGAAATATTTACTCTTTGTCCTGGCTGAAACCTGACAAGATATTGAAAAATACTTTTATTAAGTGGCTCTATGGTCAGAAGTTGGCCATATTAGAAACTTATGTTCAGAGTCTGGGAGGAACTTCTTTAAGTCTTCTTCCTGAAGCCAAAATGATACTAATACACAGAGGGGGAAAGAAAAAAAAAACATTCTGAAGACTTAGTGGAAGAATTTACTAAACCATTCCAAAGACACACAACTCTAAATCTGCAACATAGGAATCTTCTGATTTTCTTCTTAATTAAAGGTGTTCTCCCCAATATTAAGAAGCAAATTGAAAATAATGTACTTATGTGAGCGGGTCAGGTTGCAAACCAATTCTTTGAGGAATTAAAAACAACTAAACTTGTCTTACAAATCAACTCTGTATAAGAACAGAATTGTGACTCTAGAAATAATTCAAAGCCCACCTATCATTTTCACCAATCCCAAAACTTCCCCTATTCATCTCAAGAAGTTTTCAGATATTATACAAAATCTGGACTTAGGGAGAACAATTCCTTTTTGGTGGAACTTGCATTCTTTCTCTGTGCCTTTTTTTTTTTTTTTTTTTTTTTTTATAGTATTCTACTTGGTCTTCTTACCAGAAGGCAAAAAAAAAAAGAAAAAAGAAAAGAAAAACAGACTATTTAAAAACTAGTCATATAAAAAATAAAGTCTCTTCCACAAATATTATTAGTAAAAAGCTTTAGCCATCTAAGCAGGTAACCTTAACTTATTCTATTCCATCTTCCAGAAACACAGTTTGGATCCAATTGTTCTTTTTATAAACTAGTGAGTTTTGTGTGATTACACCTGTCTCATACCTAAAATTTTAAAACAAAAGCTCCAAGATCTCTGTTTACATCTGTCTCTATGCTTATGTATGACCATGTAGGTGTGTTATAAATGTGATCTTTCTACCTTCAGATGATAATTGCCAAAATTAATTTGTAAAGAGCTCTATTTAATTGGCTTAGAGACAAGTGTTTTATAAATCAAGTATACTCTCAGAAATATAGAAACTAACCCAAATGTTTTTGTTTTGTTTTGTTTTGTTTGTTTGTTTGTTTTTTCAAATTCACATTATCAGGCTTCCCTCGTGACGCAGTGGTTGAGAGTCCGCCTGCCAATGCAGGGGTCACGGGTTCGTGCCCCGGTCCAGGAAGATCCCACATGCCACGGAGCAGCTAGGCCTGTGGGCCATGGCCGCTGAGCCTACGCGTCTGGTGACTGTGCTCTGCAGTGGGAGAGGCCACAACAATAAGAGGCCCGCATACCAAGAAAATAAATAAATAAAAATTCACATGATCTAGGATAATATTTAACAAGTAAAGCTAGTTTAAATTTTCTGGTTTAATTAGAACAAACGTGTTTAGAGTTATTAACATTTAATATAATACTTTTATTCTACTTATGTTTACTAAAAGTCAAATAAGCTCAAGTTACCTGTTAAAGAATTTGTCAGCCAGAAAGATAACTTAAGATGGTTAGCTGTTTAATGTCTCTTAAAACTTTCATAACTAATCTAAACATAATTGTTAAGAACGAGTGAATTGAATAGCTGTAAGATAAAAGTTTATAAATGAACTGGTCAACAATAATTATACTTTATGGTATGTTTATCAAAATAGTTCCCAAACTCTTTTTGGTAACTTGAAACCTTAAAGTATACAGAAATAAATTAAATTAAGGCTATTTATTGAATATCTAGATCATTTCCAAATAAGATAAAATACTGAAACAATTACTAAATATAGGTTTATCCAATTTTGCCTTCTTTTTACAAAGGAATTAAAGATATTTGGCTCTATTAGTAAACATGTTTTGTGTCACATTAAAACATTTACTATGAAGAAGGCTATGCTTCTAGAAATTATGAAATGTATTTATAAATTAGCCAATCCACAGAATTCTAGTGTAACAGATAGTCCACAATTGCTTACTTCTTAGTTTTCACTAAGAATTCTAAGGGTTAAGAATTATAATCAATATATGTAATTAATACTTAGAAATAATAAGGGTGAAACAACTGTGTGTAAAAACTAGGCAAGGCAAGTGAAATTATTGATTTTTCCAGAAGGAAAAAGAGGAAAAAATGTAGGACACAATCTGAATGGATATTAAAAAGTTGTAGGAGTTTTGCAGAAAATAAAACTTGGAAAAGGAATTTCATGTATGGTCAAGCTGGCTAACATTGGAATAGATTTAATTAAGTTAAAAAAAATGAATTTTAGTGTCAAAAGTACACTGGTGAAAAATTAGAATTTGGTTTTCCCTCTGTTAAAAGAACAAAGTGTTCCTGGACTATGTCTGCTCCAAATAAGAGATTGTGAAAGGTTTTTTACTTGTTTTGTTTTCACTTTTTGGTTAATCTACCTAGAAAGCAAAGATATTGTGTCTTACCAAAGTAATTTACTGTGCTTCACACTGCCTTTATCAGAACGTAATATTACTTAACAAAACCCAGTCTTCTCAATATTAAAAGATCTAAGTTTTATTTACAACTGTGTAACCCTCTTTATTTGTCTTTAAAATCTTTTATTTTCACTTTGGATAAATAGATAATTAAGTATAGCTTTATAATGATCTATGCTTCAATTTAGTCAAATATTCAAACCTTTTGACAACTACCCCAAATCAAATTCCACATGGAGTCTTTTTGACCTCAAAGGATTTACCTCTCACCTTGTAAGAGATGTTAAACTAATTAGGTTTATTTGGTCTATTAATTTATATAAGAAGCATTATCTAAAAAGTGATGATGAACCTTCTTAGGTTATATGTGTATGGATGCAAGCTATTAATATGTGTTCTAGAAATTGTATGAAATCCCTAAAATCCTGATATGTCCTTGTATAATATTATCAATCATATTTCCAGTTATCATCTTAAAATATGTCATAGAGATTACAAAATTCTCATGTCAATTCTATTATAATGAACTCTCATCAGAACTTTAACCATGGATATTTTTTTTTTTTTTTTTTTTGTGGTATGCGGGCCTCTCGCTGTTGTGGCCTCTCCCGTTGCAGAGCACAGATTCCGGACACGCAGGCTCAGCGGCCATGGCTCACGGGCCCAGCCGCTCCGTGGCATGTGGGATCTTCCGGACCAGGGCATGAACCCGTGTCCCCTGCATCGGCAGGTGGACTCTCAACCACTGCGCCACCAGGGAAGCCCAACCATGGACATTTTAAAGTATTTTGTCATTTACAGATAGTTATTGTTTAACTGCGATGCTTCTTCAAAAGTGCTTCATCTTCAAGAAGATTTGTGGAAAGCACTCTGACAAGCAGAGGTTTCTGATAATTTTCAGATTATACCACTGAACCAGGTAATAATTTACAGAACTCAGAGAAACTGTTGGATTCATAAAACTGCTAACACAATATCAATATAACAAGAATTAATTACATGAGAGTGAATGAACTGATGAATATGATTATAATTTTTTTTTTTTTTTTTTTTTTTTTGCAGTACGCAGGCCTCTCACTGTTGTGGCCTCTCCCATTGTGGAGCACAGGCTCCAGACGTGCAGACTCAGAAGCCATGGCTCACGGGCCTAGCCGCTCTGTGGCATGTGGGATCTTCACAGACCGGGGCGCAAACACGTGTCCCCAGCATTGGCAGGCAGACTCTCAACCACTGTGCCACCAGGGAAGCCCTGATTATAATTTTTATGACTTGTTTGAAACATTGCTGGTTCTTTAAGTTTTTGTTTTTACAGATTTAAGGAGACATTTTTCTTTTAAGCTATCTATGACTTACAGCAATTTGGTAAAGTATACTTTTGTAAACAAAGATGACACATTTATTTTTTTCTCCCTATCTGACCCCTCAGGAATTTGGAAACTCTTAACGAGTATTCTTTTTTTATGGCGATATAGTCCTTTGAATAATTTCAATAAGATTCTGTTCTCCTTGTAACAGGACACAATTGGAAACGTTGGTTATATTACCAAGGCTTTGACTGGAATGTCATATTTTAGAATGTGCATATAATCAGATATGAGGGGACAGTGTTAAGGAACTCATGTTGACTTTTGAAGCCAATAAAGCCGTTGGAATAAAAGTCTGGTACCTTGCTTTTCAGGGTTACTGGCAGTCTTAACAGGTAATTAAAGAAGGGCACTTTCTGGCTGGCCCAAGAACCTTAAGATATTCGAGGGGCCTTGAAAAGACAGGAATTCATTCAAATCTACAGTGATTACATGTAAACTCTATTCTCTAGAATAAAAGCCATTTTTGTTAAAATATTTCATAAGCAATTAAAAGAAGCCAGAAGAATATACTACAAATATCACTGTTGGTTACCCCTGAGAACTGGCATTTTGAGTGATTTTTTAATTACTTTTTTTAGCTTGACCATATTTCTATTTTTTTTCAATGACTATATATATATATATATATATATATATATATATGAGATCATAACATGTATGTTCTTTTTGTATGAACATTTACTTTAAAATGTCTATATATATATATATATATATATATATACATTTGTTGTTGCTGTTATAGGAAAATAGAACAACACACAATTCTCTGACTTGTGCCTCCCCAAGAAGTTTAGAGTGAATGAAATTCACAGATCACTAACTATTCTTTGCATCTTAATAGGCTACTTTGAGTTGTTATTATTCCAGGACTATAACCATTCAACATATATTACTGTGGTTTGAAGTATAAGTAAATATTATTTTATTTCAATTGACTGATCATAAATCAAAGAATGAGTAATGAGTGTGATCACAAGTTCAGTATTTTAATAATTCAGTGGTAAGCCAAATGGCGTGCAAAGTACCATGCTACATGAATAATTTCTCTTCTATTCCATAAACCTGAGAAAACAACAACAATAAGAGTTAATATGTTAAACTGCAAAAATTCTTTAGTACCATTATATTTTACTCCAATTTCATCCTCTGGCCTTGAGCCATATTTGGTGGTTATTGTGTTGAATCACAGATAATTTGTGAAGCATTAAATGTCATTTTTAGATTCATTTGATTAACCACTTATGTTATTAATAGAATCCCTTGAACCAGGTTTTGTTTCCTGCTCTTCACCCACTTTATATTAGATTAGTCCCTACATCATAAGCTGCATAACTGTTAGAATATTTTCCTCTAAAATGTTACAATAAAGGTGATGCTTGTTCAAATTTTAGAATACATAGGTATATCAACTCTGAGGTAGCTGAGTAAACTTTGAAAGGTTTCATGATGAGTAATAGCTCAAGGATAAGATAGCAAATTTATCAGAAATATAAATAGGGCAACAGGCGGTAAGAAATATATCCAGGACTGAGTTCAGAAACGTGTAAGAGAGAATATAGTTTTCATAAAGAAATGCAAATTGGATTTTCAATTGGCTATTATTCACACTGGGACCTAGGTTAATCATTTAATTTTTACCAAATACAGTGAAGGGTAAATGTAGAAATAGTTTTGCTGTCCAAAGTTTTCCAGAGTACTAACTTTTAAACTATTTTATTAGATTTCTTACAAGTAGTCTTTTCTCATTTCTATGTTTCATTTATCATTTACTTTTTTATTCTTTTTTTTTACACCTTTATTAGAGTATAATTGCTTTACAATGGTGTGTTAGTTTCTGCTTTATAACAAAGTGAATCACTTATACATATACATATGTTCCCATATCTCTTCCCTCTTGTGTCTCCCTCCCTCCACCATCCTCCTTATCTCACCCCTCTGGGTGGTCACAAAGCACTGAGCTGATCTCCCTGTGCTCCCAGCTGCTTCCCACTAGCTATATATTTTACATTTGGTAGTGTATATATGTCCATGCCACTCTCTCACTTTATCACAGCTTACCCTTCCTCCTCCCTATATCCTCAAGTCCATTCTCTAGTAGGTCTGTGTCTTTATTCCTGTCTTACCCCTAGGTTCTTCATGATATTTTTCTTCCTTAGATTCCATATATATGTGTTAGCATACAGTATTTGTCTTTCTCTTTCTGACTTACTTCACTCTGTATGACAGACTCTAGGTCCATCCACCTCACTACAAATAACTGAATTTCGTTTCTTTTTATGGGTGAGTAGTACTCAATTTTATATATGTGCCACATCTTCTTTATCCATTCAGCTGATGATGGACAGTTAGATTGCTTCCATCTCCTGGCTACTGTAAATAGAGCTGCAACGAACATTTTGGTACATGACTCTTTTTGAATTATGGTTTTCTCAGGGTAGGGTATATGCCCAGTAGTGGAATTGCTGGGTCATATGGTAGTTCTATTTGTAGTTTTATAAGGAACCTCCATACTGTTCTCCATAGTGGCTGTACCAATTCACATTCCCACCAGCAGTGCAAGAGTGTTCCCTTTTCTCCACACCCTCTCCAGCATTTATTGTTTCTAGATTTTTTTGATGATGGCCATTCTGACTGGTGTGAGATGATATCACATTGTAGCTTTGATTTGCATTTCTCTAATGATTAGTGATGTTGAGCATTCTTTCATGTGTTTGCTGGCAGTCTATATCTTCTTTGCAGAAATGTCTATTTAGCTCTTCTGCCCATTTTTGGATTGGGTTGTTTGTTTTTTTGTTATTGAGCTGCATGAGCTGCTTGTAAATTTTGGAGATTAATCCTTTGTCAGTTGCTTCATTTGCAAATATTTTCTCCCATTCTGAGGGTTGTCTTTTGGTCTTGTTTATGGTTTCCTTTGCTGTGCAAAAGCTTTGAAGTTTCATTAGGTCCAATTTGTTTATTTTT
>NW_006781519.1:5040103-5047015 GCF_000442215.2 Lipotes vexillifer
TTTTTTTTATTTTATTTATTTATTTTTATGTGCTGTTGTTTATTTTTTAACATCTTTTTTGGCGTATAATTGCTTTACAAGTGTGTGTTAGTTTCTGCTTTATAACAGAGTGAGTCAGTTATACATATATATATGTTCCCATATCTCTTCCCTCTTTGTCTCCCTCCCTCCCACCCTCCCTATCCCACCCCTCCAGACAGCCACAAAGAACCGAGCCGGTTTCCCTGTGCCATGCGGCTGCTTCCCACTGGCTATCTACCTTACGTTTGTTAGTATATATATGTCCATGTCTCTCTCTCGCCCTAACACACCTCACCCTTCCCCCTCCCCATATCCTCAAGTCTGTTCTCCAGTAGGTCTCTGTCTTTATTCCTGTTTTACCCCTAGGTTCTTCATAACATTTTTTTTTTCTTAAATTCCATATATATGTGTTAGCATACGGTATTTGTCCTTCTCTTTCTGACTTACTTCACTCTGTATGACAGACTCTAGATCTATCCACCTCATTACAAATAGCTCAATTTCGTTTCTTTTTATGGCTGAGTAATATTCCATTGTATATATGTGCCACATCTTCTTTATCCATTCATCCGACGGCGGGCACTTAGGTTGTTTCCATCTCCGGGCTATTGTAAATAGAGCTGCAATGAACATTTTGGTACATGACTCTTTCTGAATTCTGGTTTCCTCAGGGTATATACCTAGTAGTGGGATTGCTGGGTCATATGGTAGTTCTATTTGTAGTTTTTTAAGGAACCTCCATACTGTTCTCCATAGTGGCTGAACCAATTCACATTCCCACCAGCAGTGCAAGAGTGTTCCCTTTTCTCCACACCCTCTCCAGCATTTATTGTTTCTAGATTTTTTGATGATGGCCATTCTGACTGGTGTGAGATGATATCACATTGTAGCTTTGATTTGCATTTCTCTAATGATTAGTGATGTTGAGCATTCTTTCATGTGTTTGCTGGCAGTCTATATCTTCTTTGCAGAAATGTCTATTTAGCTCTTCTGCCCATTTTTGGATTGGGTTGTTTGTTTTTTTGTTATTGAGCTGCATGAGCTGCTGGTAAATTTTGGAGATTAATCCTTTGTCAGTTGCTTCATTTGCAAATATTTTCTCCCATTCTGAGGTTGTCTTTTGGTCTTGTTTATCTCCTCTTCTGTTACTCCTGACGTTTTGGTTTTTCTTTGTTTGTTTTTTGTTTTGTTCCTCCTGTGCATTGTCTACAATTTTTTTTTTTTGGTACACCGTCCTCTCACTGCTGTGGCCTCTCCCATTGCAGAGCACAGGCTCAGCGACCATGGATCATGGGCCTAGCCACTCCATGGTGGGTGGGATCTTCCCAGACAGGGGCATGAACCTGTGTCCCTTGCATCAGCATGCTCTCAACAACTGCGCCACCAGGGAATCCCTATTGCCTACTCTTAGTTCCCTTAACTAGTTTATCTAAGCTAAAATCAGCTCTCCTCTTTATGTTACCTCTCCTTTATCACCTAAGCTTTATCTGCTTTCTTGTCAGGACCACTACCAACATACAGTTTCTGTGCTTGTAATAAATTGTTTCTTTCCTTCTCAATTTGACAAAATTAAATTTGGGACAATTCTTGAAAATTTTCTTTGTCTTTGCATACATATTTTGTTTGTTTGTTTTTCTTAATAGGTGCAATAATTTAGTCTAAATATTTGCAACTCCTTTACTTGGTACTCTTCCACTTCTCTCCTTCCTCTATAAACTATCCTCCCTCTGACCATTTCAATGAAGTCCTTTTTGCCTTGTTTCTTGGCTTTTTTCTTCTTGACTAAATTTTAACTTTAAGGATTCCTGTATGGGAATAGCATGGTCCATTACCAGAGCAGTGTAGGCTTTCACCTTCTTCCAATCAAAACAATCAAACACAAAGATAGCACAAATTAAAAACAAAATTAAAATTACACTTAGAACATTGCTCTCAAAAAGTTCCCATGTTATAGAAACCCTTCTTACTAAGACTAACCATATTGCATAAACTACAACTTTGGGGGAAAAAAAAAGCAGGCATAAGTTTCTGTGACCTTGGATTTTACATTGAGATATGGCATCAAATGCACAAGCAACAAAAAGAACAAAAATAAACTGGGCATTTTCAAATTTAAAAATTTGTGCTTCAATAAAGAAAGATTTTGTGCTTCAATAAAGAAAGATTCACATTTTAAGAAAGTGAAAAAACAACCTGCAGATAGGAAAAAAAAATCATATATCGGAAAATGGATTTGTAGAATATATAAAGAACTCTTACAACTCAATAATAAAAACACTTAACCCAACTAAAACTGGGAAAATATTCTGAAAAGACATTTATTCAAAGAAGATATACCAATAAACACATGAAAAGATGATCAATATTATTAGCCATGAGGGAAATACAAATCAAAACACAATGAGATACCATTTAATACCCACCAGGATGTTTATAATAAAAAGAAAAGAAAAACAAAACAAGTTTTGGTTAAGGTATGGAGAAATTGAGCCCTCACACTCTGCTGGTACAAATATAAATGGTGCAGCCACTTTGGGAAACAGTCTGGCAGTTCCTTAAATGGTTAAACAGAATTACCATGTGATCCAACTCCTAGGTATATATCCCCCAAATGAAAACATATGTCCTCACGAAAACCTGTGTGAGAATATCCCTAGCTGTTCATAATAGTCAATGAATGGAAAAAGCCCAAATGTTTCTCAATAGGTAAATAAAATGTGGAATATCCACACAGTGGAATGTTATTCAACAATAAAATAGTATGAATTACTAATAAATTTTGTAGCTTGTATGATCCTTTAAAACATTATGCTAAGTGAAAGAGTAACACAAAGGATCATATATTGTATGTTTCTATTTATATAAAATATCCAGAATAGGAAAATCTATAGAGACAAAATATAGATTTATGTTTGCCTAGGACTGGAGGGAATGGGGATACTTTGAGTGACTGCTAAATTTGTGGGGTTTCCTTTTGGGGTAATGAAAATGTTCTGGAATTGTACAGTGGTGATGTTTGCATAACTTTGTGAATATACTAAATGCCATTGAACTGTATGATATGTGAGTTATATCTCAACAAAGCCGTTATTAAAAAAAAAATCAGTTACAACTTTGTTCTAAATTGGTCCAAGTCTACAATATCCACTACCCCTCACCTCCTTTCACAGCCAGCCTGGATCATCGACAAAGCCAGTATACTGTAAACCACTAAAAATTGATAGAGACCAATAGAAAAGCTAGACCCAAAGGATTGATGGTTCATTTTAAGAAGAGATTATATTTGGCTATCCCTCACACAAAAAACAAGTTCTTCCAGACATTTTAATTTAGTGTAAGTCACTCATCCAAAGTTCAGAAAATATCTTTTTGCCCACCATACCTGGGATCTTCAAGCTCCAAAATGACCTCTAATGATCAACTAGTCTCTTGATACCTCTATTCCACTTATGCTAGCTTTCAAAACTACCCATAACTTAAAGTCTCTGAATTACATATCCAGCCTAGAACATAGATATATCATAATTATTATCTTGCCATTCTTATTGACTATATTTCCTCAATGTATTGTGCTTTAAGTCAGTAATTCTGAAATACACCAACTATCAATTTCTCTTCTCCAATGTTCTGGTTGCTAAGTACTGCTGGGACACTGTGAGGTCATGGTTTCTAATATTAATTAAATCTTTAATACTATCTTTTATACTTATATGTGCCTATTGTAAACTTCCTTTGTCATTATCCATAATGGGTTTTCAACATTTTAATTGTTTTCCTCAATTCTACCATACTCAATTGATTCTGATGATTTGTCCACAATGTTCAGGAAAACTAGAGGCCATATAGAAACATCTCCCTTAGATTTTGCCCATTACCCTACAAACTAATCTCATGTACAGGTACCAATTATTTGTTTTCAGATTATTTAATTATCTTCTTCCATACTATGCATGACATCCTTACCAACCTGTACTCCAACTCTTCACCTCCAACTTTTAAAATTTATCTCACTAATATGCTGATCCTTAACCTTCTCTTCTTTTATATTCTCTTTCTCCTCAGCATATGATATACTTAATTCCCTCATTTTTAAAACAGGCAATTAACACTTAGGCCTTCTCTAGCTAGCGTACAATGTTTCTTCCCCTTCAAACTAAATTTCTTGAAAGAGTGGGCTTCGTTCACTCTCTACCTTTCATTATTGCTTGTTAATTCATCTATCCATTCATGTATTCAATATATCTTTTTAACACCTATTCTATGGCAGACACTTGTTACATGTTCTGGAGATACATCAGTGCATAAAACTGACAAAGATGTTGTCCTTCATGAGCATGGGGTTTACATTCTAGAACATATAATTGGAAAAAAAATCAAATGTATCACCATCAGATGGTGATTACAGGCACTGGAGAAAATGAAGCAGTAAATGGATAGAGTGCTGAAGGTAGTGATGATGTTTTATATCATTTATGATGTTCAGGGAAGGCCTATCTAATATGGTATAGAGGCTGAAGGAATGGAGAAAGATAGTCACTTGAAACTTGAGGTAAAAGAATTCCAGGCAAATGGAACAAAGAGTTCACAGGCACTCCAGAGTTGGTGGGTGTGCTTGATATACCTGGGAAAGAGCAGCTGAATCAGAGAGAACAAGAGAGGAGTAGTAGGAGTTGAGAGCAGAGAGGGAATGATTGGTGGTCCTGCGAACATGTAGACTCTTTCAATACATTTTAAGATAACTTTACTTTTCTTTCTTATTGCAATGGGAAGAAATCAGAGTTTTTTTGAGTTACAGAATCTGACCTATATTAGCAGATTTCTTTGAGTTCCATGTGGAGAATTATTTGTGGGGGACAAGCAAAGAAACACAAAAGTCAGTTAGGAAACTATTGAGATAATCTAGAAGATATGTTGTTGTCTGGACTTGTAGTGTCTTTGGAGAAATATCTATTTAGGTCTTTTGTTCATTTTTTAATTTTTTTTCTTTTGATATTAAGTTGTATGAGCTGTTTGCATAGTTTGGATATTAACTCCTTGTAAGTCACATGATTTGCAAATATTTTATCTCATTCTGTGTGTTGTCTTTTCATTTTGTTTATGGTTTCCTTTGCTATGAACACAAAAGTTCATGCTTTTGAGTTCAACTAGGTCCCATTTGTTTATTTTTGTTTTCATTTCCATTACTCTCAGAGAGTGATTGAAAAAGATACTGCTGCAATTTATGTCAGAATGTGTTCTAAGTTTTCCTCAAAGAGTTTAACACTGTCCAGTCTCACATTTAGGTCTTTAATATATTGTGAGCTTAGTTTTTTGTATAGTGTTAAAGAATGTTCTAATTTAATTTTTTATTTTTACATGTAGCTGTCCAGTTTTCCCAGTGCAATTTATTGAAGAGACTGTCTTTCCACCATTGTATAGTCTTGCCTCCTTTGTTGTAGATTAATTGACCATAGGTGTGTGAGTATATTTCTGGGCATTTGATACTGCTCCATTGATCTATATTTCTATTTTTTGCCAGTGCCATATTGTTTTTCTGTTTGTTTGTTTGCTTTTGTTTTGTTTTCCTTGTGGTACATGGGCCTCTCACTGCTGTGGCCTCTCCCACCATGGAGCACAGTCTCCGGATGCACAGCCCCAGTGGCCATGGCTCACGGGTCCAGCCACTCCATTGCATGCAGGATCCTCTCAGACTGGGGCATCAACCTGCATCCCCTGAATCAGCAGGCGGACCCTCAACCACTGTGCCACCAGGGAAGCCCACCATATTGTTTTGATTACTATAGCTTTGTAGTATATTCTGAAGCCAGGGAGCTTGATTCCTCCAGATGTTTCTCTATCTCAAGATTGCTTTGGCTATTCTGGGTCTTTTGTGTCTCCATATAAATTTTAAGACTTTTTTGTTCTGGTTCTGTGAAAAATGCCATTGGTATTTTGATAGAGATTGCATTGAATCTGCAGATTGCTTTGGGTGGCATAGTCATTTTGACACTATTGATTCTTCCAATCCAAAAACATGGTATATCTTTCCATCTGTTTGTGTCCTCTTCAATTTCTTTTATCAGTGTTTTATAATTTTCAGAGTACAGGTCTTTTGTCTCCTTAGGTAGGTTTATCCCTAAGTATTTTATTCCTTTTGATGTAATGATAAATGGGATTGTTTCTTAAATTTCTCTTTCTGAACATTTTTGTTAGTGTATAGAAATGAAACCTGCAAGATTTGTATTAATTTTGTAACATGCAATTTGCCAAATTCATTGATGAGCTCTAGTAGTTTTCTGGTAGAGTCTTTAGGATTTTCTATGCATACTATCATGTCATCTGCAAGCAGCAATGGTTTTAATTCTTCTTTTCCAATTTGGATGCCCTTTATTTCTACTTTTCTCTGATTGCCATAGCTAGGACTTCCAAAACTGTGTTGAATAAAAGTGTCAAGAGTGGACATCCTTGTCTTGTTCCAGACCTCAGAGAAAATGCTTTCAGCTTTTCACATTTGAGCATGATGTGAGTTATAGTTTTGTCATATATAGCCTTCATTATGGTGAGGTATGTTCACTCTATGCCCACTTTCTGGAGAGTTTTTACCATAAATTGGTGTTGAATTTTGTCAAAAGATTTTTCTGCATCTAATGAGATGATCATATGGTTTTTATTCTTCAATTTGTTGATGTTGTGTGTCACTGATGGATTTGCAGATATTGAAAAATCCTTGCACCACTGGCATAAATCCAACTTGATCATGGTGTATGATCCTTTTAATGTATTGTTGGATTCAGATTGCTAGTATTTTGTTGAGGACTTTTGGGTCTATATTCATCAGCGATATTGGCCTGCAATTTTCTTTCATTGTGATATCTTTTTTTTTTTTTTTTTTTTTTTTTTTTTTTTTTTTTT
>NW_006781519.1:5047519-5081085 GCF_000442215.2 Lipotes vexillifer
CCTCCCACCGCGGGGCACAGGCTCCAGACGCGCAGGCCCAGCGGCCATGGCTCACGCGGCACGTGGGATCCTCCCAGACTGGGGCACGACCCCGTGTCCCCTGCATCGGCAGGCGGACTCTCAACCACTGCGCCACCAGGGAAGCCCCATTGTGGTATCTTTGTCTGGTTTTGGTATCAGGATGATGGTGGCCTCATAGAATGAGTTTGAGAGTCCTCCATCCTCTGCAATTTTCTGTACCAATTTCAGAATGACAGGTGTTAGCTCTTCTCTAAATATTTGATAGAATTTGCCTGTGAAGCCAAAAGGTCCTGGACTTTGTTTGTTGAAAATTTTTTAATCACAGTTTCAATTTCAGTGCTTGTGATTGGTCTGTTCATATTTTCTATTTCTTCTTGGTTCAGTCATAGGGGATTGTGCTTTTCTAAGAATTTGTCCATTTCTTCCAGGTTGTCCATTTTATTGGCATACAGATTTTTGCAGTAGTCTCTTATGATCTTTTGTATTTCTGTGGTGTCAGTTGGAATTTCTCCATTTTTATTTCTAATTTTATTGAGTTGAGTCCTCTCTATTTTTCCTTGATGAGTCTTGCTAAAAGTTTATCGATGTTGTTTATCTTTTTAAAGAACAAGCTTTAATTTCATTGATCTTTCATACTGATTTGTCTCTATTTCATTTATTGCTGCTCTGATCTTTATGATTTCTTTCCTTCTAATAACTTTAGGTGTTGTTTGTTCTTCTTTCTCTGGCTCCTTTAGGTGTAAGGTCAGGTTATTTATTTGAGACTTTTCTTATTTCCTGAGGTAAGATTTTATTGCTCTAAACTTCCCTCTTGGAACTGATTTTGCTGCATCACATAGGTTTTTATTGTTTTGTTTTGTTTGTTTTTTGTTTGTTTGTTTTTATTTATTTATTTATTTTTAACATCTTTATTGGGGTATAATTGCTTTACAATGGTGTGTTAGTTTCTGCTTTATAACAGAGTGAGTCAGTTATACATATCACATAGGTTTTGGATAATTGTGGTTTCATTTTAATTTTACTCTAAGTATTTTTTTATCTACTCTTTGATCTGTTCAGTGATCTATTGGTTATTTAGTAGCATATTATTTAGCCTCCACATGTTTGTGTTTTCCACCATTTTTTTCTTGTAGTTTATTTCTAATCTCACAGTGTCATGGTCAGAAAAGATGCTTGATATGATTTCAATTTTCTTAAACTTAAGGTTCACTTTGTTGCCCAGCATGTGGACAATCCAGGAGAATGTTTCTTGTGCACCTGAGAAGAATGTATATTTTGCTGCTTTGGATGGAATGCTCTATAAATATCAATGAAGGCTATCTGGTCTAATGTGTCCTTTAAACCTATGTTTCTTTATTGACCTTTTTGTGTGGATGATCTGTCCATTAATGAAAGTGGGGTGTTAAGTCCCCCACTATTATTGTGTTACTGTTGATTTCTCCTTTTATGGCTGTTAGTATTTGCCTTATATATTGTGGTGCTCCTATGTTGGGTGCAAATATATTTACAGTTGTTATATCTTCTTCTTGGAATGAAACCGTGATCATTATGTGGTATCCTTCTTTGTCCCTTATAACAGTCTTTATTTTATTTTATTTTATTATTATTATTATTTTTCAGTATGCAGGCCTCTCACTGTTGTGGCCTCTCCCATTGCAGAGCACAGGCTCCAGATGCACAGGATCCAGAGGTGCAGGCTCAGCGACCATGGCTCACGGGCCCAGCCGCTCCGCAGCATGTGGGATCCTCCCAGACCAGGGCATGAACCCGTGTCCCCTGCATTGGCAGACAGACTCTCAACCACTGAACAGTCTTTATTTTAAAGTCTATTTTGTCTGATATGAGTATTGCTACTCCAGCTTTCTTTTGATTTCCATTTGCATGGAAATCCCCTCACTTTCAGCCTGTGTGTGTCCCTAGGTGTTAACTTGGTCTCTTGTAGACAGCATATATATGGGTCTTGTTTTTGTATCCATTCAGCCAGTCTATGTCTTTTGGTTGGAGCATTTATTCCATTTGAATTTAAGATAATTATCAATATGTATGATCCTATTGACATTTTAATTGTTTTGGGTTTGTTTTCGTAGGTCTTTTTCCTTCCCTTCCTCTTTTGTTCTCTTCTCTTTTGGTTTGATTACCATCTTTAGTGTTGTGTTTGGGTTGCTTTACGTTTTTTGTGTTTATCTATTTTAGTTTTTCAATTTGCTATTCCCATGAGGTTTTGATACAGTAACTTATATATGTACAAGGTTATTTTAAGTTGCTGGTCTCTTTCCTGCCTAAATAAGTTCCTTTAGCATTTGTTGCAAAGCTGGTTTGGTAGTGCTGAATTCTCTTAGCTTTTGCTTGTCTGTAAAGCTTTTGATTTCTCTCTCATATCTGACTGAGAGCCTTGCTGGGAAGAGTATTCTTGGTTGTAGTTTCTCCTTTTCATCACTTTAAATATGTCATGCTACTCACTTCTGGCCTGCAGTTTCTGCTGAGAGATCAGCTTATAACCTTAAAGAAGTTCCCTTGTACATTATTTGTCATTTTCCCCTTGTTGCTTTTAATATTTATTCTTTGTCTTTAATTTTTGTCAGCTTGATTACTATGTGTCTCATTGTGTTCTTCCTTGGGTTTATCCTGCCTGGGACTCTCTGTGCCTCCTGGACTTGGATGCCTGTTTCCTTTCCCCTCTTAGGGAAGTTTTCAGCTATTATCTCCTCAAATATTTTTCTCAGGTCCTTTCTCTCTCTCTTTTCCTTCTGGAACCCCTCTAGGGTGAATGTTGGTGTGTTTAATGTTGTCACAGAAGTCTCTTAGGCTGTCTTCACTTCTTTTTATTCTTTTATCTTTATTCTGTTTCACTGCAGTTTTTTCCAGCATTCTGTCTTCCAGGTCACTTATCCATTCTTCTGCCTCAGTTATTCTGCTGTTGATTCCTTCTAGTGTATTTTTCATTTCAGTTATTTTATTATTCATCTCTGTTTTTTGTTCTTTAGTTTTTCTAGGTCTTTGTTAAACATTTCTTGAATTTTCTCAATCCTTGCCTCCATTCTTTTTCCAAGATCCTTGTTCATCTTCACCATCATTACTCTGAATTCTTTTACCATTAGGCTGCCTATTTACTTCACTTAGTTGTTTTTCTGGGGTTTTATATTGTTCCTTCATCTGGAACATATTCAATCTCTGCCATTTCATTTTGTGTAACTTTCTGTGATTGTGGTTTCCATTCTGCAGGCTGCACTATTGTAATTCTCCTTGCTTCTGCTGCCTGCCCTCTGGTGAATGAGGCTATCTAAGAGGGTTGTGTAAGCTTCCTGATGGGAGAGACTGGTGGTGGGTAGAGCTGGGTCTTCTCCCTCTGGTGGGCTGGGCTGTACTCAGTAAAACTTTAATCCACTTCTCTGTTGATGTGTGTGTTCCTGCCTGTTGGTTGTTTGGCCTGAGATAACCCAGCACTGGAGCCTAAAGTCTGTTTGGTGGGGCTGATGGTGGCCTCCAGGAGGGCTCATCCCAATGAGTACTTGCCAGAACTGCTTCTGCCAGTGTCGTTATCCCCACAGTGAGCCATATCCACCCCCCCCAACTTGGCAGGAGATTCTCCAGTACTAGCAGGTAGGTCTGGTCCAGTGTCTTATGGGGGGGTCACTGCTTTTTCCGCCTAGGTCCTGGTGCACAGAAAACTTTGTGTGTGCCCTCCAAGAGTGGAATCTGTTTCCCCCAGTCCTGTAGAAGTCCTGTAATCAAATCCTGCTGACCTTCAAAGCCAGATTCTCCGGGGACTCCTCCTCCTATTACCAGACCCCCAGGCTTGGATGTCTGATGTGGGCCTCAGAACATTTACTCCAGTGGGAGAACTTCTGTGGTATAATTATTTTCCAGTTTGTGGTTTGTGCACCCAGTGCATATGGGATTTCATTTTATCATGATTGTGTCCCTCCTACTGTCTTGTTGTGGTCTCTTTGTCTTTGGATGTTGGATATATTTTTTGGTATGTTCCAGCATTTTTTTGTCGATGGTTGTTCAGCAGTTAGTTGTGATCCTGGTGTTCTCATAAGAGGGGATGAGCATACTTCCTTCTACTCCACCACCTTTAGCTTATCTCTCTAATTCTTAATATATTTTGTTATGATCAAATTGTACTTCAACATTATTTCTATAATCTTCATGAAATAATATACCTCTGAAGAGATAAACATTTTACTTTCATTGTAGCCACTGACCTGCAAAGATATTTATGTGATCATATGGGATACATATTATTGCTAAACTAGGAGAATTGAATAAAAATAATTTTATAAGTGGCCAAATTAATATTTTATTAGTATATATATATATATATGTATAGTGTATGTGTATTATTTCTATCTGTCTCTCTATCTCTACTTATCTATCTATCTACCTATCCATGAGAATTGAGTTACCTACATTTCCCTATAGCTGTATAGACTTCAATTATGCATTGCCAGATAGTAGGACTCCCTTGTTGTTCCTTTCACTTCTATTTTTCTAGGAGTTTTTATTTATATAACTCATAATTGAGTTTTCAACTTAATCAAGTGCTTTATGATTTTCTGAGAGAATTATTCTCTCCTTTATTCTCTTTATTGTGAATTACATTGGTAATTTTTTCTAATGTTGGAACATCCTTTCATTTTTGGAAAAAAATTCATCATAATGTACTGTTTTTTAAAAAAAATATTCTGATGGATTCTATTTGCTATTACTTAGAATTCCCCAACCTCTATTCTTAAGAAATGTTGGTCTCTAAATCATTTTTCTTTATCTTTTTTTCTGATGTGTATTTGTGTGTATTGCTTATTTTGTATTTCCATTCCATTTTAGTATTATGCTATCTTAATTATTCTGTATGTTTTTATGGGAAATTAATCCACACCCATTATTTAATTTATGATATTATGAGTACTTTGAACTTATACCTTCAGTCCAGATAATTAAGTTTTCTATTTGAACATCTAGTCTCCTCTTTAATATCTCATTTGGCTTACTGCAATGGTGTCCTGTTTTTGCTGATTTTACTTTCACCCTCTCAACTCATCTCCCAAACTATCATAGGCATTTTTTTTTCCTGAATTACAAACCTCACTATGTTACTTGCCTGCTTAAAATGCTTCAGTGGCTTCCCATCAACTTGAGGATAAAGATAAATCTCCACACTTGTGATGAACTCCTCTTTCTATTCTTACTATTGTTTATCTTTCCAGCCTCAACTCTTATTATTACATTTTTTTCCAAATATAATAATTTTACTACTTCTAAGGAACCATGCTTTCCTTGGTCTCATTATTTTAAAATATGCTTTCTTTGTTATCTGTCCCTTAAATATTAATTAGATCTTTGCAATTCAACTAGAGAATGATTTCTTTTCAGAAACATTTTCTAATTTACCTTCCCCCACAATACTAAGGGAAAAGCCCTCCCTTTATGCTCCTTCTTTGTGACCATCTTATATCCAGTGCACTTATAATTTTGTATTGAACTGATTAATTATTTTGGCCTATATTCCTCAATACATTAAGATGTTTCAGGGCACTTGCTATACATCTCTGTATTTTCAAACTTAGTACATTTCCAGGCATAAATTAGATAATCAATAAGTATTATTGAATAAATAAAATTCATAAAGCTACTGTGAAAACTGAACAGCTGGGATAAGGAGGAGCTGATGCTACCCTGACAAAATTCTGAGTATAAGATGACAAACTGGAAAGAAAGTAGAATCTGGGACAGCACAAAGAATACAGATTACCCTTGAACCATGAGGAGATTAGGGGAATCTACCCTCTAGGAAGTTGAAAATCTTCAAGGAATTTTATAGTTGGTCCTTCATATCTGCGGTTCCACATCTGTGGATTCAACCAATCACAGTGTATAGTACTTTAGTACATATTTATTGAAAAAAAATCTATGTATAAGAGGACTCAAACACTGTTCAAAACCATGTTGTTCATGGGTCAGCTGTAGTTAAAATTAATTAGACTATATTAGGTCAGATCTGGAGTCCATTTAAGTTTTGCCAAATTTTCATTGAAATGATAATTATAAAAACAAATACCATAATAGTAAGTAAAATGTATTTAGCACTGACGCACTGACTATATTCCAGGCACTGTGTTAGATAATTTGCATTAATGATCTTATCCTCATATTAATATAAATAAAATTATGCCTACAAGAAAACTTGAGTTTGGAAAGTTTAGCTTAAATGGTAAGGATGGGAGTTGTCTCCAGGCTTATCTGGCCTCTGACTTTTTTACTCAACCCACAAGTCATCTCTTGTTTCTTTACAGTTCTCGTCCAATCATAATTGCTACTATAACAGCAGATAAAATTCTTGTCATCTGATATTATCTGTAGTAGCATATAATTATAAATCTCATTTTTCTTAGTGCAGAATGCCAATTCTTTTATGTTTAAACTAACACATATTATCCTATAAATATTTAAACTGAAGTTTAATTACTACTTGGTATCATTCAATAATTGCCAAATTATGACTTGAAAATAGATGTTAATGATCTAAATAAGTTTAATGATTTATGTATTGCCCGTGCTTGTGTCCTTTATACTATTGAGTTAGTCCTCACTCTATCTGAAGTGTTGGTTTAAAAGTAAATTAGACAGTTTTAATATTTTCCTTTAATACTTTTTAAGATAAAGTTGTTCAGAGTGAGTCTAGTGTGTGAGATTTAAAACAAATGTATAGATTCCCCATGTCTTTACATGACACCGCTCTCATTCTAATGCCATTGGAAAGCAGGTTTTCTTCACAGGTGTGTAGTTTCCTTTTAGAATACATAAACAATGCAATCATTTATGAATTAAGTCAGCATTTGGGTGAAACATTACTATCAGATACGATTTGAGGGTTTCTGAAGAGACTAAGCTTCAATTTAGGGTAGCATCTGGATCTTGTTATTTCAATAACTTTCCTCTGTTGTAAAATGCTACCTAATATGTACCTTCTGTCATTCTAATTAGTTTAGCTGTTATTGTAAGCTCCTGTCTTTAGTATCTCTGCTTTGAATCCATGTGAGTATCAAAATTACTTAGAAACTAGCAATTACACAATTTTAAAGTCTGGGAACAGATGGTTCCTTTGGGTTAAAACTCAAACTGATAATGTGATTTTTACATATGCATTTAACTTATTCTATCCCAAAATATTTAATTTAGTTTATTTGGTAATAATGTTAGCAGCCTTGTCTCTCTGTTCATTTTAAAAATTAATTAATTAATTATGTTAGTTATTATTTTTAAAATTGTGGTAAAATACTCATAACATTAAACATCTTAATCATTTTAAGTGTTCAGTTCATTGACATTAAATGCATTCATACTCTTGTGCAACCGTCTCCATCATCCATCTCCAGGACTCTTTTTATCTTGCAGAACTACAACTCTATAACGATTAAATGATAACTCCCCATTCCCCCTCCTCCCAGTCCCTGGCAACTGCATTTATACTTCCTGTCTATATGTATTTGACTCCTATAAGTACTTCATATAAGTGAAAGTGTACATTATTTGTCATTTTGTGACTGGCTTGTTTCATTTAACATAATATATTTAAGGCTTGTCTATATCGTAGTATGTGTCAGATTATTTTTTTCCTTTTTTCCATTGTATGTATATATCACAATTTTTTATTCATCCTTGATGGGCACTTGGGTTGATTCCACCTTTTGGCTACTGTAAATAATGCTGCTATAAACATGAATATATAGCTATCTCTTTGAGACCATTTTCAATTATTTTGGGTATATACACAAGAGTGGAACTACTGTAACATAATTCTATTATGCATGGTAATTCTATTTCATTTTTTCAAGAACCACCATACTATTTTCCGTGGGAGCTGCACCATTCCTGAAAACATTGAACTAGGGTTCTTATTTATTCACATCCTTGCAACCACTTATTTCTATGTTTTGATAGTAGCCATTTTAATGGGTATGATGTATATCTCATTGTGGTTTTGATTTGCTTTCCCTATTGATTTGAAGCTTCCGATTTGAAGCTGTTGAGGATCTTTGCAGCTGTTTACTGGCCACTTGTGTATCTTCTTTGAAGAAAACACAATTCAAGTTCTTTGTTCATTTTTTAATCAGGTTGTATTTTTTGTCATTATGTTGTAGGTATTATTTTTATATTCATGATATTAACCCCTGCTATGGACTGAATTGTGTTCACCATTCAAATTCATATGTTGAAGCCCTAATCCCCCAGTGTGATTGTATTTGGAGATAGGGCCTATAAGGAGGTAAAGATTAAGTGAGGTCATTGTCGATTGAAGAAAATGCACAACATAAAAGTTGAGAATTATGGTTTATTTGGTGGACTTAAGCTGCATACAGCCTCTCAGAGAGCTCTGAGGGACTGTTCCAGAAAGGTAAGGGAGGAGCCAGGACATGTAGGAGTTTTTGCTGAAGAAAAATGTAGTTAAACATCAAAAGGTTAATGCTAATCACAAAAACCAACTTCTCAAGTTAATGACTTTAGTGTTTTTCTATATATGGGAAAATGCAAGAGTCCAGACTTATTGAAATAATTTATTTGGTACACATCTTAACTATCTAGGTCCAGGATCCTGTTTTTCTCTGCCCTGAATTCCCCTCAGTGTAGACTGTTGGGGGTGGCTGCAGTGGCTGATGGCTTTATGACTCAACATCTTTTGTTTACTGAAATGGAAGGTGATATTGTTTGTCCACATCGCAGAGGTGGGGCTCTGATCCCATAGGATTAGTGTCCTTTTAAGAAGAGACACCAGAGAGTTCTGTCTTTCCACCATGTGAGAATACAGCAAGAAGATGGCCATCTATAAACCAGGAAGTGTGCCCTTACCAAAAACTGACCCTTCCAGACATTGATCTAGGACTTCCAGCTTCCAGGGCTGTGAGGAAATTAATTTCTGTTGTATAAGCCATCCAGTATATGATATTTTGTAATGACAGCATGAACAGACTAATATAACCCTGTATCATGTATGTATTATTGCAAATATTTTTCCTATTATGTGAGTTGACTTTTCACTCTGTTGATTATGTTCTCTGATACACAGAAGAGTTTAATTTTCATGTAGTCCAATTTATCTATTTGTTCTTCTGTTGCCTTTGCTTTAGGTATTACATATACAAAATCATTGATAAATCTGATGTTATGAAGTTTTTCCTGTTTTCTTGTAAGAGTTTTTATAATTTTAGCTCTTACATTTAGGGCTTTTATTCATTTTGGCTTAATTTGTGTATATGGTTTAAGGTAGGGGTCCAACATTGTTCTTTTGCATGTGGATTTCCAGCTTTCACAATACCATTTGCTGAAAAGACTACTATTTCCTCATTGAATCACCTTGGCACCTTTGTTAAAAATCATTTGACCATATGTGACAATTTACTTTTGTACTCTCTCTTCTATTCCAGTTGTCTATATGTCTGTCCTTATGTTAAAAACACATTGTTTTGAATACTGTAGCTTTGTAATAAGTTTAAAATCAGGAAGCATGAGTCCTCCAACTTCATCTTCCATTTTCAGAATTGTTTCAGCTTTTCTGGGTCCCATGAGATTCCATATGAATTTTAGAAAAAAATAATTCTGTGTCTGAAAAAAATGTGGCATCTTTCTTAATAATATTAGGCCACTAAATCCATGAATATCAGATATATTTTCATTTATGGATATCTTATTTAATTCCTTTCAGCAATATTTTGTGGTTTTCAGTGTACAAGTCTTTTGATTCCTTGGTTAAAGTTAAATTCTAATATTTTATTGGTTTGGGTTTATTATAAATACAATTGTTTTCTTAAATTCCTTTTCAGATTATTCACTCATGGTATATAGAAACACAGCTAAGTTTTGAGAGTTGATTTTGTATCCTGCAGTTTTGCTGTATTTGACTATTAGTTCTAACAGGCCTTTTGTGTGTGTGCGTGTGTGTGTGTGTGTGTTTGTGTGTGTGTCTGTGTGTAAATCTTTAGGTTTTCCTACATATAATATTATGTCATCTGTGAAAGAAATACTTTAACTTCCATTTTTTCACAATTTTAATGCCTTTATTTCCTTTTTCTTTCTTTCTTTCTTTCTTTCTTTTTCTTTTTTTTTTTTTTTTTTGTCTAATTGCTCTGGCTAGGACTTCCAGTACTATGTTCAACAAAGGCGGTGAAAAACAGGCATCCTTGTCTTGCTGTGGCTAGGACTTCCAGTACTGTGTTCAACAAAGGTGGCAAAAAACAGGCATCCTTACCTTCTTCTTGATCTTAGAGGAAAAGCTTTCAATCTTTCACCAATGGGTATGATTTTACCTGTGGACTTTTCATACATGATCTTTATTATGTTGAGGTCATTTCCTTCTATTTCTAGATTGTTGAATGCTTTCATCATAAAAGGGTGTTAAATTTTGTCAATTTATTTTTCTGCATCAATTGAGATAATCAAGTAATTTTTGCTTTTGTTTTTATTAATGCAGTGTTTTACACTGGTTCTCTCAGGGTGAACTGTCTTTACATTCCAGGAATAAATCCATATTTCTCATCATATATAATCCTCTTAATGCCCTGTTGAATTCTGTTTGCTAGATTTTGTTGATTGATTTTCATCAATATCTATCAGGACTATTGGTCTGTAGTTTTCTTTTCTTGTAACTTCCTTGTCTGGCTTTGATCTCAGGGTAATGCTGGCCTCATAGGATGAATTTGTAAGTTTTTCCTCTTGAATTTTAACATTTCATATTTTTCCCACATATATACCAACTATATACTATACCAATATATAATCACTTTGCATAGATGGCTACAAATTGTCACATTAATACAACAGGGATTACAGAGTCATTTCTAAAACATTCCTTTTTCTTATGTTCTGAAGTTGAAATTTCAGATGAGTTTCTTCATCACAGATAGTGGTCCTATCTGGTTCATTCTACCCTTTCCAGACACATTACAGCTGAATTGTCATTGAAAGATAGTGAGAAAGGTACTGGGTTATATACATGACTTTGACACTATGGTAGGCAGAATGATCGCTCCCACTCCCAATGATGCCCATGTACTAACCACTGGAATGTGTAAATATTTTACGTGACACTGGAAAAATTGTCTTTATAAATATAATTAAGGTATAGAGGTTACCCTGCATTATCCAGGCAGGCCCAATCTAGTCAATTAAGCTCTTAAAAGCAAAGAAAAAAAATATTGGCTGTGTTGGGTCTTCATTGCTGTGCACAGGTTTTTCTTTAGTTGCTGCAAATAGGGGCTACTCTTTGTTGCAGAGCATGGTGCATGGACTTCTTATTGTGGTGGCTTCTCTTGTTGCAGAGCATGGGCTCTAGGCCTGTGGGCTTCAGTAGTTGCAGCACGCAGGCTCAGTTGTTGTGGTGTGTGGGCTCTAGGGTGCACAGGCTTCAATAGTTGTGGCTAGTGGGCTCCACAGAGCAGGCTCATTAGTTGTGGTGCACGGGCTTTTTTGCTTCACAGCATGTGGGATCTCTCTGGACCAGGGCTCGAACCCATGTCCCCTGCATTGGCTGGCAGATGACCACCAGGGAATTGACCACCAGGGAAGTCCCAAGAACATTTTTGATCTGGAGTCTGAGATTCAGCAGAAGGAGAAAACAGAGATTAAATATATTTACCCAGTATTGCTGTAAGGAGCCACATGGAAAGCGTAAGAAGGGAGATAAATAGTATCTAGTGAGAAAAACATCCTTTCCCACAATTGGTAAGGAAATAGGATCTTAGTCATATAACCCTAAGGAACTCAATTTTCCAGCAAATTCAATTATCTTATAAGTATATTTTTTACAGATCCTACAATAAGAAACACAGCTCTACCAACACCTTGATAAGAGTCTCATAAGATCCTGAGCATATGACCCAGTTGGGTCTACCCAGATTTCTGATCCTCAGAAGCTGTGACATAATAAATCTGTGTAATTTTAAGCAACTAAGTTTGTGTTTATTTATTATGGAAGTAAAAGAAAATTAATACTGACACTCACTAATTGTGTGTCTTTGGAAAAGCTAACTAAACTCATAGGACTTTGTGTCCTAACTAATTCATCAAATATTTGAGTGTTTTCTTTTGTATATGTTATTCGTCATTCAAAGACATCTGTGGAAAGATATAAAGTTGATTAACACACAATCCTTATCCTTATCTGGAGGTAGTACTATAAATGATGGCTAAGGTATCTTCAGGTACTAAAATTTTATAACTGTATTTTAAACATATATCACATAACTGCCAATAATACTTCATGGAGGCTGAATGATTGTATTTAATCCCCTCTTTAAAATAATTCATGATTCATAGTACTGAGATTTGAGTCCTTGGTGATGGTCACTCTGAACTTTTAAATAAATCCTTTTAAAAAAAACAGTCCTTAAATATTAATAACATCATACAATAAATAAAAAAATGAAGTCAATTACATGAAAAAATGACATGGAGAAATATGCACTATAAATCTAATAGTGAAAGAACCAGAAAGAAACACTATTAGAAAAGTTATAACATATTTGTTTTTGTTTTGTTTGGAAGTTTTATATTTTATTTCAGAAAAAAATAAAAGTTTATTTATAGAAGATGACTTTTACTATAAGGTAAGAGACTTTGAATTACAAATATTTCATTTGATGTCCATAAATATGTGACATTTAAATAAAAATAATGGCAGAATTCCCAAACAAAACGTGACTCTAGCAGTTTGAAGTAATTTCAGAAAGTTTTGTATTCATAATAAACTTTGTTTTCATTTTAATCTCTAAATTGAAATTAAATGTGCTAAAGATTGTTTATAAATTTTACAGGATTTAAAAGCAATAGTAAGAGCCATCTTTAAAAATAATAGTTTCATCTTTTAATAGGTAGAATGCATTAAACATAGCAAAATGGATTGTTTTTACAAAAAAGAATCACAGGGCTTTCCATCCACAGGGACTGGATAACTAAACACTAACAATTTCAAGATATATTTTTAGAATAACATCTATTGTAATTTCAGTTTGTCAGTTATGCAACCAATTAAAAATCAATTTAAGACTATCTCTAGAGATACAGTGTAGAATTAAAATCAATATGTGCATTCATCTTAACTAACTGTATATTAGAGGTAACATCTTATTAAAATTACTGTTGATACAATACAAAGTTGAAATACAAAGTTGTTCATGGCAGATGACCCAGAAACTATTCTTTCTTTGTTTGATTAAAATGCATATCTACCAGTACTTCAATGATTTTTCTCTAGGACTTCTAAATGGATTAAGCATTCTGTGATAAAAAAAAGAATCATGAAATAATGTATGTGTTCATTGTGAGTGAGTTTGAGCTGAGCTTCAACTGAATGACTCATGCTTTGTTTGTACTGCCATTACCTAGCAATCACCCTTTAACTCCCTTTAGGCTTTCCCATCTTAAACATTCCAAGCACCTAAAGTTACCTAAACTCCCATAGCAATTATCAAAAGAAAACAAGTGGGTAAATCCTACAAGAAAAAGAAAGAACAACTAGAACACAAAATTATGTGCATTACACATCCTTTTACCTCCCACTCTTAAAACAGTGGCTATATGTTAGTAAATTATTGGTATAGAAGCTGTACTTATAGATCTTACACATTTGTATTTGAATGATAACAATGTATTTTCTGTAAATAAAATTTCATTACTAGAAAGAATGGTTGGCATACACTCTGGGAAATCTGGTGACAACTAAATAAAAAAATAAGTTGGAGTGAGAGTGTCCATAAAAATATGGGAAATAGCTGTATTGCTAGTCTCTTAAGTGTCATAAGATTAGATAGCAAGGGAAAACACTTATGACTTACTTTTTAAAAAAAAATGTCATTTTAACAAATAGAAAGTATGCCCTTAAAAATAATAATGACTTTATTGTTTCATACCAAATTGTTGGATTTTTCCTGTTTTGAGTGACTAGTGTTTCCTACACTGTTAGTCATGCATTGAGGACCCTAGGTAAGCAGGGCAATATTAACTCAAGTAACATGGGAGGAAATTTATTTAAGCATGACCACAACCCTTGACCACCCTAGAAGTGCATTTGTCTAGGAATTAATCTTTTGTGGAACAATGTTACTTCAAATGTTCACGTTCAATTGACCTTAAAATTGACCAAACAATTCCCTATACTTAAAATTGTGAAATGATACAACTCAGTGACATTATGGTAAACTGATCTGAATTTAAGGTGTTGCCCAAAATATTGGATGACAAAAATGTTCACAATTGTATGACATTGCTTCAATGGCTTGTATTATATTTTCTGGGAAACAGCATGATTTTGAATGGTATTTTTCTAGAACAAGGACTAAGGCACAAGAAAGACCAGCTATGTGACCTTGCACAAATGATTTACACTGTATGTTAATAGGTTTCCTGACATAAATTAGTAATTTTAAATGCATAATGTTCAAAACTGTTGTGTATATTAAATAAGATAACGTATGTTAAACATATAGAGAATATAAGGTGCCTCAACTAAAGTTAATCTGCTTTGCCTTCTATACTTCTTTATTATAATGAGATTATTAAATGGTGTTTTAAATTTGTATATAACATATACCTTTTAAAGTACATTTACATCTATCACTTCAGTAAATCCCCTTAAACTAAAGCTATGGAATTTGTAGCATTATAATAAGCATTGAGTTTCCCATAATGTTACATAAAAAGCACAGAAAAATTATACATAAAAGTTAGATGACATTCCCATCGTTATATGGTGACCGATATATGATTTAAACCTAATCAGGTTTCTAACTCAAAGGCTGCTGCTCCTTGTATTGTATTACACTGCCTTTCAAGAACATTTAAACACTATTAGGAAAGAGCACATGACATCCAAACATAAGATCTGAAAACTGACAGAAACAGTCACAAATGTTGGGAAGAAATTTCAGAGGAAGGATAAGGTTAAGCCCTTGTCTTCCAGAGTTTGTGTCCAAAACTTTCAGGGAATGTATAATTTATGCTATCTGTTTATCAACATACTGGATGAATGACAATGGTATTCTATTTGCTCCATATGGAATGAAAATCTTGTACTCTCTATCCTTTTTTTTTCCCAATATTTAAATATCAGTGACACATTTGTCTAAAATGATTTAGGTATAAACTGCTTGAGTGTGGACCAGATGATATTTTAAAATTTAGCTTGCTATTATTCTTAGCTTCCTAACATTAATGTTTATAAAGTTTATGAGCTGTTTGTTTATTTTATATATTTCACTCTTTCTGTGAAAGCAAGAGTAAGCTAGAAATAATTAATGACCCATTATTTTGTTATTGAGTTATTTTATGTTTCAGTTCTCTAATTCACTTCAGTAAATCTTTATATTTAGCACTACCATGCTGGAGCTTATGGTTATCCAATGGTGAATGACAAAAGGCCAGTCATACTCACACAGGGCTTAGGATGAAGACTGAAGATAATGTGAAATGAGAAAAAAGTGGTACACAGGGATGAGACCATACAGAGCTTTAAAAGCCAAATTAGATATGCTCATATTTATTTTAATAGCAACAGGAATGCTCTTAAAGTGTTTTAGGCAAGGGAATAAGGCTTGCAGGTGAGAAAGAGGAGAGACAAAAATCACATTGGTGTTGTGAAATGGTCCTTCCTGAGGGGAAGGAAATATTATATGCATTTCAAATATCTACTTCAGAGTAAATAAATAGAGGGAATATAACTAATATTCTTATTTTTGTAACACTTCATTAAAGCATAGCATACATGTAGAAAAGTATATAAAATATATCAGGTCAATGAATTATCTTAAGAGAAAAAGCTCATGCAACCCCCACACAGGTAAAGAGGTAAGACATTACCAGCATCCTGAAATAACCCTTCAGGCTCCTTCTCAACCAAAATCTCTTTCTTCTAGAAAAGTAGCCAGTATTCTGACTTCTAAAATCATAGTATAGTTTTACCATTTTCTTTTGAGATTTACATAAGTGAAAGCATAAAAATGTATTATTTTGTGTCCAGCTCTTTTTGATCAACATCATCTGTGAAGTTCATTCTTACATGTAATGATATATATTTTTTCTATCCAGTAATCCATGAAATAAATATGTCACAATTCACGTGTACATTCTACTGTTGGATATTTGTGATGCTTGCAGTTTGGGCTACATGGATAATGTTACAATGAATATTCTGTTACATGTAATTAGGTTTACATAATCATAAATTTCTGATGGATATATACATAGAACTGAAACACAGTGGTCATAGGTTCTGTTTATATATATATATATAAATTTAGTAGATAATGCAGAGAGTTTTCCAAAGTGGTTATACAAATTTATATATCTGCTGTCAGTATATGAGTTCCAACTGTCCCATATCCTTGCCAATATTGTTATTATTTTAACATTTGTTATTCTATCCAGCAGGTCTATCACTGGAAAGATGTAACTTTAATTTGTATGCACCAAATTACACAGGTTCAAAATATAAAAACCATATTTCATAGAATGAAAGTGAAAATAGACAAATCCATCATAGTGGGAAAATTTAACACATCACATTGAGTAACTGATATAAAAAGCAGAAAAAAAAAATTGTCTTCAGAAGATTCAATCAACAAAATTCACAAAACTGACCCTATTTACCTATTTGACATTGCAAAACACTGTTAAATCGCTATTATTTTCAAATGCACGTGTAACTTTTACCCAAACTGAGCACATTATGGGTCATAAAACAAATCTAAACAAAGTTCAAAACACTGACATCATTCAGAATGTATTCTCTGGCCACAGTGGAATTAAACCTGAAATCAGTAACATAATGAAAAAGGATCCAAATACTTAGAAATTAAATAATACAATTCAAAGCAATTCAAAGTCATCACAGTGAAAGGTAGAAAAAAATGTTTTATTAGAAAAGAAGAACATACAGCATATTAAAACTTGTGGAACTAAGCAAATCTGTGCAGAGAAAAAAAAATATATCAATAACTTTATATATTAGAAAAGGTAGATTACTAACAAATAGCTATTGAATTACAATTGAATTGAATTAAATTACAAAACAATTCATCTAAAGAATGTTTAACTGGACATATTATTACATACTAAAAAAGTAGAAGGAAGAAAATAGTAAATATATTAATGTAAGTCACAACAAACACAATAGAAATAATTAAGAAGCACAAATGTGGACTCTTTGAAAACTCATGTTTGATAGACATTTAGCAAAATTGAGCAAAATGAAAGTGAGTAAATAGATTGATAGATATATAAGTAAATAAATTAAATAATTCACAAATTTTAAATATAAGGGATCAAAAAGTGGTATCACTATATATTTTACAGATACTGCAAAGATTTTAAAAGAATATAATGAACAATTTAACAAAAGTAAATGTAAAATTTTACATAAAATTTATGAATTCTTAGAAAAACCTAAATTACCAAAACTGATAAAAAGTAAAATAATGAACATTACTGTATTATTAAATAAATGAATTATTTTAAAAATTAAACTATTAAATTGGCAACTAAAAACCTTCCTACAAAATTCTATAGTGCCACATATACTCACTAGTGAATTCTCCAAACTTTTAATGAAAAAATGACACCAATTTTACAGAACTTCATCTAGAAAAACAAAGAAGGAAAGAGAGGGAGACAGAAAGAGAGAAAATAAAAAGGAGATTGAAAGAAGGAAAGAGAGAGAGAGAGAGACAAGTCAATTTATGAGACCAGGATAACTCTGTAAAGAACAAATAACAGGATAGGAAACTTAGATACTAATCATTTTTATAAACATAAATACAAAAATTTTAAAGAAAATAAAATGAATCTAATGATTTTTTTAAGTATATTATATTATGAACAAGTTGGGTTTATTTCAGCATGCAAAGTAGATACAATATTTTAAAAACAACTAATATGCTTCATCACATCAATAGAATAAAGTACAAAATCATCTTCATAAATGCAATGCAGAATAAAGATTTTGTAAAGATTTTACAATCATTCATGGTAAAAACCCTTAGTAAAAGAGTAATGAATATAAGGAATTTCTTTAATCTAGCAGAGTACTTACAAAAAGTAGTTCAGATTAAAATATCAAATACTACTAAAAGGCTTATACATAAAAATATCAGCATCCAACATCATTGGTATTTATTGCTGTTCCTGTTTCCCAGAGTCAACAACATTCATCAAATTTACTTATTTTCCTTAGTGTTTGCTTCAATATATCTAAATATCTTTAAATTTTATTTCACAGAGACCTCATTTATTCAACTCTTCATGTTTCCAACTGTATTTTTTTGTGTGTGCCAGTTGCACAGCTTTTATTATGGGATTTTATTTTCCCTTTCTATCCCCAACTCTTTCTCTTTCTCTCAACACTTAATCCAGCAACTTCTTAAGAAAGAATCCATGGAAGGTAAATTTCATGTCTGAAAACCTTGTTTTTTCCATTATATTTAATTGATGGTTTACTTGCTTATACAATTCTACGTCCAAAACAATTCTCTCACAATTTGTATAACCACTGTGGAAAACTGTCAGCATTAACTATTAATTTATATATATACAGAACCTATGACCACTGTATTTCACTCCTATGTATATACCCAACAGAAATTTATGATTATGTAAACCAAAATACATGCAACAGAATATTCATTGCAACATTATTCAATGGAACAGGATAGAAAGCCCAGAGATAAACGCACACACCTATGGTCAATTAATCTATGACAAAGGAGGCAAGACAATACAATGGAAGAAAGACAGCCTCTTCAATAAATGGTGCTGGGAAAACTGGACAGCTACATGTAAAAGAATGAAGTTAGAACACTCCTTAACACCATACACAAAAATAAACTCAAAAAGGATTAAAGACCTAAATGAAAGACTGGACACTATAAAACTCTTAGAGGAAAACAGAGTCAGAATATGACTGTTTGTTTTTATGTTTTAAGTTTTCTTTAACATCCTTATTGGAGTATAACTGCTTTACAATGGTTTATTAGTTTCTGCTTTAAAACAAAGTGAATCAGCTATACATAACATATATCCCCATATCTCTTCACTCTTGAATCTCCCTCCCTCCCACCCTCCATATCCCACCCCTCTAGCTGGTCACAAAGCACCAAGCTGATCTCCCTGTGCTATGTGACTGCTTCCCACTAGCTATCTATTTTAGATTTGGTAGTGTATATGTCCATGTCATTCTCTCACTTTGTCCCAGCTTACACTTCCCCCTCCCAATGTCTTCAAGTCCACTCTCTAGTAAGTCTGCACCTTTATCCTCATCCTGCCCCTAGGTTCTTCATGATATATATATATATATGTGTGTGTGTGTGTGTGTGTGTGTGTGTGTGTGTGTGTGTGTTAGAATATGGTATTTGTTTTTCTCTTTCTGATTTACTTCACTCTGTATGACAGACTTTAAGTCCATCCACCTCACTACAGATAGCTCAGTTTCATTTCTTTTTATGGCTGAGTAATATTGCATTGTATATATGTGCAACATCTTCTTTATCCATTCATCTCTCAGTGGACACTTAGGGTGCTTCCATGTCCTGGCTATTGTAAGTAGAGCTACAATGAACATTGTACATGATTCTTTTTGAATATGGTTTTCTCAGGAAATATGTCCAGTAGTGGGATTGCTGGACCGTATGGTAGTTCTACTTTTAGTTTTTTAAGGAACCTCCATACTGTTCTCCATAGTGGCTGTATCAATTTACATTTCCACCAAAAGTGCAAGAGGGTTGCCATTGAGAAGCAAGAAGAACTACAATCCGGCAGCCTGTGGAACAAAAACAACATTCACAGAAAAATAGACAAGATGAAAAGGCGCAGGACTATGTACCAGATGAATGAACAAGAGAAAACCCCAGCAAAACAACTAATTGAATTTGAGATAGGCAACCTTACAGAAAAATAATTCAGAATAATGATAGTGAAGAAGTTCCAGGACCTCGGAAAAAGAATGGAGGCAAAGATTGAGAAGATGCAAGAAATATTTAACAAAGACCTAGAAGAATAAAAGCACAAACATACAGAGATGAAAAATATAATACCTGAAATGAAAACTACACTAGAAGGAATAAATAGCAGAATAACTGAGGCAGAAAAACGGGTAAGTGACCTCAAACACAGAACGGTGGAATTCACTGCTGTGGAACAGAATAAAGAAAAAAGAATGAAAAGATATGAAGTCAGCCTAAGAGACCTCTGGGACAATAATAAATGCAACAACATTCGCATTATAGGGGTCCCAGAAGGAGAAGAGAGAGAGAAAAGATGAGAGAAAATATTTGAAGAGATTTTAGTCAAAAACGTCCCTAACATGGGAAAGGAAATAACCACCCAAGTCCAGGAAGCGCAATGAGTCCCATACGGGATAAACCCAAGGAGAAACATGCCGAGACACATAAACTCAAATTGGCAAAAATTAAAGACAAAGAAAAATTATGACAAGCAGCAAGGAAAAAATGACAACGTACAAGGGAACTCCCTTAAGGTTAAGAGCTGATTTCTCAGCAGAAACTCTACAAGCCAGAAGGGAGTGGCATGTTATACTTAAAGTGATGAAAGAGAAGAACCTACAACCAAGATTATTCTACCCAGCAAGGGTCTCATTCAGGTATGATGGAGAAATCAGAAGGTTTACAGGCAAGCAAAAGCTAAGAGAATTCAGCACCACCAAACCAGCTCTACAACAAATGCTAAAGGAACTTCTCTAAGTAGGAAACACAATAGAAGAAAAGGATCTACAAAAACAAACCCAAAACAATTAAGAAAATGGTCATAGGAACATACATATTGATAATTACCTTAAACGTGAATGGATTAAATGCTCCAAACAAACAAACAAAAAAGACTTTCTGAATGGATACAAAAACAAGACCCATATATACGTTGTCTACAAGAGACCCACTTCAGACCTAGGGATACATACAGACTGAAAGTGAGGGGATGGAAAAAGGTATTCCATGCAAATGGAAATCAAAAGAAAGCTAGAGTAGCTATAATCATATCAGATAAAGTAGACTTTAAAATAAAGAATGTTACAAGAGACAAGGAAGGACAGTACATAATGATCAAGAGATCAATCCAAGAAGAAGATATAACAATTATAAATATATATGCACCCAATGTAGGAGCACCTCAATACATAAGACAACTGCTAATAGCTATAAAAGAGGAAATCAAGAGTAACACAGTAATAGTGGGGGACATTAATACTCCAATTACACCAATGGACAGATGATCCAAAATGAAAATAAATAAGGAAACAGAAGCTTTAAATGACAACAGACCAGATAGATTTAATTGATATTTATATGACATGCCATCCAAAAACAGGAGATAAAACTTTCTTCTCAAGTGTGGACAGAACATTCTCCAGGATAGATTACATCTTGGGTCACAAATCAAGCCTCAGTAAATTTGGGAAAATTGAAATCATATCAAGCATCTTTTCTGACCACAACACTATGAGATTAGAAATGAATTAGAAGGAAAGAAAAAGTAAAAAAACCCCACAAACACATGGAGGCTAAACAATACATTACTCAACAACAAAGAGATCACTGAAGAAACCAAAGAGGAACTCAAAAAATACCTAGAGATAAATGACAATGAAACCACGATGATCAAAAACCTATGGGATGCAGCAAAAGCTGATCTAAGAAGGAAGATTATAGCTAAACAACTGTACCTCAAGAAACAATAAAAACCTCAAATAAACAATCTAACCTTACACCTAAAGGAACTAGTGAGAGAAGAACAAACAAAACCCAAAATTAGCAGAAGGAAAGAAATCATAAAGATCAGAGCAGAAATAAATGAGATAGAAACAAAGAAAACAATAAAAAAAATCAATAAAACTGAAAGCTGGTAGTTTTTGTTTATCTTTGAGAAAATAAACAAAATTAATAAACCATTAGCAAGACTCATCAAGAAAAAGAGTGAGAGGACTCAAATGAATAAAATTAGAAATGAAAAAGGAGAAGTTACAACAGAAACGGCAGGAATACAAAGCATCCTAAGAGACTACTACAAGCAACTCTATGACAATAAAAAGGAAAACCTGGAAGAAATGGACAAATTCTTAGAAAGGTATAATCTTCCAAGACTGAACCAGGAGTAAACAGAAAATATGAACAGATGAATCACAAGTAATGAAATTGAAACTGTGATTAAAAATCTTCCAACAAACAAAAGTCCAGGACCAGGGGCTTCACAGGTGAATTCTATCAAACATTTAGAGAAGAGCTAACACCCATCCTTCTCAAACTTTTCCAAAAACATGCAGAGGAAGGAACACTCCCAAACTCATTCTATGAGGCCACCATCACCCTGATACCAAAACCAGACAAAGATAACACAAACAACAACAACAACAACAACAAACTACAGACCAATATCATTGATGAATATAGACGCAAAAATCCTCAACAAAATACTAGGAAATAGAATCCAACAACACATTAAAAGGATCATACACCAAGATCAAGTGGGATTAATTCCAGTGATGCAAGGATTCTTCAATATATGCAAATCAATCAGTGTGATACACCATATGAACAAATTGAAGAATAAAAACCATATGGTCATTTCAATAAATGCAGAAAAAGCTTTTGACAAAATTCAATACCCATTTATGATAAAAACTCTCCAGAAAGTGGGCATAGAGGGAAACTACCACAACATAATAAAGGCCATATACAACAAACCTACAGCAAACATCATTCTCAAAGGTGAAAAACTGAAAGGATTTCCTCTAAGATCAGGAACAAGACAAGGATGTCCACTCTCACCACTATTATTCAACATAGATTTGGAAGTCCTAGCCATGGCAATCAGAGAAGAAAAAGAAATAAAAGGAATACAAATTGGAAAAGAAGAAGTAAAACTGTCACTGTTCACAGATGACATGATACTATACATACAGAACCCTAAAAATGCCACCAGAAAACTACTAGAGCTAATCAATGAATTTGGTAAAGTTGCAGGATACAGAATTCACAGAAATCTCTTGCACTCCTATACAATAGTGATGAAAAATCTGAAAGTAAGGAAACACTCCCATTTACCATTGCAACAAAAAGAATAAAATACCTAGGAATAAACCTACCTAGCAAGACAAAAGACCTATATGCAGAAAACTATAAGACACTGATGAAAGAAATTAAAGATGATACCAACAGATGGATAGATATACCATGTTCTTGGATTGGAAGAATCGATATTGTGAAAATGACTATACTACCCAAAGCAATCTACAGATTCAATGCAATCCCTATCAAGTTACCAATGGAATTTTTTATGGAACTAGAACAAATCATCTTAAAATTTGAATGGAGACACAAAAGTCCCCGAGTAGCCAAAGCAGTCTTCAGGGAAAAAAAACGGAGCTGGAGGAATCAGACTCCCTGACTTCAGACTATACTAAAAAGCTACAGTAAGGGCTTCCCAGGTGGCGCAGGGGTTGCAAGTCCGCCTGCCGATGCAGGGGACACAGGTTCGTGCCCCGGTCCGGGAAGATCCCACATGCTGCAGAGCAGCTGAGTCTGTGAGCCATGGCTGCTGAGCCTGGGCGTCCGGAGCCTGTGCTCCGCAACGGGAGAGGCCACAACAGTGAGAGGCCTGCATACAGCAAAAAAAAAAAAAAAAAAGCTACAGTAATCAAGATTATATGGTACTGGCACAAAAACAGAAACATAGATCAATGGAACAAGATAGAATGCCCAGAGATAAACCCACACACCTATGGTCAATTAATCTATGACAAAGCAGGCAAAGATATATAATGGAGAAAATACAGTCTCTTCAATAAGTGGTTCTGGGAAAACTGCACAGCTACATGTAAAAGAATGAAATTAGAACACTCCCTAACACCATACCCAAAAATAAACTCAAATTGGATTAGAGACCTAAATGTAAGACTGGACACTATAAAAGTCTTAGAGGAAAATATAGGAAGAGCATTCTTTAACATAAATCACAACAAGATTTTTTTTGACCCACCTCCTAGAGTAATGGAAATAAAAACAAAAATAAACAAATGGGACCTAATGAAACTTAAAAGCTTTTGCACAGCAATGGAAACCATAAAGCCGAAAAGACAACCCTCAGAACGGGAGAAAATATTTGCAAGTGATTCAACGGACAAAGGATTAATCTCCAAAATATATAAACAGTTCATGCATCTCAATATTAAAGAAACAAAAAGCAGAATCCAAAAATGGGCAGAAGACCTAAATAGACATTTCTCCAAAGAAGACATACAGATGGCCAAGAAGCACATGAAAAGCTGCTCAACATCACTAATTAGAGAAATGCAAATCAAAGCTACAATGAGCAATCACCTCACACCAGTTAGAATGGGCATCATCAGAAAGTCTACAAACAACAGATTCTGGAGAGAGTGCAGAGAAAACGGGACCCTCTTGCACTGTTGGTGGGAATGTAAATTGATACAGCCAGTATGGAGAACAGTATGGCAGTTCTTTAAAAAACTAAAAATAGAATTACCATATGATCCAGCAATCCGACTACTAGGCATATACCCAGAGAAAACCATCATTCAAAAAGACATATGCACCCCAATGCCCATTGCCGCACTATTTACAATAGCAGGGTAATGGAAGCAACCTAAGCGCCCAGCAACAGATGAATGGATAAAGAAGTTGTGGTACATATATACAATGGAATATTACTCAGCCATATAAAGGAACGAAAATGAGTCATTTGTTGAGACGTGGATGGATCTAGTGACTGTTATACAGAGTGAAGTAAGTCAGAAAGAGAAAAACAAATATCATATATTAAAGCATGTATGTGGAACCTAGAAAAATGGTACAGATGAACCAGTTTTCAGGGCAGAAGTTGAGACACAGAGGTAGAGAAGAGAACAAACTTATGGACACAAGGGGGGAAAACCACGGTGGGGTGGGGATGGTGGTGTGCTGAATTGGGCTATTGGGATTGACATGTATACACTGATGTGTATAAAATTGATGACTAATAAGGACATGCAGTATAAAAAGCAAACAAACAGAAAAAAAACAACTAATACTATACTTTCATTGAGTTATTAGTGTAGAAATATGTTAATATAAATGTTTTGGACATTACATGATATTTCTAAAAATCATATGTTCTAGTATAATGTTATAAGTCATAATTCTAGTTATTACTTTAAAATGTATATCTCAGAAATAACTAAATTTCCTTGGCAATTGCATTATTATGAACCTTCATCAAATCTTTAACTGTGGTCATTTTTAAGTCTTTTGTCATTTACAGACAGTTCTGTGTGTACTCTAATGCTTTTGCAAAAATGTTCCTATAAAATGGTTTCATCTTCAAAGAATTCATGGAAAAGACTCTGACAAGTACAGGTTTCTGGTAACTGACTAAACTGCTGAATTGAATGAATAAGCATTTTCAGGACTCTAATGGAAAATTGCTGAATTCACAAAAGTGCTAACAAAAGATCAAGATAAAAAAATAATTACATGGGACTGTGTGAACTGATGAGGATGATTATAATTTTTATGATTTTCTGTTTGAATAAAAAAAAATCCCACAAGGGCTCAGGGGCAAAAAATATACAAATCAATTTTCACTGCAAAGTAAAGGACCTGTTACAGTGGAGGATTACTGGACTGAATGTCAATATTATGACATAGTATGAGTGTGTTTCATGTTTGGTAATTGCAATCATTGCTGCTTTTGTTGTGGTCATCCATTTACAATGCTTGATGTCAGTTTATCTCTTGTAAAAATAAAATAGAGTGTGTGTGTGTGTGTGAAAAATATATATACTGAATATAGTCCTCTGTGCTATACAGAAAAAAAAAAAAAAGAGGGTTACCTTTTCTCCACACCCTCTCCAGCATTTATTGTTTCTAGATATTTTGATGATGGCCATTATGACTGGTGTGACATGATATCTCATTGTAGTTTTGATTTGCATTTCTCTAATGATTAATGAGGTCGAGCATTCTTTCATGTGTTTGCTGCCAATCTGTATATCTTCTTTGGAGAAATGTCTATTTATGTCTTCTGCCCATTTTTGGATTGGGTTTTTTGGTTTATTGATATTGAGCTGCATGAGCTGCTTGTAAATTTTGGAGATTAATCCTTTGTCAGTTGTTTCATTTGCAAATATATTCTCCTATTCTGAGGGTTGTCTTTTTGTCTTGTTTATGGTTTCTGTTGATGTGCAAAAGCGTTTAAGTATCATTAGATCCCATTTGTTTATTTTTGTTTTTATTTCCATTTCTCTAGGAGGTGGGTCAAGAAGGATCTTGCTGTTATTTATGTCATACACTGTTCTGCCTATGTTTTACTCTAAGAGTTTGATGGTGTCTGGCCTTACATTAGATCTTTAATCCACTTTGAGTTTATTTTTGTGTATGGTGTTAGGGAGTGTTCTAATTTCATTCTTTTACATGTAGCTGTCCAGTTTTCCCAGCACCACTTATTGAAGAAGCTGTCTTTTCTCCATTGTATATTCTTGCCTCCTTTATCAAAGATAAATTGACCATATATGTGTGGGTTTATCTCTGGGCTCTCTATCCTGTTCCACTGATCTATATTTCTGTTTTTTTGTCAGTACCATACTGTCTTGTTTACTGTAGCTTTGTAGTATAATCTGAAGTCATGGATCCTGATTCCTCCACCTCTGTTTTTCTTTCTCAAAATTGTTTTGGCTACTCAGCGCCTTCTGTGTGGATAATATTTTGGAGTTTTGTTAAAAATAAATCTGTGCATTCTTCTAACATAGTTAACTACTGAGAAATATGACACCTATGAGTCCTAATCTTTTCTACTGACTTTTAAAATTTTAATGTTTGGAGATTCTATGATCTCTTTATTCATGATTCAGAAATTTCATGATACTGTGCTTTGGTGTGTAGTTCCTCTTTCCTTCATCATGTTGCTTACTTTTTTATACACTTCCAATTGGGAGATTTAAACTATTTTCTTTTGTTAATGTTACTATTAGTCATATGTTTGAATTCTTGTAGTGACTTTCTAAATATTTAATCTTCCTTCTCATTTTCTTTTTTCCTGGCTGCACCACACAGCTTGTGGGATCTTAGTTCCCTGACCAGGGGTCAAACCCATGTACTCTGGAGGTGAAGAACAGAGTCTTATCCACTGAACTGACAGGGAACTCTTTATCTTCCTTCTCATTTTTCTTCCATTTTATTATCTTTTTGTTCTACTTTCTGGGAATTTTTTAACTTTATTTCCAAAATATTTATTAAAGTTTTGTTTTGTGGATACATATTTTAATATCCAATAGCTCTTTCTTAATTTTCTGATTTTTCCATATAATCTATTAATTGACATATATATATAAGATCTTTTCATTTCTCTGTGGATATTATGTTTTTTTTTATGATTTCTTCTGTTCCTTGAATTGATTCTAATTTGTCCATTTTGTTTCCTATTTGTTTTGGTTCTTTATTTCATCTTTGATACCTCTCTCAAAAATCTGGTGTACCTGGCATGTCTATTCCTATTTAAGAGTGAGGACTTAAAATCTTCAAATTCACTCTGTTTAAATGATAGTGCTCATTCTAGCATGAACATGTGAATAACTCACTGTTTCATTGATAAACTCAGAAACTAGTTTCTAGAGGTCTTTTCTCTGAAGCTAGTTAATTTTTCAGGAAAGGAATCCTACAAATCCTTGCTTGGGACTCTATGAATATCTTCCCTTGTTCTGGAAGTAGGGTGGGGTACTAAGTTTGATGTCTCACTAGACAATGTAAACTTTAATACCTTTTGTTTTCACCACTCTACCTCATCAAATGTAAGCTATGACTTGTATTATTTTTAAAACCAGTGCCTCTGTACCTTTCTCATTATTTTTATTCCCTAGATTTAAAAATATTGGACAAATTACCTTTGGCTGACAAATTTCCTAATGTGAAAATTTTTATTCTCAGAAAGATTAAGACATAAGATTCAGCAATTCCACTCTTATCTGAAGAAAACAAAAACATTAATTAGAAAAAAATGCATCCCTATGTTCCTTGCTGTATTATTTATGATAGACAAAATGTGGAAACAACCTAGGTGCCCATCAATAGATGAATGGATAAAGAATATGTGAGATTATATATACATATATATATATATATATATGTATATATACACACACACACACACACAAAATGGGATATTACTCAGCCATAAAGCAGAATAATATCTTGCCTTTTGTGATAACATGGATGGATCTAGAGAGTATTATGCTACATGGAATAATAATCCAATGAAGACAAATACTGTATAATTTCACTTATATGTTTAATCTGAAAAAAAACCCAAATAAACATAACACAACAAAAACAGAGTTATTGATACAGAGAACAAAGTGGTGGTTGCTGGATGGGGGCAGGGGGTGAAGAAATAAGTTAAGAAGATAGTTAGGTACAAATTTCAATTATAAAATAAATGACTCACAAGTATGAGATGTATAGTGTGGGGAATATAGTCAATAACTGTGTAATATATTTGTATGGTGACTTATTATAACTAGACTTATTGTGGTAATCATTTTGAAATGTATAGATATATTAAGTCACTGTGTTGTGTAAAAAGAACTAACATAGCATTGTAGGTCAATTACTCTTCAAAAACAAACTAATTTCTATTAGTTTGGGATGAGATTTATGGTTACAGGAGGTGGGGAGTACGGAGAAAGGGAATTGAATGAAGGCAGTCAAAGGTACAAACTTACAGTTATAAAATCAATTAGTACTAGGGATTTGATGTACAACTTGGTGAATATAATTAATCCTGATATATGTTATATATAAATGTTGTTAAGAGAATAAATCCTAAAAGTTTTCATCATAAGAAAAATTTTTTTTCTATTTTTTAATTTTGTATCTATCTGAGAAAATGGATGATCATTAAATTTACTGTAATAATCATTTCATGATGAACGTAAATCAAATCATTATGCTCTACTCCTTAAACTTATACAGTATGGTATTTCAGTATTATCTTAATAAAGCTGGAAGAATAAAACAAACAAACAAAAATGACAGGAAATCAAGGGAAACGTTTGTTACAGAATAAGCAATATGGATTTTTTTTTCTGTAACAAGTCGGTATATAAACCCTTTAAAATATTTCTGTTGATCATAAGTAATAAAGAGTGATTCTTATAGGACAATGATTATAATTTATATCTAAGGAATATGAAGTCAGAATCCAGGTGCCCAGGTACCAGGAAGGTCATGCATAATGTCACAGTTTGAACCAAATGAATAGGAAATGAGCATTTACAAATTTAATATGAGTCTACTGGAACAATTGCATTCAAGGTTATAGTGTAATTAACTGGGTGAGTGCCAGGGCATTCATGACAGTTGTATCCAGAGCTGACCTTTCAATTTGAGTATTCAATTGCCCTTTTTATGCAGGCACAGTAAGAGCATGCAAAGAAATTAGGAAAAAATAAAGGAATCGAGATGTATAAGATTAAATAAATTTATTTTTCTTTGTTTTGTTTCACTTTAAACACTTTAAGTAATATATTTGTATTGTCTTTAATAAGTATAACATAATTAAATCTTTTACAAATACTCTGAATCAAATATTTTCAATATATTTCCAAAACCTAGAAGCAATGCTATATTTAATCTCCTTCTACAAGAGGTATTTCCATTCACCTTTATTTCTCAACTCACATAATTCATCTTAGATATACTTTAATGTCATCTATCTATTATTTTGCTTCTAATCAGTCCTGAATAAAGCTAAAATAGCATTACATTTTCAAAACTTGAGTTAGAAAACAGTTTATCCCAAACTGATATACTAAAACCATTCTGAGATACTAATCTGTTGGGAAGGAAAATTAAGTTTCTATGGAGCAAAATGTACTTGACTAGGTAGATGTTCCATGGCATGATAGCACATATGGATCATAGCATAACCATTAATGACCCTTGTCTCTTTTTAAAATGTTAAGAGTTCTTGGAAGGTACACTCCATAAAGGTCTATTCGAGAAATTTTGAGCTCAAGACATATAGTCTTATTCATTACTTTCAAAATCTGTCAGTACTATCCCATCTTCTTGCTTCTGCTCATGCAATTCTCAATATATTGTAAAATTATTAAAGTCTGAAGATGTTGTACCTCTTACAAACATCAGTACCAAGCATAAAAGACTAATACAGTAAGTTTTTGCTTGATGATTTATTGGAATAGCCTGGCAGATGCTCAAAATTTTGCTGAATAAATAATGACTAGGCACAAATGAATTAGATTTATTTTACTCAATAATATTTAGCCAGTTGTAAGATATGTCTTTTTTATTTGTATTTGAACTATTTCTATCAATATATCTTAATTACTGTGTGAAATATGATTGTTTCTATATATATAGAAAAAAATTATATATATATATATATATATATATATATGTATGTATGTATATATATATTTACAGATCTTCCTGGATGATATTTTTGGCTAGTAGAATGGACATCTGTAGTTAGGGAAGAGAAGAATATAAATGGGATTTCAATTAATGCTCAACAGTCTAATTTCTGGAGCTCATATATTTATTAGAATTGTGATTAGAATCTAATGTCCCTGAGCAGTCTTACAAAGTTCATTGAGATTTCCTTCTTGGTTCTACTTCTTTTGTCTTCCAAACTAAACTTGAAAAGTAGTGCTTTGGTATTTTCTCTGTTGAAAGATTTAGACAATTTTACTATTTATACTCATTACCTGAATTTTGGAAGCAATAAACCAAAAAGAAAATTGAAGACTAATATAGTGTTGCTGATTTTTTTTTCCTGAGGAAAATAAAATAAAACATATAAGAACACAGTAATAATAACAACTTCCAGTTATTATGCTAATTGCAGCATAAAACAATTGACATATTAACACCACAGAAATAGAAGGAAATAAATTCAGAAAGTAGAGAAAGATATAGTCACTCTAATATAAGTAACAACTAATACATATATGTATGAACTTTATATATACACATACATAAGAACATATATATATATATGTGGATATGTATGAAATAAATTTAAAAAATTTTTACCAAATATTTTACCAATATAATATTTTGTGATATTACATTGCTTTCTTTTTTTTTATTTTTCAAACAAAAGCCAACTCTAAATATTTTATTGAATTATTATTTAAAATGTATAATAATAATATAGATTTTTATTTGATTTTTATTTAGATAATAATTGACATACAGCACTGTAACTTTAAGATATACAGCATAATTTGTTGACTTACATCATGAACTGACTATCACACTAAATTTAGTGAATATCATCTTCTCATGTTGATACAAAGTTAAAGAAATAGAAAAATGTTTTTTCTTACTATGAGAACTGTTAGGATTTACTCTTAACAAATTTCATATAGAACACAGAGCAGTGTTAAATTTTTATGTTGTATATTACCTCTCTAGTACTTATATATCTTATAACCAGAATCTTGTCCCTTTGACTGGCTTCATCCAGTTCCCTCTCCCCTACCCCCATTATTTAGAATCTTGAACAAAATCTTTTTAAAAATATATTTTTACAAATATCCATCTTCTAATATATGTGTATACATGTATATAACATAGTGTCACATTGCTTGTAGTAGTATGAGTGAAATTTCATGAAAATTCCTGGGAAATGAAAAACAAATGTTATTGAAGTTGAGTGTATATAATCAGAATGACAAAGTAAGAAATTATTCTTTTTTAATGTGGAAGGAGACAAAAATGTATTAAAAGTCCAAGAATTAGGGCTTCCCTGGTGGCGCAGTGGTTGAGAGTCCACCTGCCGATGCAGGGGACACGGGTTCATGCCCTGGTCTGGGAAGATCCCACATGCCACAGAGCAGCTGGGCCCGTAAGCCATGGCAGCCGAGCCTGCACGTCCTGAGTCTGTGCTCTGCAACAGGAGAGGCCACAACAGTGAGAGGCCCGTGTACCACAAGAAAAAGAAAAAAGAAAAATTCCAAGGATTAAATATATGTGATGTAAATTGTTAAATCTGAAAGTACTTTGAGTACTTTCCCTATATTTTAATTTCCTAAAACATTAAAAAAAAAGTTAGACAAGTCAGTTACTAAGAAATTCAAGATCATTTCTTCAAGGATAATATTAAAAGATCAAATAAAATGGTATTTGACAATATGTGGGATATTACATTATTTAGAAAAATAATAGTAGGCTTGAGTCATCTAGATTTGCCATCTCTACCTTCCTTATTTCCCTCCATCAGCTTTCTCATTCACTTTTATTTTAAAAGCCTTTTGCACATAGAAGTCAACTACTCTCTCCCAAGATGTGCCACTGTCCTAGGTGACTTTAATATCTAACCTGGTGAACCAACACTTCTTTGAATTTCTCAGTTCTAATGATTTCTACCTCCCATCCATGTTAGCCGTCAATTCTTGTGACCATATAAGAGGAGATAGTACCATTATAAATAGAAAAACTATGTCTTTTTAGTTCATAGTTTACTTCTCCAGCATCCCATTTGCATTCTTCTAGCTACAGTCCTCTATTTCATTTTATTCATTCCTCCCTTGGAGATTCAAGGCCATTTGTCTTGATGGTTCTCTTTCTGGAGAACCCCCTTGGAAGCCAAAGTATTGTTAGTAACTAGCAACAGTAACTAGTTTAGCCTAACCTAAGCTGGTCCAATCTTTTTCTTTCACAGAATATTTGTGGAAGATTGGGAAAAACCCTTGGTGTTTATTATTGGATGTGACTGAAAGGATATGAGGCTAAGGTTTCTATGGCCATTTGCTCTGTAGGAAACACTTTGACACCTATTGTACCTGGGAATGAAACCAAAAAAAACATGTTTTATACCCAAGCATGGAGATATTCCAAGACCTGATATTTGAGCCCTGGGTCTTCTGGCACTAAGCTAACTCATCCCTTGGACTTTTCATTTACTTGAGCCGGTTCATTACCTTTTCCTTTAACCACTTTTGTTTCTGATACTTATATCAGCCATTCCTCACTGATAAAATCTGTAACCTTGATTTCAAATTTCATTTTCAGACCATAACTTCATCTTTCCAGCTTTCTGTCATATTACTTCACTTCTTTAACTTTTCTGAAATTTCTGTTTCCTTGACTTTTTAATGCCTAGGTAGATCTTGGCACATAGTATGTCTTGATAGATATCTGTCAAGTGCATTGAAGGAGTTAGTGATATGACTCTTCTATTTAGCTCTCTCCTCTCTTTAGTTTTTTTTATTTTAACCTCATTTATATATGACATAACCACTTTCTTGGCAATACCCTCTACTCCACTATTCACGATTTTTCATCTCATCTTCTTGGTAAAACATTAATTTTTCATCAGTCCAACTGTCCTGTCTTCTCCATGATGCCACTTTGGCTGCTAAGCACATAGGACCATGCCACCCACTTTTGTAGGAAATGAACTCTATGAAAAAGGAACTCTCTAATTCTCACCTGCACACCTAAATTTAACATGACATCATAATTTCTCTTTCC